>NC_087212.1:43015669-43207428 GCF_015104395.2 Macrobrachium nipponense
GAGATATTCGGGAGGTGTAGTCTTTCAAAAAATTCCATATATGTTTGAAAGGAGAGGTAATAAAGGGTTACCCATGGCCATACCAAATATTTGTTGGTAATATTCTCCATTAAAAATAAATCTGCAATCACAAATACACAACTTAATTAATGAAATGAAGTGACTAACGGACATAGGTAATTCATGCAATACAAGTTCATTACTTAAATATTCTAGCACGGAGTCAATAGGGACTTTTGTAAACAAGGAACATTCATCAAAACTGACAAAGATATCACTAGGGTTTAGTACAATGTTATTTAATTTTTCCACAAGATGAAGAGAATTTCGGATGTGTGAATTAGATACAGTTCCAAGTAGCGGGGATAACAATTTAGTAAGATATTTAGATAGTTTATAAGTAATTGATCCTACAGTACTAATAATTGGGCGCATAGGTTTGTTTTCCTTATGAGTTTTAACTAGGCCACATAAATAAGGTAATGAGGGACAGTTAATTTGCACATGAGTTTTTTTTTATCTTTAAGAATTTGTTTGATATTGATATTAAAGTTATTTTATTACTTGGTCCAACGGATTTTTTGAGAGTTTTTTGTAAGTTATTTCATCTTCTAGTAAAGTATGCATGCGTGATATGGAGTCAGTTTTGTCCAGAACTATTAAACTATTGGGTTTATCAGCCTTAGTAATGTGTAGGCTATTATCATTCTTCAATTCTTTTAAACTTTTTCTGTAGCGAGCGGGGAAGTTATTTTCATGATAGGCCTGCGTAGCACTTTATGTCATGCCTTTGATAATGTCCAAATAATTTTGTGGTAGGTCACAGTATTTTTCAAACTTATATAGAGATGTCGCTATTGATAAAGCTGAGGGTTTGTTACAAATGAAGAAAGACAACCCAAAGCCTAATGCACGCACTGCATTATCACTTGTTTGCTGGATAAATTCACCACACAATCACTTCTAGCATTATTGGTCCAATCACTGTTGTCGATAAGGTTGTTTAATTTTCTGTCCAGTTTTCTAATCAAAGTGTCTGTAGTTCTATGAAGTTTTCCATATATATCTTGCCTTAATGCGTGTTTCCAATCAGCGGGAATCGAATAGTTGAAATTACGTCGGGCTTTTTCCAGTTCTTTAAATTTCTCCTTTTCCTCCATTTTTGCGGCAGCAATGTGATGTTTTAACATCATTGACGAAAATTCATTAAAAGGATGTTGATAGTATCTTCTTATGCGGCGTGGTAGCAATGATTTAGGTAACACTTGTTCTGCCAGGCATTTTTTCAAGAATTTCAAGCGAATTCTAGTAGAGTGCGCCACCAGTAAGGACTTGGAGAAAGAGGTGACAAAGCAGCTCAGCAGTGAAACAGGAAAGCAAAAGTCAACGTGGCCCTCATGATGAATAACTTAATCATGAAGTATATAAAACGTGATGCTATGTATAAAAAAATTTCTTGGCTATCTAGCTTTTCATTTTTCCTTCGTGGCAAAAACCTTTATTTATATATATGTATATATATGTGTATATATATATGTGTATATATATATATATATATATATATATATATATATTTCGTATATATATATAGATAATATATATATATAATATATATTATATCTATATAGATAAATGCCACGAAGGAAAAATAAACTAAGGAGGTCTGCAAGATCTTTCGACTTTAAAAGTCCTTTACTGAGCAGATACTGACATAAATACGAGAAAAGACAATACAAGAAGGTTCGTATAACTGACAGATAGGGATTATAAAGGGATTAGTACCTAGAATCCGACACACCTGGAAGATAAGAAACCTTCCCAAACAAGCATAAACAATGGGTGCAATTAAAGGTTTAAGACAATCATCTCAGATACAATTTCCAGACAATTAAAGGATTATAGGTGACAGCTATTCGGAACTTGGTAAACAAAACCATATTCACAAAACATGACAGACATACATTACAACAAAATTTTTTAATAACTCTAAGGCAACTGATTTTTATTTAAGTCAGTAATTATATCTTTGAGGTCATTCTTAAACATGTTACAGATACAAGGGTCTAAATGAAAAAGGCCATGACTAACATTGAAATTACAATGAAAAGTAAGTTGTATTAAAGCAGATTCTAAAAGATTTTGTGATAAGACATCTCTTGACCATGCAATTACTGAACTATCAATCCAATTAATTCGGTGGTTGTTTTCACTTGAATGAATAATGCATTAGATTTTTGCCCAGTTTTTACAGAGTATTTATGCTGGCTTAGCCTTACTTCTAAGCCTTTGCTGGACTGTCCGAGATAGAATGAGGGACAATCCATACATGGAATTTTATATATTATGTTGTTGCTTTCTCTGGGGCCATTTTTTATTAACATTCTTTTTAGTGTGTTATTATAGGAAAAAACAAGGTTGACATTAAAAGCTTTTAACAATGGTTTAATGGTTTCAAATCCGTTAAAATAAGGCAAACTGAGAATGTTCTTAGAATTTTCTTTCTGTGTGTTATTTACAGTATAAAACTTTTTGTGGGCTTTATTATAACAAATGTCTAATATATGTGAAGGATAGCATAAATCTTTCCCTATTTTTCTTATGTATTCAATTTCTTGATCCAAATATTGTGGACTGACAATTCGCAATGCTCTTAAAAACATAGAGGAAAAAATTGGTATTTTTATATTAAGATGGTGGCCTGAGAAGAAATGAACATAAGTTAAGTTGTTAGTCGGTTTCCTATAAATACTGTATTTACATTGAAATGGTTCTCTATGCATCAAAACGTCTAAGAAAGGGAGGCAATTGTCTTTTTCTAATTCTAGAGTAAACTTAATCGATGGTACCTGGTTATTTAATTTAGAGAGTAAATCATTTACATCAATACCGACAGGAAGAACAGTTAAACAATCATCAACGTAACGATACTACTTTACAGGAATATGAATGATACGTATTAGGTAAGTAGCGTTTTTCAAAGAATTCCATATACAGGTTTGAGAGTAATGGTGATAAAGGATTTCCCATTGCCATGCCAAAAAATTTGTTGATAAAATTCACCATTGAATATAAACTTACAATCACAAATGCACAAACTCGTGAGTGAAATAATGTGACTTATAGGTAGAGGTGATTCATGCTGAGTTAGTTCATTACTAAGATATTCTAAAATAGAGTCTATAGGGACTTTAGTAAAAAGAGAACATACATCAAAACTAACGAATCTATCAGTAGGGCAAAGAGCAATTTTGTTTAATTTATCAACTAAAACTAGAGAATTATATATATGAGAATCGGAGATGGTTCCAAGTAACGGGGACAAGATCTTAGTGATATATTTCGAGAGTTTATATGAAATTGAACCAACAGTACTGATAATAGGCCGCATAGGGTTATTTTCTTTGTGCGTTTTGACTAATCCGTACAAGTAAGGTAGCGAAGGAGATTTGACTGACAATTTGCCTAGTAGTTCTGTTTTATCTTTAAGGATACTTTTCACTATGCTATTGAAGTTTTTTATGACTTGATCAAGAGGATTTTTTGTTAGTTTTTTATAAGTCACATCATCATCCAGTAGGGCTTGCATACGTGATATGTAGCCAGCTTTATCTAAAATTACTATACTATTTGACTTATCAGCTTTTGTAATGTGGATAGTATTGTCCTTTTTAAGATCGGTCAAACTTTTCTTATAGCGAGCAGGGAAGTTACTTTCATGCTTAACATTGGCAGCTCCGTAAACAATACCTTTAATCATGTCAACATGATTTTGAGGAAGATCACAATATTTTTCAAATTTACTTAGGGATGACCCAATCATTAAAGCAGAAGGTCTACTTGTTACAAAAAAAGATAAACCATATCCAAGCGCACTCACAACATTTTCACTTATTTGTTTTCTTAGATAAGTTAACAACACAATCTTGACGTGCACAATTAGTCCAATCACTGCTATCAATAAGATTTTTTAGTTTTCTGTCGAGTTTCCATTTCAGGGCATCTGTAGTCCTACGAAGTTTTTCATAAATTTCCCGTCGCAGCGAGTCCTTCCAATCAGCCGGGATGGAATGATTGAAAGAGATCCTTGTTCTTTCCAGTTCCTTGAATTTTTCTTTCTCTTCTTGCTTGGCGGCTGCTATGTGCTGTTTCAACATCATGGCACTAAATTCATTGAATGGGTGATTGTCATACCTTCTTAGACGGCGTGGCAGCAAGGATTTAGGGAGCACTTGTTCAGAAAGGCACTTCTTCAGGAACTTAAGACGAATTCTGGTTGAATGTGCAGCCACAAGTGACAACACATCTCAAAAGAGGAAACAGGATAGGGAAAGTAAACGTGCCCCTCATTATGTATAACTGAATCACGAAAGTTAGGAACATGATAAATCCATAAATAAAGATAAATGCCACGAAGGAAAAATAAACGAAGGAGGTCTGCAAGATCTTTCGACTTTAAAAGTCCTTTACTGAGCAGATACTGACATAAATACGAGAAAAGACAATACAAGAAGGTTCGTATAACTGACAGATAGGGATTATAAAGGGATTAGTACCTAGAATCCGACACACCTGGAAGATAAGAAACCTTCCCAAACAAGCATAAACAATGGGTGCAATTAAAGGTTTAAGACAATCATCTCAGATACAATTTCCAGACAATTAAAGGATTATAGGTGACAGCTATTCGGAACTTGGTAAACAAAACCATATTCACAAAACGTGACAGACATACATGTTGCTGTAAAGTCCTGAGATTCGCCCAGACCACCGAGAACAATTCTAAAACTCCCGCGCCGCCAACTGAGTAAACTCGCCACCATCCTCCCGCTCTCCCATTGGTTCCTGATGCTAGTCACCCCATAAGATCCTGCTCTCCTATTGGTCAGCATCTACCCCTTGTGCTTTAAGTATTCTATTGGTAAAAGGATGCTGTAAATTGAAAAACTTATTCATGCAATACATTTAATAAAAAAAAAAACATTAGGTAAAGATAGAATAAAGAATAGAAATGAATGGTTATTATACTGTTTGGTAGTTTCAGTAGTTGAAGAGAGATAATGAAAATTTATGGCTTACTGTGTACTAGGAAAAGTGATTGCTTGGCGATCGTTCGATACTCGTAAGTGCTGGTTGTAAACAGAAGTTTGGAAGCTTTTTTTTTTTTGTTTGTTTATTATAGTTAATGGTTACTTAGCCCTTAAACGCCGAAGCGGTAAAAAAAAAATTGTCTCCCGTGTGCCATAGGTGTTTCAGAGTGAGCGCGGAAGCGGAAAAAATATTTTTTTCAAAAATTCACAGCGCGCTTAGTTTTCAAGATTAAGAGTTCATTTTTGGCTCCTTTTTTTGTCATTGGCTGAAGTTTAGTATGCAACCATCAGAAATGAAAAATAATATCATTATCATACGTAAATAATGTAATATATGATAGCACAAAAACGAAAGGTAGTGACAACACATCTCAAAAGAGGAAACAGGATAGGGAAAGTAAACGTGCCCCTCATTATGTATAACTGAATCACGAAAGTTAGGAACGTGATAAATCCATAAATAAAGATAAATGCCACGAAGGAAAAATAAACGAAGGAGGTCTGCAAGATCTTTCGACTTTAAAAGTCCTTTACTGAGCAGATACTGACATAAATACGAGAAAAAACAATACAAGAAGGTTCGTATAACTGACAGATAGGGATTATAAAGGGATTAGTACCTAGAATCCGACACACCTGGAAGATAAGAAACCTTCCCAAACAAGCATAAACAATGGGTGCAATTAAAGGTTTAAGACAATCATCTCAGATACAATTTCCAGACAATTAAAGGATTATAGGTGACAGCTATTCGGAACTTGGTAAACAAAACCATATTCACAAAACGTGACAGACATACATGTTGCTGTAAAGTCCTGAGATTCGCCCAGACCACCGAGAACAATTCTAAAACTCCCGCGCCGCCAACTGAGTAAACTCGCCACCATCCTCCCGCTCTCCCATTGGTTCCTGATGCTAGTCACCCCATAAGATCCTGCTCTCCTATTGGTCAGCATCTACCCCTTGTGCTTTAAGTATTCTATTGGTAAAAGGATGCTGTAAAATGTTATTTTCATGATAAAATAAATTTTTGAACATACTCACCTGGTAGTTATATATATAGCTTACGTCCCTGACGTCACGGCAGAATTTCAAAACTCGCGGCAATCGCCGATTGGGTAGTCAGGTGCACCACCTGTGCGCCCTCTACCAGGTACGTAGCACCATACCAACTATTCCTCAGATCTTCCATGCCCATAGTTTCTAGAGGGGAGGAGGGTGGGAATTTAATTATATATAACTACCAGGTGAGTATGTTCAAAAATTTATTTTATCATGAAAATAACATTTTCAAACATCTAACTCACCTGGTAGTTATATATATAGCTGATTAACACCTTTGGTGGAGGGTCAGAAACAGCTATCATCGTTGGAATTGACATAAGTGTTAATAAAAACAAACTTACGGGTTCGTACCTGTTAAGGAAGCTGACTTTAATGATATCCTGTCTCATTGTGTCTGCTTTCCTTATGAGGTCCAGCGATCCACCCAGGGGGCTGAAGACCTCTTGGAGACTGTCAACCGGTCAAACCTCTATGTGACTAGACTCCCTACAATACTCTTGTTCCGGGCACTACTAAGGAACAAGTTGATCACCTGACTAAAGATCAATGATTGTGGAAGACTGCATCCAGTCTCCACAAACAACCATAACTTTTCAATAGTTCCAAGAGAAGAAAAAGAGTATTGGATTATGGGTTTTAAGGGGTAGACCCTTTTCCCACTACTGAAAGAGCTGCTACAAACGGACCCAGTGTGTAGCAGTCTTCATACAAAGTTTGCACTTGCGTAAGATAGTGCGACGCAAAAACTGACTTGCTCCTCCAGAATGTTGCGTCCAGGATATTCTGAAGAGATCTATTTTGTTTAAATGCTACCGAGGTTGCTACAGCTCTAACCTCGTGAGTCTTAACTTTAAGTAGCTTCATATCTGCTTCAGTACATGCTGAATGCGCTTCCCTAATTAATTGCCTTATAAAAAAGGATAGCGCATTCTTCGACATTTGCAGAGAGGGTTTCTTGACCGAACACCAAAGCCCTTCTGAAGTGCCACGTATTTGTCTCGTTCTCTCCAAGTAATGCCTCAGAGACCTTACCGGACAAAGAACTCTCTCTACTTCCTCACCCGTGAGATCCGAGAGGTTCGGAATTTCGAATGACTTGGGCCAGGGTTGAGAGGGGCGTTCGTTTTTGGCTAGGAATCCTAACTGTAGCGAGCAGATGGCTTTGCCCTGTCTGAAACCTACAGTTTTGCTGAAGGCATGGATTTCGCTGACCCTCTTTGCTGTTGCTAGGCTAATCAGGAAGAGAGTTTTCATGGTGAGGTCCTTAAGGATGTTTCCTGTAAGGGTTCGAACCTGTCACTCATGAGAAACTTGAGGACTACATCCAAATTCCAAGATGTTGAGGATTGTATTTCTTTCCCCTTAGTTGTCTCGAAGGGATCTAAGAAGATCTTGTAGATCCTTATTATCAGATAGATTAAGGTTTCTATGCCTGAAGACAGCTGCTAGCATGCTCCTATAACCCTTGATAGTAGAAGCAGAAAAGTTACGTCTCTTCTTGAGGTATAGCAGAAAATCTGCTATCTGAGTCACAGAGGTACTGGAAGAGGAAATAGAGAGTTGTTCCTGCACCATCCTCTAAAAGTCTCCACTTCGATTGGTATACCTTAATGGTTGAAGACCTCCTTGCTCTTGCAATTGCACTCGCTGCCTCCCTCGAAAATCCTCTAGCTGTGAGTTTGTTTTTTTTTCGATAGTCTGAAGGCAGTTAGCTGAAGAGCTTGGAGGTTTTGGTGATACCTTTCCAAGTGGGGCTGTTTGAGTAGATCTACTCTTAACGGAAGGCTTCTTGGGGTGTCCACCATCCATTCCAGTACCTCTGTGAACCATTCTCTTGTCGGCCAGAAGGTGCCACTAGAGTCATCCTGGTTCCTTCGTGAGCCACAAACTTTTGTAACACTCTGTGTACCACTTTGAATGGGGGAAAGGCGTACACGTCTAGATGTGTCCAATCAGAAGGAACGCATCTATGTGGATTGCTTCGGGGTCTGGGACTGGAGAACAGTAAGTCTCCATCCGTCTTGTCTGCGCTGTTGCAAAGAGATCTATGCAAGGGCGCCCCCAGATTCGCCATAAGACTCTTGCAAACTTCCTGATGGAGAGTCCATTCTGTTGTCAAGACTTGATGTTTTCTGCTCAGGATGTCTGCTCTCACATTCTTTTCTCCCTGAATGAAGCGTGTTACCAGATCACGTTTTTTTCCTTTTGTCCGAGGAGCAGTTCTCTTGCTGCTCTGTATAGAGAGACTGAGTGAGTCCCGCCTTGTTTGCTGATGTAGGCCAACGCCGTTGTGTTGTCGGAGTTGACCTGTACCACTTTGTTCCGGACTACGCTCTCTAATTCCTTGAGAGCTAGAAAACTGCAGTCAATTCTTTCAGATTGATGTGGAACTTTACTTGCTCCTTGTTCCAGAAGCCCGAGACTTCTAACTTCCCCAGTGTTGCTCCCCAGCCCGAGTCCGAGGCGTCGGAAAACAACACTAGGTCTGGGTTCCTCTGCTCTAGGGAGAGGCCTTCCTGGAGCTTGACGGGATCGTTCCACCACTGTAGATAGTGTTTCATGTCGTTCGAAACAGGAATACACATTGACTCTAGTGTCTTCTTCTTGTCCCAATGCTGATTTAGATGAAACTGCAGAGGGCGTAGGTTCAGTCTTCCCAAGGAGACAAACTGTTCTAGCGAGGAAAAGGTCCCCAGCAGACTCATCCATTCCCTCGCAGAGCATTCTGTTTCTTTAGGAAGTTTCTTATTTTCTCTAAAGCTTGTTCCGTTCTCAATGTTGACGGAAAAGCCCGAAAAACCTGACTCTGAATCCTCATCCCCAAGTACAAGATTTCCTGGGATGGGATCATTGGGGATTTCTGGTGGTTTATCAGAAGGCCTAGGTCTTCTGATAATCGAATTGTTTTCTGAAGATTCTCCAGACAGTTGGCGTAGGAATGGGCTCTGAGGAGCCAATCGTCCAGATACAATGAGGCTCTGATGCGTTTCTTGTGTAGCATTGCTGCTACGTTGCTCATAAGTTTTGTGAAAATTTGAGGTGCGGTATTTAGACCGAAACAAAGAGCTCGGAATTGAAATGTTTCTGTCTTGTAAACAAATCTTAGGTACTTTCTGGAGTTTGGGTGGATCGGTGACGTTGAAAATAAGCATCCTGGAGATCCAACGAAACCATCCAGTCGTCTCGTCTGACTGCAGCAAGAACTGATTTCGTTGTCTCCATAGTGAATTTTGTTTTCTTCACGAAAAAATTCAGGGAACTCACGTCCAAAATCGGTCTCCATCCGCCCCCCAGTTCTTGGGACCAGGAATAATCGATTGTAAAAACCCCGGAGACTCCAGGTTCTGAACTCTTTCTATTGCTTCCTTCTGAATTAGCATAGAAACCTCTTGTTGTATCGCTAGAGTCTTGGACTCCTCTCTGTACTTGGCTGACAGATCGATCGGTCTTTCTGCTAAGGGGGGTTTTTTCCAGAAAGGGATCTTGTATCCTTCTTTGAGAAGCTGAATAGACCAAGGATCTGCTCCCTTTTTCTCCCATGTTTGCCAGAAATTTTTGAGTCTGGCTCCTACCACTGTCTGAAGAAGAACTTTGTCAGACTTTATTACTTCCTCCTCTGAAGCCTCCTTTCTTGGAGTTTTTTGTAATAGGTCTTGCATTCCCTCTCCTGAGGGATCTACCTCGAAAGGGCCGAGAACTACGTGGTAGAGGAGTGGTTTCTTTAAGTTTCTGTCCTGCAAAACTTGACGGAACAACTCTCCTTGCTGCTTTAGTCATCAGATCTTGTGTCGCTTTTTGAGTCAGAGCTGAGGATACTTCTTTTACCAAACTATGCGGAAAAAGATGAGTCGAAAGGGGAGCGAAAAGCAGTTCCGCTCTCTGAGTGAGCGTTACTCCACTCGAAAGAAAAGAACAAAATTGGGCCCTTTTCTTCAAGATTCCAGCTGAGAAAAGGGCTGCTAGCTCGTTCGACCCGTCTCGAAGCGCTTTGTCAATGCATGACATAAGGTGAACGAGTTCTTCCGTTTTGGTAGACTTCAAGTTTTCAATTTTCTTTCCCAACGAACCCAGAGTCCAGTCTAGGAAGTTAAAGACTTCGAAGGCTCTAAAAATCCCTTTGAGGAGGTGGTCCATTTCAGAGGAAGACCAAAACACTTTCGTCTTCCCCATGGCTGTCCGACGAGAAGAGTCCACAAGACTAGAGAAGTCCCCATGGGAAGAAGCTGGAACTCCCAAACCTAGGACTTCTCCAGTGTCGTACCAGATGCCTGGATCTGGGAAGCTAATCTGGCCGGAGGAAATGAGAAAGCTGTTTTTCCCTGGTCTTTCTTAGAGTCCATCCATTCCTTCATTAATTTCAAGGCTCTTTTCGAAGAGCGCGATAATACCATCTTCGTAAAGTCGGATTCTTTAGAAGCCTTCCCTAAAGTGAACTCTGAAGGTGGAGAACGAGGGGCAGCTGGCACAAAACTTTCTGGAAAAAGTTCCGCAAAAACTTTCATAAGCCTTTTAAGATCTGCTGAAGGTTGTAGATCTGTTTGATATTCTTCCTCGGAAACGACTTGCATCTGATCAAAAGGAGAATGGGGGATGTCTTCATTCCTTTCTTCTGATTGAGACACAACTGATGTAGCGATGTCATGTTGCGTTTGTGCATCCTGCTGTCCAGTTTCTTGATGCCTGGAGTCTCGGCATCCTGTCTCATGACGATTTTCGTCCTGGCGTCTTGCTTCAAGACGTTTTTCGTCCTGGCGTCTTGCTTCAAGACGTTTTTCGTCCTTGCGTCTTGCTTCAAGACGTTTTTCGTCCTGGCGTCTTGCTTCAAGACGTTTTTCGTCCTGGTGTCTTCCTTCAAGACTTCTTTCGTCCTGGCGTCTTGCTTCAAGACGCTTATCGTCCTGCTGTCTTGCTTCAAGATGTTTTTCATCCTGGCGTTTAACAGTAAGAGTAGCAGGTTGATATGACTGCATAAGAGAGGAGAGTTTCTGCTTAAAATCTTGCAGTACGGAAAACTGTGGAGCTTCTTGCTGCTGGGAACAGACTAGAGAAGTTGCAAAGTCAATCTCTCTCTCTTCATTCTGTTCGTCTTGAGATGAAATGCCTGAAGAACGCCAATCCGAGGAGGAGCAGGAGCATGCACTGAAGGCATCCAATCGTCCGATGCTTCCTTTACTCCTACCAAAGACGACGGCCGCACCTGTGCGGTATCTTACGTCTTATATTGGTAGGAGAGCAAACATCGGAGACGAAATGGAAGCGAACAGGAGTTGTAGCACGCACCGAAAGTCTCCCTTCGTCCGATCCTTCCTTACTTCCTGCCAAAGACGACGGCCGCTTGTGCGACATCATGCGTCTTGATTTGGCAGGAGAGCAAGCATCGGAATCGAAAGAGAAACGATCCGGAGTTGCAGTTTGCACCGAAGGTTTCCCCCTTTCCAATATTTCCTTGCCTCCTACCAAAGACGATGGTCGCCTGTGCGACGTCTTACGTCTTAATTTGGTAGGAGAGCAAATATCGGAACCTGAAGGGAAGCGCTCGGGGCTGCTCCAATGACTACATCCTGGACGCTCTTGACGTATATCGTCCTGGCGTCCAGTATCAAGACGCTCGGCGTCCTGGGATTTCCTTTTAATGGGTCTGGATTTAGAAGTCTGACGCCAGCCCCGTCTGGGTACTGCGTCGTCAGAAGACGAAGAAAAACACTTTAACCTCGCCTTTTTCCTATGCGAGGGTGAGCGTCCTGGGGATCGTCTACAGGGTACGCTCGAGGGAGGACGACCGCTCGGGAGCTAAAACCTCTCGCCTCCCTTCGTCGGTCGACTTTCCTTCTCACAGGGGTTGGTGAGCTTGGAAGAGGTCTAGGACTAGGAGCACGACAAGTCCGAGCGGCCGCACCCTCCACTGCACTTGCACTAATTTCACTATTCACTTTAATATCTCTCATATTAGACCATAATTTATCCCTGTCTTGTGCCAGGGATTCTACCCGTTGACCAAGGGCTTGAATGGCCGTCATCATGTCCTGTAATGATGGACTTTTACCTGTTTCTGAAACTGGATTTGGTAATGATACAACAGGAGGAGGATCAATAGGATTATCGAGGGATAGAGAACTATCTATTCCTTGACTGTCTATGGAGGAGCGAGACAAGGTCTTCTTCGCTCTCCTTATCCTATCCTTCTCTAATTTACGCACATAGCGGTAATATTCAATCCATTCAGTCTCAGGCAAGCCCACACATTCATCACATCTATCACCTATCTCACAAACTTTTCCTCTGCATTTACTACAAATAGAATGAGGATCTAAAGAGGATTTAGCAAGTCTAGTCTTGCAACCTTTCACACACATTCTCAAACTTGAAGCAGAATCAGACATGATGAGAAATCAAAAAGAGAGATCAAAAACAAGCAAAGGTCAAACCAACAATATCGAAACGAAATCAAAATCCAATCAAGCGAAAGCCAAAGCCAAAGTGTACTTCACCAAATAATACTGCAAAAGACACGGGCTATAACGAGCGAAGTTCCAACGATGTCACCGTAGCGGCGGCAGGGAAGATCTGAGGAATAGTTGGTATGGTGCTACGTACCTGGTAGAGGGCGCACAGGTGGTGCACCTGACTACCCAATCGGCGATTGCCGCGAGTTTTGAAATTCTGCCGTGACGTCAGGGACGTAAGCTATATATATAACTACCAGGTGAGTTAGATGTTTGAAATTGAAAAACTTATTCATGCAATACATTTAATAAAAAAAAAAAACATTAGGTAAAGATAGAATAAAGAATAGAAATGAATGGTTATTATACTGTTTGGTAGTTTCAGTAGTTGAAGAGAGATAATGAAAATTTATGGCTTACTGTGTACTAGGAAAAGTGATTGCTTGGCGATCGTTCGATACTCGTAAGTGCTGGTTGTAAACAGAAGTTTGGAAGCTTTTTTTTTTTGTTTGTTTATTATAGTTAATGGTTACTTAGCCCTTAAACGCCGAAGCGGTAAAAAAAAAATTGTCTCCCGTGTGCCATAGGTGTTTCAGAGTGAGCGCGGAAGCGGAAAAAATATTTTTTTCAAAAATTCACAGCGCGCTTAGTTTTCAAGATTAAGAGTTCATTTTTGGCTCCTTTTTTTGTCATTGGCTGAAGTTTAGTATGCAACCATCAGAAATGAAAAATAATATTATCATACGTAAATAATGTGATATATGATAGCACAAAAACGAAATTTCATATATAAATGTATTCAAATCGCGCTGTGCGCAAAACGGTTAAAGGTAAGAAGTTACTTTTTTTTTCGTTGTAATGTACACTAAATTGCGATCATTTTGGTATATAACACATTGTAAAACGATAAAAGCAACACAGAGAAAATATTATCACAAAATAATGCATGAATTCGTAACGCGCGGACGTAAACAAATATTTTTTTCAAAAATTTACCATAAATCTAAATATTGTCCTAGAGACTTCCAATTTCTTTCAAAATGAAGACAAATAATTGAATATTACTATACTGTAAGAGTATTAGCTTACAATTGCAGTTTTCGACCATATCTGACGAGTTAAAATTGACCGAATGTCGAATTTTTATATATATATATTTTTTATATGCAATTATTTCGGATATAAGAAAAGCTACAACCTTCAAATATTTTTCGTTTTATTCTACATGAAATTGCGCATATTTTCATATATAAAACTCTATGAAATGCCTAATATGAAACAGAGCAAATATTCCGAGAATGGGACGTACGCATTTCGGAGATTTGTGGCGGAGAATCCGCGCGCGGAGGGAAGGAAAGATTTTTTTTAAAAATTCACTATAAATCTAAATATTTTGCTAGAGACTTCGAATTTGTTTCAAGATGAAGATAAATGACTGAATATGACTAGACTGTAAGATTTTTAGCTTACAATTACGTTTTTCGACCATTTCGGTAGAGTCAAAGTTGACCAAACGTGGTTTTTTTTCTATTTATCGTGATTTATATGCAAATATTTCAAAAATGAGAAAAGCTACAACCTTCAATTATTTTTTGTTGTATTCTGCATGAAATTGCGCACATTTTCATATATAAAACTTTATGTAACGGCTAATTTAAAATGGTGCAAACATTACCACAATCGCACGTATGATTTTTTCGGAAGAGTTACGGCGCGGACGTAAAGAAAATGTTATTTTTTTCATAAATTCACCATAAATCGAAATATTGTGCTAGAGACTTCCAATTTGTTTCAAAATGAAGGTAAATGCTTGAATATTACTAGAATATAATCGTTTTAGCTTACAATTGCGTTTTTCGACCATTTCGGTAGAGTCAAAGTTGACCGAAGGTTGAAATTTTGGCAATTATCGTTATTTATATGAAAATATCTCAAAAATGATAAAAGCTACAACCATGGGTTGTTTTTAGTTGTATTGTGCATGAAATTGCGCACATTTCCATATATAAAACTTTATATAACGGCTAATTTTAAAATGGTGCAAGCATTACCATAATAGCATGTATGATTTTTTTCGGAAGAGTTACCGCGCGGACGTAAGGAAAAAGTTTTTTCATAAATTCACCATAAATCGAAATATTGTGCTAGAGACTTCCAATTAGTTGCAAAATTAAGGTAAATGATTGAATATTACTAAAATATAAGAGTTTTAGCTTAAAATTGCGTTTTTCGACCATTTCGAAAGTTGACCGAAGGTTGAAATTTTGGCAATTATCGTTATTTATATGAAAATATCTCATAACTGATAAAAGCTACTATCATGAGTATTTTATTGTTGTATTCTACATAAAAATGCGCACATTTTCATATATAATACTTCATGTAACGGCTAATTTACAATGGTACAAAAATTATGTCAAAGTGACGAAATAATTTCCGAGATGTGTCACAGATACTTTTTAGTGCGGCAAGAAAGAAATTCGCGCTTGCGCGCCTGCGTAACGATTGTAAACAAAACAACACCTTGATCCGTGAACTCCCAGCATCCCCCAAGGCGCGTGATTCAAAAGTTTTAGGCTGGTAGGCCTATAAGTATTTTTCCGCGAATTTTAAAAAAACCTTTTGTAAGTCGACGTAAAATACGTCCAGTCGGCACACGAGAGACAAAAAATGTCGACGTAAAATACGTCCAGTCGGCAGTAAAGGGTTAATAAATATTTGAAATGAGTACATGCAATACATTTAATAACAAAATTGTGAATTAGATATCATAAAATATAAAATAAATCAGATTGCTATCATCAAAGCCAACTAATATGTATTTTTTAGAATTCTTCTTCTGTTTGAATATTACATTACGTATATGTTTCATTATAGCTGTCAGTAACTCGGTATCTCCATTAGGTAAAGATAGAATAAAGAATAGAAATTAATGGTTATTATACTGTTTGGTAGTTTCATTAGTTGAAGAGAGATACTAATGAAAATTTATGTCTTACTGTGTCCTAGGAAAAGTGATTACTTGGCGTTCGTTCGGTACTCGTAAGAGCTGGTGTAAACAATCGATTGGAAGTTGTTTTTTTTTTTGTGTATTATAGTTAATGATTAATTAATATATTTGGAATGAGTACATACTGATTATTTATACATTTTATTGGCATATTCTAAGCTTTTAGCTTCTTAGGTTTAGATGTCAGAATCATAGACTAGGCTACAGTAGCAACCGCTAACATAGGCTAGGCTTATTGCTAAGGGACATATGCTAAAGTCCTAATATATGCAGTAAAAATGGGGTTGAACATTACATGCAGTTGAATATTACTCAAGTATGTACTGTATTTTGCCTTTTTGGAGTCATATTTCTTCCGTCGGATCGGTGTCATAACCCTAGAACATGTGTTGTAGGCCTGGAAATATAATTTACTGGGGTGTTTTTGGAGGGCTTGGAACGGATTAGCCATTTTACATGTAAAATGTGGTCCAAGATACGAAAACCTCATGATACGAAGGGCGCCTCGGAACGAATTAATTTCGTATCTCGTGGTACTACTGTATATATATAGTATATATATATATATATATATATATATTATATATGTATATATATATATATATGTATATATATATATATATATGTATATATATATATATATATAGTATATATATATATATATATACTATATATATATGATATATATATATATATATATATATATATATATATATATATATACATATACTATATATATATATATATATATATATATATATATATATATATATATATATATATATATATATATACATATACATATATATATATATATATATATATATATATACATATATAATATATACATATATATACATATATATATACATATAATACATATATATATATATATATATATAATATATAATTGTTCAAGATTTTAGCCAGAACCAAGGAAAGAAATAGTCTTTAACCCAAGTTTAATGCATCTATGTTATACAAGTTGCCCTTTCCACTTGGAAAAGAACACATTCTCCCCATTCTCCCTTTTTCTCTTGAAAAAGCTATCTCTTCTCCCATTGGTGCTTGGAATTATCCCCTACAGCACGACCTCTTTTAAAGGCCTGGAAAGCAGCAGCTCAGCCTCAGAAGAAGACAAGACCTCGGCTAGGTCAGACCACTGGCCCCTTACCAGACGCCGCTGGCGCCCCCCCTCCTCCTGGGCCTGGCTTTTGCCATGCTTTGGGAAGCCCAAGTATATTTTTAAAGTCCATAGTGTCGAGACTTAGAGGAGAAGACAACCCGCATCATCACTAAAGGTACTGTAAGGGAAGTTCCATTTCAACCAGGGAATTGTTTTATCTCTGTCTGCATTTCATTTCATTTTCCGAAGCGGCTTGTGCAGTGTTTCATTCCCCTTCGCCATCTGGGCTCAATTCTGTAATTACTCCCCTGTGATACTAGTAACATTCCCCTAGTGAATTTAAGCCACGAAATAGTTTCTGCTGTGTAAATTTCTCAGTCATTTTATTTCCCCCTGAGTGGCCTTTTGATTGAGAGAAAACAGTGAGTAAAGTTCGCCCTCGTGTGCCCCCCTGCCTTATGCCTATGCCCCTCTATTTGCAGACAAACGCTGTGCCTGGCTGTGGTAGAACTTGGCAATCTTTTGAAGCTTGCTATTTTGCTCTGTTGTGCAAAGTTCCCTAAAAGCGGGGCTGCCGGACTGCTCCCACCACGTGCTTGGGTGGACTGAAAAGCAGTTTCACCTGCCCTTTTGTGCCTGGACCTCTGTAAATTTATGTAAATATATAGTGCTTTTAAAACTAGAGTCCAGCTTTCATGTAAATTCCTCCCTCTTCAGTAAAACTGGCCTTATGCCTTAGTTTTCTACTTTTTTATTTAGTTTAATTTTTCAACTTTTTTTTCTTTGTTCAAACCCCTCGTCCTCTAGTCAAGTCCTAAATTTTCAATGTAATTGCATTTTCTGCGAGGAAACGAGTGGAATTTTGAATATTGGCGACCCTGACCACAATTTCGTAGTAGCCAAGATAAAAATGACGAAAGAAACGAATCTGAATTCCCTTATATTTTTATGAGCAAGCTAAAGCAAGGTTTCCAAATTCTCCACGACAGGAATAAGGTAAATTTTATTTCATTTTCTAGTATTTGTGTAGAACTAGTTATTCTAGTTAGGGATATATAAAATCTGACTGCCTTTGTAGCGATAGAAAAGAGACCATGTGTATGCTGATGAACCCCAGATCGAGAGAGAAATTTTAATGTTATGTGCCACTGCATGAAGAATAGAGGTTAGGGAGTAAGTTCCAAAACGAAAATATCATGAATTGCTGTTAATCGTGAATTGCTAGTTAATCGCGAATCCCGCATTGTAAAGGTATTTTTGTGTGTTATTTTTTTTTTTATGTGAAACAATGCGCGCTAGCGCTCTCTCTCTCTCTCTCTCTCTCTCTCTCTCTCTCTCTCTCTCTCTCTCTCTCTCTCTCTCTCTCTCACTGGCGAACGTCACAAGTTTAAACAGGAATTTTTAAATCCCCCGGCCACGTGGCTAAACCTATCCCTGCTCTACCCATAACAAAAGATAGATGAGTCAATAAGTCAGAAAAGGAAAACAAAGTATTACCATAAAACATTCTTAACGTTAGGATAAGCAAAATTAAAGGTAAACATTTTCTTTTTGTTATTCTCTGTGCAGAAAGTAATCAAATAAGGGCAAATACTTTTGCATTGAACAAAGGCATATGTTAGATTCCAGCCCGGCCTTGAAAGCATCTGTGATTCATTCTTCCGTATCATTTGTCTTGATGGGCCACGTGTGCCTTAATTCTCCGGGGTTTTAAGTTCGCGGACAGGAGGGTTTTAAGTTCGTGAGAGCGAGGAAAAGACGGGGGTGGGAAAAAAAGCAGTGTATTTTATAGTGTTAAAGAGGTTATCCTGGGTCTTCTGAGCAAAGCTAGGTTAAAGGGAATTTGCGTTGGTAGCAGAGAAAAGAATATATTTCATCAACTTCCCGTCTCCATCCTCGAGACAATATCTATTAAAAAACAAACAAAAGGGAGATCCCATATCCATCTTTTATTATCAACTGTATTTGCCATGTTTTCACGTGAGGATTCCGTGAATTTGTGACCAGATTTTTCCTTTTATTTACAAAACCGTAATTGCGTTGAGGTTCCGCATTTACATTATTCGCCACGCTTTCATGTGAGGTTCCGTGAATTTGTGACCAGATTTTTCCTTTTATTTACAAAACCATAACTGCGTTGAGGTTCCGCATTTACGTTCTTTATTTCCCACGCTTTCATGTGAGGTTCCATGAATTTGTGACCAGATTTTTCTTTTTTCTTTTTTTTTTACAAAACCAAAATTGCGTTGAGGTTCCGCATTTTCGACATCTTTGTCACGTTTCACGTTGAGTTTCCGTGAATTTTGTGACAAGTTTTTTTTTCTCTCCCTTTTACCTTACCAACCCGTATTGGCGTTGAAGTTTCCGCCTCTACGAAATCCATTTGCTACCTTTTCACGTGAGGATTCTGTGAATTGCATGACTAGATTCCTTCGTTTTGTTTTACGAAATTTATTACCATATCCCTTACCGGCGTTGAGTTTTCCACCATGCTACGCACCAGTAGTAACTGTGTTTGTAGGGATTTACGTGCTACGCACCAGTAGTAACTGTGTTTGCAGGGATTTACCTGCTACGCACCAGTAGTAACTGTGTTTGCAGGGATTTACGGTCATTTTGCCAAGTCTGCGTCGAGCATTTCCGCATACCTCTGGCGACATTTGCTGATTTTGCAACTACTTTCCACCCTATTATTCTCAGGCTAGTCTACTAGCGTTTTATGGCTGAGGAGATGGCCAGTAACGCAGCACTGGAGGAGGCTAAAGCCTTCACAGAAGCCGGACGAGCCTTGGAGCTGGAGGGCGCAAAGCTAATCAATTGGGTGAATGATAAGCTGAAGGAAGCAGCCCAAGAGAGAGCAACTGAAAGGGCATACCAAGCGGCTGAAAGAGAAGCGCAAGCTGCTGAAAGGGAGAAAGAAAGGGCACATGAACTGGCTATGGCAGTCCAGAGTGCCACTCTGGCACCCTCGAGTCCCACGCCTCCTGCGCCCTCTCGCCTTCACAGCATGGCCAGCCTCATTAGGGCTTGGGACGATAACGAACCCGACACCTGGCTCGATCATGTCAAGCAGGTGTTCGGGAACTTCAATCCAACCCCTCAGGAAGTGGCCCTCCTCCTTGGCAAGCATCTCACTGGCAAAGGGCGGACTGCATTTGAGGCCCTTCCCCTGAATGAGCGACATGATCTTGCCCTCGTCTGAGAGGCAATCCTTGGGGCTTACGAATTGACCCCAGACCAGTGGAGGCAAAAATGGAGGACTATGCCCAAGGAGGCTAACCAGACGTGGACAGAGTGGGCAGCCAAGAAGACACTGGCACTCCGTAGGTGGACGAAGGCCTCCAACGCAACATCTGTTGAGGAGATCTTAGAACTCTTTCAATTAGAGGACTTTCTTGCCACCCACTTGGTGGACAAGGCTCCTAAGACTCTTTTGGAGTGCTGTAAATGGGCAGATGCCTATGACACCCACCATCCAGTGCAGAGTTCCTTAAAAAGGAAAATACGTCCTACTCTCCCCCTCACTCCTGCTGCCACCTCTCAGCCTACCCAGCGCGCCAATAACCTTCCTTGGAAACCTGTGTGTGGGCATTGCAACAAACCCGGTTACACCACAGAGCAGTGCCTATCAAAAGTAGATCCTCCCCAGCAAGCTGCTGCCACTCCTCCAAATGGCCTACCCAATCATAATAACATAAACAACGGCCATTGGAACAGAAACAACAGGCCCAGGCCTGATTTTAGCAAGAGTTTCTGTGACACCTGCAGAGTGCATGGGCACACTGCTGCCTGGGCGGGATGCCCCAAGAAAGCTCCTGTTTCTGCCATTGCTATGGCCGTGATGAATCCATCCACTCTAGGCCCCCCTGCACAGGGCCCCATATTTGTTGCACCTCCAAGAGGTCGCTATCCTGCCCAACAGGTCCGAGCTTTTGACGACACTGGTGCGCAAGTCTCCATCATCCAAGAGGATAAAATTCCTTACGGAGCTAAGGTTGATAGGCATCAGTTCGTGACGATAGAGCCTCAATCATGTCAAGATGTTCCTACCTACTGTCCGGTTGAGAGTCACACGACCTCACCGTTAAAAGATATGTACGATGGCAATAGCAAACTATATACCAGGAGGTTATGATGTCCTGCTAGGACAAGATTTTAAGTTTCCTCCTAACTTTATACCATATCAGGGCCCCCGCCCTCACATAGCTCCAGACCCGTTCCACGGATCTCCAAGGACTACCTCTGCACAGCCAGTGCCACTTGAAGGTGCCATGCTCCATCTCTCATGGATGTTGAGCCACGTTCGAGTCCTTCCACTGAGTCAGAAACGACCTTAGTGCCAGTGCCAAGGCCAGACTCGAGTCTTCCTCCTGGAGCTCTAAGTCCCGGTCGCTCTACCTCCGCTGGCTTGGCCCAACTACCCATGCCGGCAGTCAAGGAAGAGCCAATTCCGGTAGGAATCCTCCAGGACACCCATAACCATAGTGGACACTCCACCAATGGTGCAGCCTCGCCGGCCGCCCCAGAGTCGGTCCTCTCCACAGGTAAGCCCATCCCAAATACCATTACCTCATCCAATCCCCCTTCGTCAGCAGCTAACCGGTCGAGGAGTAATGACTGCACCAAGCCATGCAGCATCAGGCACGGGGACGAGTGCCAAGGCCCCAGTTGTCGCAGCAGCTGGAGTAGATGCCCCTTGTCCTTGTCTCTAGCTTGTCTTGCCCATTCCAACCCATCCAGGGTTGAAATGTCCTCTAGAATGGGGAGGTGTTCAAGATTTAAGCCAGAACCAAGGAAAGAAATAGTCTTTAACCCAAGTTTAATGCATCTATGTTATACAAGTTGCCCCTTCCACTTGGAAAAGAACACATTCTCCCCATTCTCCCTTTTTCTCTTGAAAAAGCTATCTCCTCTCCCATTGGTGCTTGGAATTACCCCCTACAGAGCGACCTCTTTAAAAGGCCTGGAAAGCAGCAGCTCAGCCTCAGAAGAAGACGAGACCTCGGCTAGGTCAGACCACTGGCCCCTTACCAGACGCCGCTGCCCCTCCCCCCCTCCTGGGCCTGGCTTTCCCATGCTTTGGGAAGCCCAAGTATATTTTTAAAAGTTCATAGTGTTGAGACTTAGAGGAGAAGACAACCACCATCATCACTAAAGGTACTGTAAGGGAAATTCCATTTCAACCAGGGAATTGTTTTAACTTTGTCTGTACTTCATTTCATTTTCCAAGGCGACTTGTGCAGTGTTTCATTCCCCTTCGCCATCTGGGTTCAATTCTGTAATTACTTCCCTGTGATACTAGTAACATTCCCCTGGTGAATTTAAGCGACGAAATAGTTTCTGCTGTGTAAATTTCTCAGTCATTTTATTTCCCCCTGAGTGGCCTTTTGATTGAGAGAAAACAGTGAGTAAAGTTTGCCTTTGTGTGTCCCCCTGCCTTATGCCTATGCCCCTCTATTTGCAGACAAACGCTGTGCCTGGCTGTGGTAGAACTTGGAAATCTTTTGAAGCTTGCTATTTTGCTCCGTTGTGCAAAGTTACCTAAAAGCGCGGCTGCCGGACTGCCTTTATGTAAATTCCTCCCTCATCAGTAAAACTGGCCTTATGCCTAAGTTTTCTACTTTTTTTGTTTAGTTTAGTTTTTCAACTTTTTTTTTTCTTTGTTCAAACCCCTCGTCCTCTAGTCAAGGCCTAAATTTTCAATGCAATTGTATTTTCTGGGAGGAGACGAGGTGGAATTTTGAATAATATATATAGTAGTATATGCATATACGTATATGTATGTATGTATATATATATATATATATATATATATATATATATATATATATATATATATGAATAACTTGATCACGAAGTATATAAAACGTGATGCTATGTATAAATAAAGGTTTTTGCCACAAAGGAAAAAATGAAAAAGCGAGATAGCAGAGTACTTTCGGTCCTATTCAGACCCTTTACTAAGGCAAACTGTTTGCCTTAGTAAAGGGTCTGAATAGGACCGAAAGTACTCGGCTATCTCACTTTTTCATTTTTTCCTTCGTGGCAAAAACCTTAATTTATATATATATATATATATATATATATATATATATATATATATATATATATATATATATATATATATGTATATATATATATATGTGTATATATATTTTTGAACACATTAAAAATTGAAAATATGTGTAAAGGGGACTTTCTGGGTTGGCTGGAACGAATTATCCTGATTCCCTTTATTTCTTATGGGGATATTTGTTTCATCTTTCAAACAAATCGTACTTTGAACAGCCTTCTGGAATGGAATGGATTGAGTTCGAAGTCTGAAGTACTACTGTGTGTATATATATATATATATATATATATATGTATATATATATAATATATATATATATATATATGTGTGTATATATATATATATATATATATATATATATATATATATATAGATATATATATATATATATATGTATATATATATATATATATATATCATATATATCTATATATATAATCTATAGTATATATATATTATAATATATTATATAGATATACAATGAATACACACAGTGGGGCATCGCTTAATCACGGAATCAGTCATTCACAGGTTTTTTCTTGGACCGCTTCTCATGCTATATCGCTCATATGAATTGCAGCATCATGGGACAAACGTGTTGCATATACAATGTTCATTGATAGGCTAAGCCTCGGCCGCGGTCCGATAATCACCAACATACATGAAACAACTCACATTATGATATTAACTGACAATAAAGGTAATAAAACTATTCTCACCTTATATATTATTGACATATCTTCATAATAAATAGCCTATTCAAGGTATATGTATGACGTTTATTGGTAGGCTAAACCTAGTTGCAGTGCGACAACCACCAACATACATGAACAGATTCATATTATCATATTAACTGACAATAAAGGTAATAAAACCATTTCTCACCTTATATATTATAGGCATATCTCTGAATTAAGTTCCATTCGGCAACTTAAAACAGTGATGATATTGGTAAAACGACATCAGTTGATTATTTTAAGAATGTAAACAAAACCAGAATGCAAATGGTAGATCGTATGTTCATATCATAATACTATAATATGGTGATAATACATGCAATATGATTAGACACAGTAAAACAACAGTTTCTCTCTCTCTCTCTCTCTCTCTCTCTCTCTCTCTCTCTCTCTCTCTCTCTCTCTCTCTCTCTCTGTATAGAGGAACAGCTGATTGCTGATGTCATCTGCCATAACTATCGAGCATTTATCGAGTTTTGTTTAAGGTGTCACAGCCGATATTCAATGGTGGCTTCCAAAGGTTAAAATAAAATACATTTTTACTCATTCTTCATGTAATGGAGATCTGAAGAAAGAATCTCTCTCTCTCTCTCTCTCTCTCTCTCTCTCTCTCTCTCTCTCTCTCTCTCTCTCTCTCTCTCTCTCTCTCTCAGCGACGAAGCGTAAACAAAATACGTAAAACCATTTGTTACCTTCTATATTATCGTAATATCTTCATAATAAAAAGGCTATTCGTGGAATAATTTCATATCAGTGAAATCAACTTTTATCTATGCGAAGCCAGCCAGCTGACAAAATGTACGCACGTATATGAAAATCAAATTATGGTAGCGTTCACAGCAAGATTATCTTTCGAAATTGTAATAGTACTAGCCATGGAAGTAATAATGGTTGGGAATATACGTAACATTCATTTTCAATACACAATATCATTGTTATTTGGTAGTAAATTGTCAGGGGTTTGTGGCATGATGAAACAAACAAAATAAAGTTTTCCTTTTGGGCTACGTGCTTAGAAAAACATGAATAGAATTAGCTTTGCAACTTCGTTTATTTTGATATTTTTAATGATACAATAACTATCATTTGTACTACTAAGACGGATCTGTTGAGTCCAGTGTTACCAATTTCGCATTTTAATGCTAGCTTTCATTTTCTTGAGGTAATAAGCAAGAAAATTTTCAATCCAGCATCGGGCAGGAAAACTTGCATTTGTTTTCAAGTACATCTAGCATACGTATTTTGACATCAAAACTTTGTAATGTTAAGTTTAATATTTCTTTTACTCTACTATGTTTGATATATCATGTAAGAAAAAGAACAAAATCTTGCAAAACCATTTTCAGGAATTGAACAGAATAGGTTTAGAAATTATTAGGAATCATGTAACGTAATGTACAAGTACACTTTTTATGTTAGAAACATATTTGAATAGAAAAAGAGAGCAATCGGTTGAAATTGGCTGGGTGGCATTGTTTGAATGATATGAATTTTTTAGCACTTTATGGAGCAAAATTTAGCAAGAAATTGCCATTCCCATTTGGCAACACTGGCCTGCCTACGTTTTATGCTGTTATTGAGGTCTGTTCGCCACGTTCTTTAAATTGTACCCATATAAACGAGTTAATTATGTGGCATCTAAAAGCCCCCAATTCTATTACTCTTATGGGAAAGAAGCCTAAACGTCAGATGAAGGTTATTATGTGTAATATATTAACATGTGTTGTGAAGAAAAGAGGCCCACATGAACATGCATATCTAGGCTTTTAGCTGTAATCCAGAGGCTAGTAGTAGGCTACATATGTACGGTAGCACGTATACTACATATATTTTTAAGGCTAATGTTGTAAAATAACTTTGAAACTATCTTGAATTTAGTTTAAGGTGATAGTTGATGACATATTTGGTGTTTGAACTAAAGTATGCAGTTATAAACATTGGAATAGTGGTTGTTGGGTGGGTTAACTATTAAAATATGCAGTTTTTAGCAATTTTTGAGGGGGGTACCAGGATAACACGGGTATTTACTTATCACGGGGGTTCTGGTCCCTATCCCCCACGATTATCGAAGCCCTACTGTATATATATATATATATATATATATATATATATATATATATATATATATATATATATATATATATATATATATATATATATATATATATTATATATATATATATATATATATATATATATATATATAATATATATATATATATATATATATATATATATATATATATATATATATATATATATATATATATATATATATATGTTAGGAAACAATAAGAGTCTGTCTAGAAATAGCTAGGGAAAACTTAGTTAGGAAAAACCACTGGTAGAATATATATAGTAAAAGTAGAGTGATGAAGGATCTACCAAAAGTGGAGGTAAAAAAAAAAAAAAAAAAGGAGTAGATGTGTACAGCATAAGTCTGCACGGATAGCAGTTTCGTAAAACCAGACCAAACATTGGCACTGGTTGGTCAAAACAGTAAGATGCTAACCTCACCAGAAAAGTTGATCTATGACCCTTTCAGTGGGTGGTTACCGTCGAAGGACGAAACCAATCAGATGAATCTAGAGGTGGCACCGGAAGTAATGAAAGCCATTCATGTAGAAGTAGAAGTGTCCTAAAGGACATTCGGGGAGGAGTCAGAAAAAGTAGTTAGGTCGAAACTTCATTTGAAGTGCCAGAGAGTTTTAGTTAAGAACAAGGCCTTATACGGGAGGCTGTATCCCTTCTCACTCTGTTCCAAGTGTAGTGTAAAGTGTGTAAACTGTGTTTGTTACAATTATAAGAAATTTTTATAGCAGAGGTGTTTGACTTGCCCAGAATCCCACCGCTGCCACCACTTATGTTGTGCCTACTTACTTTTGTGGTTAGCCTTTATTTCTATTTCTCTTCGTTATGTTGCGTGGCGTACTTACGAGTTCTTTTCTTTGTTACGGGTAATGTTTGAAAGGTTCTTTGTCATATGGGCTAACCTTCGTCTATCACTAGTTACGGTTGAGTTTCTTCTCTCGTAGGAACATTTAGTTTATTTATTCTTCACTAAGGCTCTCAGGAGGTACTTTATATTATTAAAAACAGGGGTTGTATAGCTTTGGGAATCTGGGCAACATTACCCGTAACAAAGAAAAGAACTCGTAAGTACGCCACGCAACATAACGAAGAGAAATAGAAATAAAGGCTAACCACAAAAGTAAGTAGGCACAACATATATATATAATATATATTATATATATATATATATATATATATATATATATATATATATATATATATATATATATATATATATATATAGATGAGAGAGAGAGAGAGAGAGAGAGAGAGAGAGAGAGAGAGAGAAGAGAGAGAGAGAGAGAGAGAGAGAGAGAGAGAGAGAGATATATATATATATATATATATATATATATATATATCTATATATATATATATATATATATATATATATATATATATATATAGATATATAGATATGATATGAAGTTTTTATGTTAAAACAAAGTTTAATGTATACTTACCTGGCAGGTATATATATAGCTATATTCTCTGTTCCACCTGGCAGAAATTTTCAAAACTCGCGGCAAACGCTAGTAACCTATTAGTAGTTCAGGATACCACCACCCCGTTACCGTGGCGCTAGCGCCAGGAACCGTTCCCACTTGGGCCAGATTTTTCTCTGAACCTTGTCTCCTGAGGGGAGGAGGGTGGGCATTAAAATGACAATTTGTCGAAAATTGCATTTTTCCTAACTATACAAACCTGAGGTCCTTTAACAATAGGAAGGTAACTAGCGGCAGCTGGGACGGTCGTAAGCTTCGAACAAGGGGAGAACGGTAGTTAACTGCTTGTCCGATCGTGCGCGCGCCCGCGCGCCCGAGAGGTGAAGAATCACTTTTGCTTTAGGCCCATGCAAAAAGTTGCAGAGTGAGGGGTGGCATGAGGTGGGACTATATGTAAAGGACCTCAGGTTTGTATAGTTAGGAAAAATGCAATTTTCGACAAATTGTCATTTGTTCCGATACGTATACAAACCCTCCGTCCTTTAACAATAGGAAGACTCACTTCTTGGTGGGAGGAATCTGAGTCTTTTTGGTGAACAGACTGGTGTTCGTACCAACCCTGGAGTGCCTCCCTGGTCGTAAGAGCAAGGGAGGGATCCAAACCTCTGTCCGATTGATCGGGGTGTGCACCGCAGGATCAATGGTCAGACCTCTGGGCCAAGTACTAAGAGAGAGGCAAGCGTATCTCTTCGTACCAGCAAGCAAGAACTTGTTCCTGTTTGCAAGAGGACAATCATAAAATGATGGGTTTGTCTCAAATTGGCATCCACTTCCTCCCCTTGTTGGAGGAAGTGGTGGATATTACTCCTATCCCTACTGAAAGGGATAGGATGGTGCTCTATTGAGTAGCT
Organism: Macrobrachium nipponense; assembly: GCF_015104395.2. Taxonomy (NCBI): domain Eukaryota; kingdom Metazoa; phylum Arthropoda; class Malacostraca; order Decapoda; family Palaemonidae; genus Macrobrachium; species Macrobrachium nipponense. The sequence goes on from NC_087212.1 coordinate 43,043,640, forward strand.
CACCTGCATCTCGTCCTTACCCAGCAGGGTGACGACCGTGTCCCTCTACCCAAAGGTAGAGGGAAGAAAAAGATGGGAAGAGGAGCCAGTCACACTCTCATTCCTCATCCATTCTTACGGTCACACCAGGACTCGATGCTGTTCAGCCTGCGAGGTCTGGGTTAACTACACAACGTGTTGAGCAACCACCACGGTTCCCAAGGAAAAAGATCCAAGGAACTGTGGGCAATATCCTGAAGGTAGAAGGAGGTGCATGCGGTCCGGTTGGACCAGGCGCCTGCCTTCATTACCTGCGCCACGGAAAAGTTCTTGCGGAACGCGAGAGAATGATGAAGAGGCGTCCACACTCATCCTGGGTGTCGAGTTTCTTCAGACAGCTCCGTCGCACCTTCACAGGACAAAGCAGCATAGCCTTCGTATCGGAGGCGGTGAAGTCCATTAGGGAGGGTATTGTGAAGGACTCGAACCAATCGTCAGTTACCAAAGGGTTCTGAGTCTTCGCTACGAAGATCGGTACGAAATCGAGCGTCACAAATCCCCATCCCTTTGTGCTTGACTTCTCAAGAGAAGTCATGCAGTTACCTAAGACGAAAAGAAGGGAATAGTCGTACACCTATCCCTCTTCTCGACTTTGGTTATGTACAGTACTCATACTGACAAGCTATTAAGACGAAGTAATGATTGCTCTGGAACAACCGAACTAAGTCCACAGCATAGTTCGTAACTGACTCGGGCGCTCTGACAGCTGCCGACTGACTGGTTCGGAATCAGTAGAGGCAAGTTGTCCAAGCATCCGGGTAAGTCACGTGACCTTCGCCCTTTAAAGAGTTATGCTGAGAGACCAACAAATAAAATATTTGTTAGTCACCGATGCCGGACGGCGCGGCGATGATTCTCTTAATGCATAAGCTCAAAAGGCGAAAGTCAATTGCCTTCAAAAGACCGAGGTCCCTGATGGCAAGAAAATCTCATAGACGTTGAATCTCAGCTTAAGGAGAAACAACACTATGTGACGTTGAAGACGAAGGTAGGCAATGAATGCAACCTACGTCTTCCAGCTGAATCGAGAGAAGGAATCTCAAGTTGTTCCGATACGTAATACAAACCATCGGTCCTTTAACAATAGGAAGTAGCTAGCGGCAGCTGGAACGGCAGCTGGAACGGTCGTAAGCTTCGAACAAGGGGAGAACGGTAGTTAACTGCTTGTCCGACAGTCGCGCGCCGCGCGACTGGAGGTAAACAAATCACTTTTGCTTTCGGCCGCGGGTGTGAAGGAGTGGTTCGTCATCGCTCTCTGCCCGCTTCATCGTCGTATGCTTTGTTTATATTGTGTTTTCTACTAATGGTTTGTTTGACTTGAAAATGAAACTGTAAGTACACTGTTTTCATTTTCATTACTTAATTATGAACCAACATGGAATTATCGCCGTAGATGCGGCGATTTCCTCTCTTTTCATGAATTGAACCCTTGAATTATGTCTCGGTGCCGAGGGCGGGCGCGCTCGCGCCGAGTCATGTATTTTGGGCGAAAGTGTGTAATTGAAAAATGTAAGTACTCTTTTCATTATATTTTTGCCCTGTGCGTTCGTTACCGAGAGTGTGATTGCGCTCGGCACGAGCCTTTTAATTTTGTATAATAGAATGCAATGAAAGTGGATTCGCAATTGCAAAATTCTTTTCATTTTCATTTATTTATTTGCATGAAATTTAATTTGGATCAATTTTCGTTCTTACCCGGGAATTGATCCTTACGTTTTTTTTTTTTTATGTGAAAGTGAAATCGCAAGTGGCAAGTTATTCGGTTTCATTCTTTCATATATAATTTTATGCATAGCAGCTATTATTGGATCAAGTTTCCGTTCTTACCCGGGAATTGATCTTTTCCCCTTTATTGGTTCTATGAAGTGAATCGCAAGGGCAGTATTCTGTTTCATTTTCATATTACTTTTCACTGCTGTGCGGGGGTAAGGGGAAGCGAAGGTCTGCCAGGAAGTCGTCGGAAAGCTCTCCCGCGACTCCCTTGGTATCCGATTCTTCGTCCTCCTTCCTGCCCCCCCGCTCAGCTTCTTCGTTGTATTTTGTATTTGGGGTCTCCTTGCGTTCGGGATGGGGCATGTCTCTTCCCCCGTGCGTGAGGGAACCCCTCTTACTAATCTATCTATGTTACCGCAGGTGCTACATCCGTGGGAGACGACCTTGGACAGGGCGTGCCTAGCATCCACGGGCTGCTGCAGCGTCTAGCGAGGTCTGGGGCGGTCTCCACTACTACCACGGCCGCTTATGCTGCTCCCCCCCTCCTGGTCTACACTCCCCATGCTGTGTCGATGACGCCGTCTGCCGCTACTAGGGCCGCCGCCGTACCGAGGTGGGGTTGCCGCCGCCGCCTGTTTTCTTCGTGTTGCCTGCACCAGACTTACCGCTGTTCCAGCAGCTCGCCCCTGGACGGCCGCAGGACCCAGGTTCCGCTGGCTGCCGATGATTATACGAGGCGATCGCTGGGCCTGCCGTACCTGCCGCTGATGTGATTCCCGCTGTTGGCTTGGCTGTCCCCCTGGGTCTACCGCTGCCGCATGTTCCTGCCGCTCCTGAGCTGGCTTGCTGTTCCGGTCGCTCCTGGTTCCTGAGCTGTCCATGCTGGTCTGCCCACGGTGTGTCTTCCCAGTCCCAGGTCCTTCCGGACAGGTGCAGTCGGGCCGTGTTGCTTCGGCAATAGCCCCGGCTCCGGCCTGGATGGAGGACCTCACGACTGGTATGCGTGAGCGACGAGGAAAGAGGAGAAGAGGAAGCTTGTCACTCTTCGTCTTCATCGTTCTGCTGCTGCCTCTTCCCCTTCGACTTCTAAGGCCCATAAGCCGAAGAAGAAGAAGGCTGCCTTCCCCCCCTAAGAAGTCTCCTTCGGGAACTTCTAAGGGCCCGTCCCACCCCGGTGGGACGGGGGGTCCTTCTGCTGGTCCTCCTGCTCCTTCGGGAGCGGGGCCCGTCTCCCCTTCCGTAAGGAAGAGATAGACGGGACAGAGGAGTATCGGTTAGCTCTGGTACTTCCTCGCCTGGTGCTAGCGGCGATGCCGCTACGTCAGGTTCCGGCTCGGTCTCGTTCGTTCGCGAGAGATCCCGAGTGTACGTTCTCCCTCGGGAGACCGTGCAGCCAAGTTTCGGCGCCAGAGTTCGCTCGGCGCCAAGACGCGGCACGGAGCAGAAGGCTGGTGAGAGACGCTCAGGTGACTCTTGCCAGGCCAGCGGCCGCTCCTTGCAGCGACCAGCTGGTAACCCGGGTTTTCCCCCCCCTAAGAAGGCTCCTTCGGGACCATTCTAAGGGCCCTCGCTCCGGCGATTCGGGAGCTCTTCTGCTGGTCCCCATGCTCCCTCGGGAACAGGGCCCGTCTTTTCTTCTACCAAGCAAGGAGAAGAAGACGGGACCAGAGGAGTACCAGCTTCGGCTGGCACTTCCTCGCCTGGTTCTAGCGGTTCTGCCGCTAAACCAGGATCCGACCTCGGCTTCTCGTTAGCGAGAAGTACCGAGTGGACGGTCTCCCGCGGGAGACCGTCCAGCCAAAGTCCTTTGACACCCGAGCTCGCTCACCGTCAAGACCGAAGCGCGGAGCAGAAGACTGGCGGGAGTGTCGGTGCAAGACGGACTATCGCCAGGCCAGAGTGGACGCTCTCGCAGCGACCAGCTGGCCGCTCGGGTTGACGTGACGGATCGCTGACCAGCCACGAGTTGAGGCGAGGAAGGGGTCCCCGCGGGCCGTCTGGTTACCAGCCACGGCTGGTACCAGCGGCTCGACGCGGCCGATCGAGGACGCTCGCCGGTCCTCTCCGCGACAGCGAGCCTAGCAGGTCACCTGACGCCGCTCCCATCGGGACCGGGCGGAGGACGGTAACCAGCAACAGCTCGCCTGACGCTAGAGATCAGCGTCGACGTTCTTAGCCGAGCCTCTCGCCCCAGTGCGAGCGGCAAAGCTAGGCCTGCTGCTCGATCGCCACCCGCGGGTGGGACGATCAGCAGCAGCCCTCCAAGCACGCTGGTCCTGCCAGCGAGCTAGGGGGGTAGCGTCAGGTCTGCCTCTCCTGTACCTTCAACCTCCTCGGGCTACACCGGGAGGAGCGAGGTACCTATGAGGGATCGCGAGAGGTGCGCCGCTCGCGATCCCGCTAAGACGCCGTATGGACCAGGCACGGTTCTAGGACCGACCAGGACATACGCGCAAGTAGCTGGAGGCGACCGTCAGGGGTCTGCCGCTGTTCCTCCTTCTGAAGGAGGAGTATCTCGGGATCTGTTCTTGTTGGAGGGACTGGACGGTCCTACTCCGCAAGACGCGGTTACTCCCGAGATACAGAGGAATTTGCAGAAGTCATTTAAGCTGATTCGTCAGCTATAATGGAACCTTGCGGAAGGATTGCCGCTCTCCCCACAGCAGAGCCCACGTCTCTGCTCGAGTCGTTTTGGGGCCTAGAGGGAAACCAAACCGACGGTGGGTCTGCCGCGATCGGAGCTTGCCGATTCTGTCTCGAACCAGAGTCTCTCGTCTCCGGACAAGAAGGCTCTCTCAGTTCTGGCCGATCGATCAAGCAACTTCCACCTCCTCTACTGCGACAGCGGCGTTTCTACGTGTCTTCGGACACCGTATTTAAATACTCCTTTCCGGTCCTCCGGAGAGGTTTCGACCTCGACGAGGACTGGAATGAGTCGGAGGACGGTATCGGCTCTCTTCTGTCAGGTGTCGATCAGCCCCACCCACCCAGACGACAGTGGCGGCAGACCCTTACCTACAGTGAGAGTTCGTAACCCTCCGCGGGAAAACGTTTTCTCCTGACGATACGTTTTCCCAGACTGAGAGGCCATCGCCACAAGGCGATGGCTGCTCCTACCCTTCTCCTACGCTAGTTCCACTGGGAAGGCGAGCGAGTATCCAATTCCTCCCCCATTCCCTCTCTCCTTACGGCTACGAGGGAAAGGGGAGGGATCCTACAGAGATTTCTCTGTAGGATCCCACGTTCGGGACTGCGCTACCGGGGGGGGGGGACCTTCGGGTCCTACCTGACGTAAGCCCCGGTCGTTGAGGAGGAATCCTGCCCCATTCTCGATTTCTACGGGAATCGAGAGGACCACCAGCCGATATCGTTGACGAATTCGGTGGGGGTTTCGCAGACTGCTTAGAATTCTACGGAATTTCTAGCGCATTCAGTGTTCGAGTTTTTTACGATCTCCAACACTTACGCGAGACCACGGTCCAACGTGAGCGAGACGAGAATCCCCGATATACACGATAATCGGGAACCTCGCCTATGCTCGAATTCCTGGAATTTCTAGCATTGGGAAGAAGACTGCTGCTGAAAAGAAACTATCTCACAGTGGCCGACCAACACCTGGAATAGCAGAAGATCGGACGGGAATATCCAGTTTTGGCTTGAACTATCGTCTTAGTATTCTGTTCACCATTGAACGCTTTCCTTCGAGGAAGACTTCTCCTTCACTCTCTTTGATAGAGATCGAAGGTGGTCGATCTCCCCAATCCTTATTTGTTTTTTTTCTTGAAGGAAAGATTAGGATTTTGGTGGAGATCGTTGTTCGAATCCTACAAATATACTACGTATCTAACAACCTCGCGACAATGATTCTACTAAGCAGTTGAATTGTCCGAGGGGTAGGCGCATATCCTAGTTTATCTACGGATTGCGACTTAGAAGAGAAGTATTCTAATTGAACTGCAATCGGGGTTGTCTGCAACCTCCCAGGAGTTTTCAGTTTCAATTTTATATACTTATGGTTTTGTCACGACAACACCATTTCAACTTTTATATTACCGAAATAAATTCGTTTCGCCTAAATATAATTGCTCGAGCATATCTTTTATGCTCGGTAGTTCTAGCCGAAAGCATTCCTTCGTGGAATAATGGATTACATGGCAACTCAGGATGACGAGTCGGTCGAGAGCTCAGGCTCAACTACTGCGTATTGAACTGCCTGACAGCAGCTTAGTATCAGCTGGGCCTCCGAGATGCACGGTCAGTTATGTCTCTCTCTCCCCTGGTTTGATTGACATAACCGAACCGTATCTCTCCCACAATCATGGACTTAGGTCTCCTGATTAATGGGGATTCTCGCAATAATGAAGGGAAAACCCGATCTACTGCTGTGACGCTAGATTCCATCGCCTTCGACATTGCGAGAATTTTCAACAGAGATATCTCTTGGACTCTTTCATCTTTCTGTTTACCGCACGGTAACAGAAGTCTGTACAAGTCTCCCGCTGCATCGCACTGCGATAATGCGAATGATTTTGCAGACATCTGGAGTTTGTCTTCAAAATATCTCGTATTCGTAGGTGTACAATTGTTCATTGTTCAACCCGAATTACGAGATGTGTCAGAAGACATCGCCTACTCTCCGACCTGACAGCTCTACTTCCAAATGTTCAGCCCATGAGAAGCAGTTCTTCAGGCGGCTTTCCCCTGTGTTTTCATTACTGAAGAACGCCCCGCTTTCATTGCCAACTACGACTTCTCACCGGACAGCAATGAAAATAGCGGTTAGCGTTTTCAGTCATTTGTAAGGCACAGGTTATGAATCTTGAGAATCCTTCTCTCGATTCATCTGTGAAGACGTAGGTTGCATTCAATATCTACCTTCGTCTTCAACGGTAACATAGTGTTTGTTTCCTTTTTGCCCCCCTTAAAAAAAGATTGAGATTCAACAACCATGAGATGTTTTACCTTCAGGGACCTCGGTCTCTAGAAGGCAATTGACTTTCGCCTGTTGGGCACATGCCTTAAGAGAATCATCACCTCGCTGTCCGGCATTGGTGACAAAACAAATACATTATTTGTTTGGTCTCTCGGGCATAACCCTTTAAGCGAAAGTCACGTGACTTACTCGGATGCTTTGACAACTTGCCTCCTACCGAAAAACGCAGTCAGTCGGCAGCTGTCAGAGCGGCCGAGTCAGTTACGAACTACACTGTTGACTTAGTTCGGTTGTTACACAGCAATCATTACTTCGTTTTAATAGTCTTGTCACAGTACCCATACCATTGACACCCATGGAGTGTCGGTGTCCTATCCACTACCGAGAACTTCGCTGCATGGGGATAGGAGGATGCGAGAGACTTCGTGGCAAACGGACAGACCAGTATGGGTACTGGACATCACCGAAGTAGAGAAGAGGGATGGTCATGCGACTATTTCCTTCTTTTCCTCTGAGGAACTGCCATGACGTTTCTCCTGCGAAGTCAAGCATCCAGGGGATGGGGATCCGTGACGCTCGATTTCGTACCGAACTTCGTAGCGAAGACTCAGAACCCTTCGGTCCCTGACGATTGGTTCGAGTCGTTCACAATCCCCTCCCTAATGGACTTCACCGCCTTCGATGCGAAGGAGATGCTGCCTTGTCCGCAAGAACTTCTCCGTGGCGCAGGTACTGAAGGCAGGGGTCTGGTCCAACCAGACCACATGCCCTTCCTTCTACCTTCGGGATATTGCCCACAGGTCCTTGGATCTTTTTTCCTTGGGACCCGTGGTGGCTGCTCAACACGTTGTGTAGCGAACCCAGACCCTCGCAGGCTGAACAGCATCGAGTCCTGGTGTGACCGTAAGAATGGATGAGTGAGAGTGTGACTGGCTCCTCTTCCCATCTTTTTCTTCCCCTCTACCTGTGGTTAGAGGAACACGGTCGTCACCCTGCTGGATAAGGACAAGATGCAGGTGAGCTACTCAACAGAGCCCCATCCTATCCCTTTCACTAGGGATAGGAGCGTATATCCACCACTTCCTCCAACAAGGGGGAGGAAGTGGATGCCAGCTTGAGACAACCCATACTTTATGTTGCCTCTTGCAAACAGGAACAAGTTCTTGCTTGCTGGTACGAAGAGATACGCTTGCCTCTCTCTTAGTACTCGGCCCAGAGGTCTGACCATTGATCCTGCGGTGCATCGACCCCGAGCAATCGGACAGAGGCTTGGATCCCTCCCCCCTCGCTCTTACGACCAGGGAGGCCATTCCAGGGATGGACGAACAACCAGTGCTGTTTCATCAAAAGACTACAATTCCTCCCACCAAGAGTGAGTCTTCCTATTGTTAAAGGACCGATGGTTTGTATTACGTATCGGAACAAATGACAATTTGTCGAAAATTGCATTTTTCCTAAACTATTTACAAACCTGGAGGTCCTCCTTTACCATATAGTCCCTCCTATGCCACCCCTCACTCTGCGGTATTTTTGCATGAGGCCAAAAGCAAAAGTGATTTGTTTACCTCCCAGGCGCGACTGTCGGACAAGCAGTTAACTACCGTTTCTCCCCCTTGTTCGAAGCTTACGACCGTTCCAGCTGCCGTTCCAGCTGCCGCTAGCTACTTCCTATTGTTAAAGGACCTCAGGTTTGTATAGTTAGGAAAAATGCAATTTTCGACAAATTGTCATATTCTAAACCTGTGCTTACAAATGACTGAAAACGCTAACCGCCATTTCATTGCTGTCCGTTGTGCAGTAATGAAACACAGGGGAGAGCCGCTTGAAGAACTGCTTCTCATGGGCTGAACGTTTGGAAGTAGAGCTGGCAGGTGTGGGAGTAGGCGATGTCTTTCAATACATCTGCTAATCCGGGGTGAACAATGAACAATTGTACACCTCCGAATACAAGATATTTTGAGGACAAACTCAGATTCCGCAAAAATCATTCGCATTATCGGGATACGATGCAGCAAGAGACTATTACAGAATTCTGTTACCGTGCGGTAAACAGAAAGATGAGAGTCGAATAGATATCTCTGTTTAAAATTCTCGCAATACCGAAGACGATGAATACTAGCGTTTCACAGCAGTAGATGGTCATTCATGTATGCGAGAATCCCCGTTAATCAGAGACTTAAGTCCGTGATTGTTGGGCAGAGATACGGTTTTTATTCAATCAAAGCAAGGTGAGAAAGACATAAAACAACCGTCTATCTCAAAGCGGCAGCTGATACTGAAATGCCTCGGGCAATTCAATACGCAGTAGCTGTCGCTGACTCGTCATCCTGAGTTGCCAAGTAATCCTTTCCACGAAGGAATGCGTTCGGCTAGAACCACCGAGCATAAAAAGATATGCTCGAGCAATTATATTTAAGCGAAACGAATTTCGGTAAATATAAAAGCTTAAATGGTGTTATTGTTGACAACACCATAAGTAATAATAAAATTGAAACTGGAAACTCCTGGTAGGTTGCAGGCAACCCGGGTTGCAGTTCATTAGAATACTTTTCGTCTAAGTCGCAATCCGTAGAATAACCAGGATATGCGCCTACCCCTCGGACCATTCAACTGCTTAGCAGAATCATGTCGCGATTTGGTTAATATACGTAGTATATTTGTAGGATTATGAACAACGATCTCCATCCTAAATTCTTTCCTTCAAGAAAACAAAATAAGGATTGGAGATCGACCACCTTCGTTCTCTATTAAAGAGAGTGAAGGAGAAGTCTTCCTCGAAGGAAAGCTTCAATGGTGAACAGAATACTAAGACGATAGTTCCAGCCAAACTGGATATTCCCGTCCGTTCTTCTCTATTCCAGGTTGGTCGCCTACTGTGAGATAGTCTTCTTTCAGCAGCAGTCTTTTTCCTAATGCTAGAAATTCCAGGAATTCGAGCATAGGCGAGGTTCCCGATTATCGTGTAACCATATCGGGGATTCTCGTCTCGCTCACTTTGGACCGTGGTCTCGCCTAAGTGTTTGGAGATCGTAAGAAACTCTAACACTCTGAATGCGCTAGAAATTCCGTAGAATTCTAAGCAGTCTGCGAAACCCCCACCGAATTCGTCAAACGATATCGGCTGGTGGTCCTCTCGATTCCCGTAGAAATCGAGAATGGGGCAGGATCCCTCCTCAACGACCGGGGCTTACGTCAGGTAGGGACCCGAAGGGGTTCCCACCCCCCTGGTAGCGCAGTCCCCAACGTTGGGAATCCTAACAGAGAAATCTCTGTAAAGGATCCTTCCCCTTTCCCTCGTAGCCGTAAGAGAGAGGGAATGGGGGAGGAATTGGATACTCGCGCGCCTTCCCAGTGGAACTAGCAGTTGGAGAAGAGTAGGAGCAGCCATCGCCTTGCGGCGATGGCCCTCTCAGAGTCTGGGAAAACGTATCGTCAGGAGAAAACGTTTTCCCGAGGAGGGTTACGAACTCTCACTGTAGGTAAGGGTCTGCCGCCACTGTGAACGTCGTCTGGGTGGGGCTGATCGACACCCTGACAGAGAGAGCCGATACCGGTCCTCTCCGACTCATTCCAGTCCTACTCGTCGAGGTCGAAACCTCTCAGGAGGACCGAAGGAGTATTTAAATACGGTGTCCGAAGACACGTAGAAACGCCGCTGTCGCAGTAGGAGGAGGTGGAAGTAGCTTTGATCGACCGGCCAGAACTGAGAGAGCCTTCTTGTCCGGAGACGAGAGACTCTGGTTCAAGACAGAATCGGCAAGCTCCGATCGCGGCATACCCACCGTCGGTTTGGGTTCCCTCTCGGGCCCCAAAACGACTCGAGCAGAGACATGGGCTCTGCTGGTGGGAGCGGCGATCCTTCCCCCCGGTCGTTGTGCTGACGAATCAGTGCAATAACCTGGGTAGAAAGTTACTCTGAATCTCGGAAGTTGCAGCGTCTTGAGGAGTAGGACCGTACCAGTCCCTCCAACAAGAGCAGCTCCCAGGACAACTCCTCCGTCGAGAAGAAGGCACCCAGCAACAGATCCCTGAACGGTTTGCCTCCAATCACACTTGCGCGTACGTCCTGGTTGGTCCTAAGACCAAACCCTGGCACGTTGCGGCGGTCGTGGGACCGGGGATCGTGAGCGGCGCATCTCTCACGATCATCCTATAATACCTCGCTCTTCCTGGCGTATGCCGAGGAAGTTGAAGGTAATCGGAGAGACAGAACTGACGCTACCCCCCCCTCTCTCCCCCTGAACGTCGCCTCCAATCACTTGCGCGTACGTCCTGGTTTGGTCCTAAGACCATACGTGGCAACGTTGCGGCGTCGTGACGGGATCGTGAGCGGCGCACACCTCTCACGATCACTCCTAGCTACCTCGCTCTTCCCGGTGTAGCCCGAGGAAGTTGAAGGTAGTGGAGAGACAGACCTGACGCTCCCCCCCCGCTCGCTGGCAGGACCAGCGTACGGTGTGGGGGCTGCAGCCGATCACCAACCCGCGGTGGGGATCGATCTGCAGGCCTGGCCGTGCCGCTCACCTGTGGCGAGCGGCTCGACTGAGCACGTCGACCCCAGTCCCGTGCGTCAGACGAGCTGCTGCTGGTCACCGTAATCCGCCCGGTCCCTGTGGGAGCGGCGGTCAGGTGACCTGCAGAGCTCGCTTTCGCCGTGATACCGGTGAGACGTCCTCGCGCATCAACACGTCAAACCGCTGGTACCAGCGCCGAGCTGGTACCGTCGGATCGAAGGGGACCATGGGGGTACCTCTTCCCAGCCTCAACCCGTGGCCGGTCAGAGACCGTCACGTCCACCCGAGGTACCGGCTGGTCGCTGCGAGAGCGGCCGCTGGCCTGGCGAGAGTCACTGAGCGGCTCTCGACAGTCTTCTGCTCCGTGCCTCGGTCATGACGCTGAGCGAACTCAGGCGTCTTAACTTTGGCTGCACGGTCACCCGAAGGAGATCGTACACTCGGAACTTCTCGCGGACGGAGAAACCGAGCCGGTACCTGGCTTAGCAGCAGAGCTGCCAAGACCAGGCGAGGGTGTACCAGCGTAGCCAGCACACCCTTGTCCCCCGCTTCTTCTTCTTCTCAGAAGGGGAGACGGGCCCCGTTCCCGAAGGAACAGGAGGACCAGCAGAAGAACCCCCCCGTCACACCGGAATGTGACGAGCCCTTCGAAGTTCCCGAAGGAGTCTTCTTAGGGGGAATAACAAAACCCGGTTACCAGCTGGTCGCTGCGAGAGCGGCCGCTGGCCTGGCGAGAGTCACCTGAGCGGTTCTCGCCAGCCTTCTGCTCCGTGCCGTGGTCTTGGCGCCGAGCGAACTCTGGCGCCGAAACTTTGGCTGCACGGTCTCCCGAGGGAGAGCGTACACTCGGGAATCCTCCCTGCAGAACGAGAGAACCCGACGCCTGGACCTGGCGTAGCGGCATCGCCGCGAGCACCAGGCGAGGAAGTACCAGAGCTAACCGATACTCCTCTGGTCCCCGTCTATCGCTTCCTTACGGAAGGGGAGACGGGCCCCGCTCCCGAAGGAGCAGGAGGACCAGCAGAAGGACCCCCCGTCCCACCGAGGTGGGACGGGCCCTTAGAAGTTCCCGAAGGAGACTTCTTAGGGGGGGGGAGGCAGCCTTCTTCTTCTTCGGCTTATGGGCTTAGAAGTCGAAGGGGAAGGCAGCAACAGAACGAAGACGAAGATGACACCTTCCTCTTCTTCGTCAGCTCACGCAGGACAGTCGTCAGGTCCTCCATCCAGTCCGGAGTCGGGCCTATTGCCGAAGCAACACGGCCCGACTGCACCTGTCCGGAAGGACCTGGGACTGGGGAAGACACACCATGGGCAGACCAGCATGGACAGGCGCAGGAACCAGGATTGCGACAGGAACAGCAACCAGCTCAGGAGCGGCAGGAACAGCGCAGCGGTAAACACAGAAGGGACAGCCAAGCCAGTAGCGGGAACCACATCAGCGACAGGTACGGCAGGCCAGCCATCGCCTCGTAGAATCATCGGCAGCCAGCGTTGTACTGGCGGCCGGTCCCAGGGGCGAGCTGCTGGAACAGCGGAAGTCTGGGGCAGGCAACACGAAGAAAACACAGGCGGCGGCGGCATACCCCTCCTCGGTACGGCGGTGACCAGCCCTAGAAGCGGCAGACGGCGTCACCGACACAGCATGGGGAGTGTAGACCAGCGGGGGGGGGAAGCAGCATAAGCGGCCGTGAAGGTTGTAGTGGAGACCACTCCAAGGTCACCGCCCCAGACCTCGCTAGACTCTGCAGCAGATCGTGGATGCTAGGCACGCCCTGCAGCCGCAGTGGTCCATACCTGTCCAAGGTTCGTCTCCCACGGCTGTAGCACCTGCGGTAGCACAGACAGATTAGTAAGAGGGGTTCCCTCACGCACGGGGGGAGAGACATGCCCCACCCCGAACGGAAGGAAGACCCCAAAAACAAAATACGAGGAAGCTGAGCGGGGGGGCAGGAAAGAAGACGAAGAATCGGATACCAAGGGAGTCGCGGGAGAGCTTTCCGACGACTTCCATGGCAGACCTTCGCTATTCCCCTACCCCCGCACAGCAGTGAAAAGTAAATATGAAAATGAAACAGAATACTGCACTTGCGATTTCACTTCATAGAACTTAAAGAGGGAAAAACTCAATTCCCGGTAAGAGCGGAAACTTGATCCATAATAATATGATGCTATCATAATATATATGAAAATGAAACAATACTGCACTTGCTATTTTCACTTTCACAGCAATAAATCCGTTAAGGATACTTCCCGGGTAAGAGCGAAATTGATCCAAAATTAAATTTGATGCAATTAATAAATGAAAATGAAAAGAAAACTGCATTGCAAATCCACTTTCATTGCATTCTATTCATACAAAATAAGAGGCTCTTGCCGAGCGCAATCAAGCTCTCGGCAACGAACGCACAGGGCAAAAATATAATGAAAAAGAGTACTTACATCTTTCAATTACACACTTTCGCCCAAAATACATGACTCGGCGCGAGTGCGCCCGCCCTCGGCACCGAGACATAATTCAAGGGTTCAATTCATGAAAAGAGCGGAAATCGCCGTCTCTACGGCGATAGCTCCATGTTGATTCATAATTAAGTAATGAAAATGAAAACAGTGTACTTACAGTTTCATTTTCAAGTCAAACCAAACCATTAGTAGAAAACACAATATAAACAAAGCATACGAACGATGAAGAGGGCAGGGAGAGCGATGACGAACGACTCCTTCACACCCCGGCCGAAAGCAAAAGTGATTCTTCACCTCTCGGGCGCGCGGGCAGCAGCCGGCACGATCGACAAGCAGTTACCCTACCGTTCTCTACCCTTTGTTCGAAGCTTACGACCGTCCCAGCTGCCGCTAGTTACCTTCCTATTGTTAAAGGACCGAGGGTTTGTATTACGTATCGGAACAATTATATATACCTGCCAGGTAAGTATACATTAAACTTTGTTTTAACATAAAAACCTCATTTTAATGTATGACACTTACCTGGCAGGTATATATATAGCTGATTGACACATTTGGAGGTGGGTCAAAGACAGCAACATTGTTAGAGTATAAAAAATTAAAATTATTAATTTACTCTAGGTTCCTTACCTGCTAAGGTAGCTGACTTCATAGGTCCTGCCTCTCAGTCTGCTTAAACCTTAGGAGCTCTCAACAAGGAAGTGTCCTGTATGTTGAAGAAGCTAAGACTGGAACTGACAACTGGGCGTGACCAATGTGTTGACAGAACCCTACAGCCCTCTTATGCCACGGCATTCAAGCTTAGTGATAGATCAAGTCCTGAACTACACACACACACCACACCAATATAATACAAACCAGACTGATAAAAGTAAACACACTTTTCTCAGACGACCAATAAACACAAACACCATCACCTGATAAAATACTAGCTTAAAAGAAGGTTATGGGGTGGTAACTCCTTTGCCCAATACTGTACCGGAGGACACGTATGGACCTAGCGTCTGACAATTATCAAAGGTTGTCTGAATATCCCTCAGATAATGAGACGCAAATATTGAATTCGTTCTCCAAAAGGTAGATTCAATAATTTCTTTGAGGGCTAAATTCTTTTTAAACGCCAATGAAGTCGCCACTGCCCTGACTTCCTGAGCCTTCACTTTCAAGATACCGAAGCTCTGTTCTTGACACAACATGTGAGCTTCTCTAATTAACTCTCTCATAAAGAAAGCTAGAGCGTTCTTTGTCATGGATCTACTGGGGTCTTTGACTGAGCACCAAAGAGCATCAGAATTCCCTCTGATCTCTCTTGTTCTTTCAATGTAAAACCGTAATGCTCTCACTGGGCAGAGAACTCTTTCTTGCTCATGTCCCACTAACTCAGATAAACCCAAGACATCAAAGGATCTTGGCCAAGGATTTGCAGGGTTCTCATTCTTGGCCAAGAAACCTTCCTGGAATGAACACACTGCATTACCATGTCTCCATCCCACTTTCTTTGAAATGGCCTGAAGCTCACTAGCTCTTTTAGCCGTTGCCAAAGCGACTAAAAAGATAGTCTTCTTAGACACATCTCTCAGAGAGGCTTTCTCTAAAGGCTCGAATTTACTAGAGGTTAGATGCCTCAAGACAACATCGAGGTTCCAAGCAGGAGGCCTGCATTGCGGCTGTTTCTTAGTACCAAATGACCTAATCAGATCTCTAAGTCTAAACACTGAGGTCAACATACTCTTAAAGCCTTTGATTGTAGACACTGACAATCCTAAGTCCTTCCTTAAGTATAGGAGGAAGTCTGCGATTTGGGTCAGAGAGGTACTGGATGAAGACACTTTCCTCTTCCTACACCACTTACGGAAATTTTCCCACTTCGACTGATATACTGCGATTGTGGAGGTTCTTCTGGCTCTAGCCACTGCTCTAGAATAGAATATCCCCTTGCTCTGACAAGACTTTCGATAGTCTAAACGCAGTCAGACCCAGAGCGAGGGTATTCTTGTGAAATCTGTCAAAGTGGGGTTGTCTGAGTAAATCTACTCTTAGAGGAAGAGTTCTTGGTGTATCTATTGTCCATTCCAGTACCTCTGTGAACCAACTTTGGGCAGGCCAAAACGGAGCTATTAAGGTCATCCTCGTTCCTTGGCTCTCCCTGAATTTCTTCATAACTTTCCCCAGTACTTTGAATGGAGGAAAAGCGTAAACGTCTAGGTTTGTCCAATCCATCAGGAAGGCGTCGACCGCCACTGCTTCCTGATCTGGAACCGGAGAGCAATAGGTTGGTAATCTTTTTGTTCTGGCTGTCGCAAAAAGATCTACTACCGGACGGCCCCACAACTTCCACAGGCTCTGACATACCTCCAGGTGCAACGTCCACTCTGTCGGTAGAAGTTGTCCTCTTCTGCTCAACAGGTCCGCTCCCACATTCTTCTTCCCCTGGATGAACCTGGTGAGCAGAACGACGCTTTCCTCTTCCGCCCAAAGTAGGACTTCCTTTGCCAGCATGTAGAGGGGAAAAGAATGAGTCCCTCCTTGTTTGCGGATGTATGCCAGAGCCGTGGTGTTGTCTGAGTTGATCTGCACTGTCTTGTCTCGAATCAAATCTCTGAAGTGCTTCAAGGCCAAGAAAATCGCCATCAGTTCCTTCCTATTTATGTGCCAACTTGTTTCTTCCTCGTTCCAAAGACCCGACACCTCCTGAGGGCCTAATGTCGCTTCCCAACCTGCGTCCGACGCGTCGGAAAACAAGATGAGGTTTGGGCTCTTCTGTTGAAGCGACATCCCTTCTTCTAACCTGCCTGGGGTTAGCCATCAACTTAATTCCTCCTTCACTTTGGCAGGAATTAGAAACTAGAAGGAATCCGGTAGCGATTTTCTTGGCCATGAATCCTTTCAAGGAAAAACTGTTAAGAGGTCTCCATGTGCAGTCTTCCTAGAGAAATGAACCTCTCTAGCGAAGAGAGTGTGCCCAGTAGACTCATCCACTCTCTTGCTGAGCATCGGTTTTTCTCTAGGAAGTCCTGCACCTTCTGAATGCATAGGGCTTGCCTTTCGGGGGACGGAAAAACCCGAAAAGTCGCTGACGATATCTGAATCCCCAAATAAAATATCTGTTGCTTGGGATTCAACTGCGACTTTCCCAGGTTTACCACAAGACCTAGGTCTTTTGCTAAGTCCAACGTTTGTTTCAGGTCCTCCAGACATTGACTTCTCGATTGGGATCTTATCAACCAGTCGTCTAAATAAAATGACACTCTGATCCCTCTTAGATGCAGCCATCTTGCTACATTGGACATCATCCTCGTGAACACTTGGGGGGCTGTACAAAGGCCGAAGCACAGGGCTTTGAATTGAAAGACCCTGTTCTGAATCACGAACCTTAGATACTTCCTGCTTCCTGGATGAATCGGAATATGGAAGTATGCGTCTTGTAAGTCCAGGGTAACCATTCAGTCCCCTGGACGTACCGCTGCCAGTACTGAATCGTTCGTCTCCATAGTGAATTTGGTCTTTTCCACGAAAACATTCAGTTGACTTACGTCCAGCACTGGTCTCCATCCTCCCGAGGACTTCGCAACCAGGAATAGCCGGTTGTAAAATCCCGGAGATTCGTGATCCAGAACAGGTTCTATGGCTCCTTTCTCTAGCATGGAAGAGACTTGCTCCCACAGAGCCTTTTTCTTCACTAAATCGTTGTAATTTGCCCCCAGGGCTCTCGGAGATGTTGCGATCGAGGAGGTTTCTTTAAGAAGGGAAATTTGTACCCTTCCCGAGCTAGTTGGACGGCCCAGGGATCTGCCTTCATGTTCTGCCAAACTTCCCAAAATTCTTGAAGTCTGGCTCCTACTGCTGTCTGGAGGACTGAGTTCTCATTGTTTAGAGGTGGTTTTGGCTCCTCTTTTCGCTGGTACTCTCTTGCCTCTAAAGGCGGGTCGTGCAAAAGTTCTGCCTCGAAAGGGCTGTTGAGAAGGCCTTGTTTGAGGGCTAAATTCTTTTGGAGTTTTCTTCACCAACTTGGATGGTAAAAACTTCCTTACCGATGAAGAGAGCAAATCTTGAGTGGCCTTCTGAGAAAGCGCCAGAGCTATATCCTTAATAACCTCTGACGGAAACAGTTGGTTTGAAAGGGGAGAGAACATCAACTCTGATTTCTGTGCGTTGGAAACGCCTTTAGAAGCGAATGAGCACAAAAGCGACCTCTTCTTCAAAACTCCTGCTGCGAATAATGAAGCCAGTTCATTTGCTCCATCTCTGAGAGCCTTGTCCATGCAGGACATAATGCTCTTAGCCACTTCCATATCTTCTGCATTTTCGTCTTCTAAGGAATTCACCAATGCTCCCAATGACCAATCTAGAAAATTGAAGACTTCGAAAGTCCTAAAAATTCCTTTAAAAAGATGGTCAAACTCGGACGAAGTCCACCAGACCTTGGCAGACTGCAACGCCTGTCTGCGCGAACTGTCCACTATACTGGAGAAGTCCCCCTGGGAGGAGGCAGGTACTCCCAGGCCAAGACTTTCTCCAGTAGCGTACCATACCCCAGACTTAGATGCTAACTTGGCTGGGGGAAAACCGAAGGAGGATTTCCCCGCTTCCTTCTTGTCCTTCAGCCAGTTATTCACTCGTTGCAGCGCCTTCTTGGCCAAAATCGACAGAGTCATCTTGAGAAAAGAGGACTTCTTAGGAGTCTTAGTCTTAGAAAACTGAGACAGGGGAGATAAAGGCGCCGTAGGCTGAAATTCCCCTTCAAAAATAGACAGCAGACGTGAAGTAAGGATCTTGTAATCCGAAGACGGTTCGACATTCTTCTCTTCAACAAAGTCCACTTCTTCTTCTGCTGAAGAAATGTCTTGCAGATCACTATCGTTGTAATGCTTTGCTGATGGATTAACGTCCTGCCGCCTGCGTCCTGCACCAACGAAGTCTCTGCGTCCTGCCGTCTGCGTTCTACAACCACAGAAGAATCGATGTGCTGCCGTTTGCGTCCTGCGTCCATCATAGACACGTCTGCTTCCTGCCGCCTGCGTCCTGCGTCCACCAGCGGTTCTGCGTCCTGACGTTTGCGTCCTGTTTCTTCCGAAACAATCTTCTTCCTGCGTCCTGCGTCCTGGAACACTACGCGATCGCCCGTCTTCATAGCGCCCGTGCGTCCTAAATCCTCGGCGCGCAAACACTTATCTTCCATCTTCTTGGAAGACTTAACAGGAAGGAAATCGTCCTTACGCCTTGCAGGTCCTTGCAAAGGAGCATCCCATGAATCGACGAGAACTGCAAGCTTAGACTGCATTTCTCTTAAGAAATCCTTCGTACTATCTTCCTGACGAACAGCCGTAGGAGGAGGAGGAAGACGAGGACTAGGACGCAAAGGAGAGCGATCTTGGACTCTACCTGAAGGAGAGAGAAGAGGAGAGGACAAGCAAGAGGACTGGGGGGAGTCTCTTGACGAAATCCAGGAATGTACGGGCCGTACCGAGTCTTCTTTCGATCGCACAATCTTCTTCCTCTTGGTCGGAACCATGTCCTCGTCGTCCGAGGAAGACAAAATCTCCGGGCTGCTCCAAGCTTCACGATCGTGAGCACGTCTATCTTGAGTAGTTGATGTCCTTAACATCCCCTTGAGGGGGCGAGACACTACCGAGTACCGATGTTCGCGCTCTGATGTCGAACCATCAGAGGACGCACACTTCCCAGTTACGCCTTTTCTGCGGCGAACTGCAACAGCCTGGGATCTTACAACAGGACTGTCCGAAGGGACGCCTGACCGTGGTAAAACCTCTCTCGCCTCCCTTCGACTGTCGACATGCCTTCTCCCTTGGGTCTGGGAGCTTGACAGAGGTCTAGGTCTAGGAGCACGAGAGAGACGATCAGACGCCCCCTCCACTACACTTTCACTGACATCAAAAGCACTCACTTTATCCGTAAGACGCTGTATTTGGTCACCCATGGACGCAAGGGCAGCGAACACCTTAACAATCTGTGTATCGTTCGTCCCCTCCGATACAGCAGCGGGCGCAGGAGATACCTGGGGAGAAGGAACTACCAACTCTACGTTAGAAGGAGCTGGAGAGGAAACACATTCACTCCTTTTACTGGAAGTATTCGACCTCTCACTACGAGAAACAGATCTCCTTACACGATCTTTCTCAAGCCTTTCAACATATTCCATAAATATCTTCCACTCCTTCTCTGACAAATTCTCACACTCAACACACCTACTCTCCCAAGTACATACACACATTCTCTCTACACTTCTTGCAAATGGTATGAGGGTCGACCGAAGCCTTCGGCAACCTTACCTTACACCCCTCTTTCACACAAACTCTAAACATACTACCAGTGTCAGACATCTTCCAAGAACAATCCAAAGCGAATGCCAAGCTAACGTTTCCACGTACGATACCAAAAATTCCATGAAAAGTCAGCAACGAGAAGAAAATCCTAGCAGGGAACCACCAACAATGTTGCCGGTTCGGCTGGCAGAAAAAATCTGGCCCAAGTGGGAACGGTTCCTGGCGTTTGCCGCGAGTTTTGAAAATTTCTGCCAGGTGGAACAGAGAATATAGCTATATATATACCTGCCAGGTAAGTGTCATACATATAGATATATATATATATATATATATATATATAGTATATATATATATATATATATACATATCATATATATATATATATATATATATAATATATATATATATTATATATATATATATATATATATATATATATATATATATCTATATACATATATATATATAGAATATAAAGAAATATATCATATATATATAATATATATTATATAAATATATAGATACTAAAATATATTACAATAAATATAATATATAAATATATATACATATATATATATATATATATATATCTATATATATATATATATATATATAATATATATATATATATATATATATATATATATATATATAGATATATATATATATATATATATATATATATATAATATATATATATATATATATATATATATATATATATATATATAGACTGGTAAAAGTGTTCTGTAACAACAGAATTCCATCTAATAAAAGGAGCCCATAAAAACACCAAAATGTAGAGAGAAAAGTACTATATTTCAGAGACTGCTGTCTCTCTCTTCAGGTATATGAATGAGAAAAGTTTACAGAAAAGGTGGTATTTATACCAAGAGATTCGTCCACAAGTAAGCCAATTTAGGTCACCCCCGCTGATAATCTTCCTTTAATCTTCTTAAGCGTTGGTTGAATGAACACTGCGTCGACGATGTCCGATGTCCAATTCCCTTTTGAGATGTTCATTACCTGCTTCTCTTTTATTAAGGCCGATTCCATCATTTGACTCTTGTACCGCAGTTGCTGCTATAAATTACACGTGACATATTCCAGTTTATTCTATGGTTATGTTCATTTATATGATTGAAAATAGCCGAGTTCTGTTGTCCATACCTAACTGACCGTTTGTGTTGTATTAATCTCTGGGGAAGTGATTTACCTGTAAATCCGATGTAAGATTGGTCACAGTCCTGGCATGGGATCTCATATACCCCAGAGTCTTTGGGCGATGTCTTTTGTTGGACGTTAATCAGGGATTTGGCTAAGGTATTTGGGTAGGTAAATGCAAAAGGGTTGGATTTCCCAAGGGTGTGAGTTACTCTCTTAATCGTCTCCAGGTGGGGAATTTTTATTTTATTGTTGGGTGTGTCTCTGGTCTTGTCTTTAGGGGGTCGGTAGAAAATTACGTTTGCTTTTTGAATTGCTTTCTCAATTATATGGTCAGGATACTTTAAAGATGAAAGTTGCTTGCGAATTAGTTCAAATTCTTTTTCCAGGAAATCTGGGGAACAAATTCGTAAGGCTCTTAAGAATAGGTTGCTAGCTAGACCTATCTTGATAGTATTGTCATGATAGCTAAAGTAGTGAATATATGAAAGTGAGAACGTTGGTTTTCTGTATATGGTAAATTTGTATTCTGTCGTGTCTCTGATTATTAAAACATCAAGAAAAGGAATTTTGTTGTCTGTTTCCCATTCAACTTTAAATTTGATGCTGGGCACTAATGCGTTTAATTTTGAGAGGAATTCATTAAAATTACCCCACTTATTATCCCAAAATGTTAGTATGTCATCCACGTATCTCATCCACAGCATATTTTTGGGTTTTATTGCATTTATTACTGTAGTTTCAAAGTATTCCATGTACAGATTGGCTAAAATAGGACTTAAAGGACTACCCATACTACACCCGAATTTTTGCTTGTAGAATGATTCCCCGAATGAAAATACGTTATTAGATGCACATAATTCAACTAACTTTATTATTTTGTCAAGTGCCAAAGGGAAATGATCTGAATAGGGGGATAATTTTTCCTTTAAAAACTGAAGAACGTCCTGTACTGGTACTTTTGTGAATAGGGAGTCTACGTCAAGGCTTAAAAGTTTTATGTTGTGAAGTGGTATATGTGCTTCTCTGAATTTGTGACAAAAGTCTTCCGAATGTTTGATGTGACTGGGAGAAAAAGTGCCTAAAAAAGGAGAAAGAAGGCCAGCTAACCATTTAGAAATTTTGTAATTGAAAGCTCCGGCGCATGAAACGATGGGTCTGAATGGAAGATTGTCTTTGTGAGTTTTGGGAAGACCATAAAAGTAGGGTAATTTAGGATTAATTACTTTAAATTTCTCTAATAGTTCATACTCTTTTTGTCTTGGCCAATTAATCTTACTTTCCGAAAAAATTCTGTGGGAACGTTCTGGAGGGGATTTTTCGTCAGTTTTTCGTAAGTATTTGTGTCGCTAAGGAGCTGGTTGATTTTGTCGAGGTAGAAGTCTTTGTCCATTATTACAATTTTGCCGTCTTTGTCGGATCTACTTATTATTAGATGTTATAATAAGTAGATCCGACAAAGACGGCAAAATTGTAATAATGGACAAAGACTTCTACCTCGACAAAATCAACCAGCTCCTTAGCGACACAAATACTTACGAAAAACTGACGAAAAATCCCCTCCAGAACGTTCCCACAGAATTTTTTCGGAAAGTAAGATTAATTGGCCAAGACAAAAAGAGTATTGAACTATTAGAGAAATTTAAAGTAATTAATCCTAAATTATCCTACTTTTATGGTCTTCCAAAACTCACAAAGACAATCTTCCATTCAGACCCATCGTTTCATGCGCCGGAGCTTTCAATTACAAAATTTCTAAATGGTTAGCTGGCCTTCTTTCTCCTTTTTTAGGCACTTTTTCTCCCAGTCACATCAAACATTCGGAAGACTTTTGTCACAAATTCAGAGAAGCACATATACCACTTCACAACATAAAACTTTTAAGCCTTGACGTAGACTCCCTATTCACAAAAGTACCAGTACAGGACGTTCTTCAGTTTTTAAAGGAAAAATTATCCCCCTATTCAGATCATTTCCCTTTGGCACTTGACAAAATAATAAAGTTAGTTGAATTATGTGCATCTAATAACGTATTTTCATTCGGGGAATCATTCTACAAGCAAAAATTCGGGTGTAGTATGGGTAGTCCTTTAAGTCCTATTTTAGCCAATCTGTACATGGAATACTTTGAAACTACAGTAATAAATGCAATAAAACCCAAAAACATGCTGTGGATGAGATACGTGGATGACATACTAACATTTTGGGATAATAAGTGGGGTAATTTTAATGAATTCCTCTCAAAATTAAACGCATTAGTGCCCAGCATCAAATTTAAAGTTGAATGGGAAACAGACAACAAAATTCCTTTTCTTGATGTTTTAATAATCAGAGACACGACAGAATACAAATTTAACCATATACAGAAAACCAACGTTCCACTCATCATATTCACTACTTTAGCTATCATGACAATACTATCAAGATAGGTCTAGCTAGCAACCTATTCTTAAGAGCCTTACGAATTTGTTCCCCAGATTTCCTGGAAAAAGAATTTGAACTAATTCGCAAGCAACTTTCATCTTTAAAGTATCCTGACCATATAATTGAGAAAGCAATTCAAAAAGCAAACGTAATTTTCTACCGACCCCCTAAAGACAAGACCAGAGACACCACTCAACAATAAAATAAAAATTCCCCACCTGGAGACGATTAAGAGAGTAACTCACCCTTGGGAAATCCAACCCTTTTGCATTTACCTACCCAAATACCTTAGCCAAATCCCTGATTAACGTCCAACAAAAGACATCGCCCAAAGACTCTGGGGTATATGAGATCCCATGCCAGGACTGTGACCAATCTTACATCGGATTTACAGGTAAATCACTTCCCCAGAGATTAATACAACACAAACGGTCAGTTAGGTATGGACAACAGAACTCGGCTATTTTCAATCATATAAATGAACATAACCATAGAATAAACTGGAATATGTCACGTGTAATTTATAGCAGCAACTGCCGGTACAAGAGTCAAATGATGGAATCGGCCTTAATAAAAGAGAAGCAGGTAATGAACATCTCAAAAGGGAATTGGACATCGGACATCGTCGACGCAGTGTTCATTCAACCAACGCTTAAGAAGATTAAAGGAAGATTATCAGCGGGGGTGACCTAAATTGGCTTACTTGTGGACGAATCTCTTGGTATAAATACCACCTTTTCTGTAAACTTTTCTCATTCATATACCTGAAGAGAGAGACAGCAGTCTCTGAAATATAGTACTTTTCTCTCTACATTTTGGTGTTTTTATGGGCTCCTTTTATTAGATATATATATATATATATATATATATATATATATATATATATATATATATATATACACAGTAGTACCTCAGACTTCGAACTCAATCCATTCCAGAAGGCTGTTCAAAGTATGATTTGTTTGAAAAATGAAACAAATATCCCCATAAGAAATAAAGGGAATCAGGATAATTCGTTCCAGCCAACCCAAAAAGTCCCCTTTTCACATATTTCCTATTTTTAATGTGTTCAAAAGTTAAATTAAGAGTAAAGTAATGAAACAGTATGTTATATGAATTAAAATTTTCAAAATTTTATTTTTACTCTGTAGTTTGGTGAAAATGGCGCCCGGCCAGCTGGGGGATGGAGGGAGGGGAGACAGGAACTCTTGAGGAAACCAAATTGGTTGCAGTATGCAAAGGTTGATAACAAAATCAATTTTATTCACATAGTATTAGGAACAAGGATCATCAAATAAATCAATAGTGTGTGTGTCCGATTGTGTCTGAGAGAAAGAGAGAGAGAGTGAAGAGAGTAATCAGCATGTTTATATTTGGATCTTAAGTACACGAAAGAAATTAATTATGCCACAATACATCAACTTACTGTTGGCTAATGGCAGACTTTAAAAAGAAACATGATGATTTTGCAAACAAATAAGTAATAAATAAAGAATGCAAGAAAAGGAAAGAGAGGTAAAATAACTTTTCACAAGGATGCCGTTTAAACAAACAATCGAAGGCAAGCAGAAGCTGAAAGTGGCGCCGGTTTGTTTATTACAGCGATGAGTTTCTTTTACAGTAGTAAAAAATTGTAAAAAGCAATTATCACTAGATAGGTATTTTACCATAACAAAAATAAAAGGGATTTGGGCAGATCAAGTGTAAGTGAAAGAAATGGATGAATAATCATCCCAGCCCAGCTGAAAAGTCACTGGGAAGCAGAGCTGTTCTTCCCTCTCTGTTGTCTCACTCAGCGCACTGGAAATTGACTCAATCAAGCGTTTTTTTTTTTACTGTATTGCATTTGAATGTTTTCATGTTCTATCATTATGTTAAATTTATTGTGAAATAACATTTTATTTCTTATGTGAATTGGTACTGCTTTTACGTACATATTATGTATAGTAAAGATTTTACTGTCTCTTCTCTTCTCAACAATACCACAACGCACAATAACTTAAAATCATTCATTCATTATTCCTCAAAAATATAAACAACCCCTCCCTCTACATCAAGTTAGCTGCATATCACCGCAATGACGAATGATTTTGTTCATCGTTTATGCTAAATTTTATTGTGAAGAACTTTATATTTTTGCTTCAAATAAAAAAATACAATGTCACTAGTGTTTACTGCTGCCACCCCACCCTTGAGATACATATGTCTTTCAAAGCCAAAAAGGCTACTAATGCTTTGATAGGTTGCTATTCTGTGAGCAGAAATCTCAACCTATAATCAGGCTACCAAAATTTATCAAATACATGGCAGTGTATCATCACTGAACAAAGATAAACAGTACTCAGTTCCAACCTGAAGAAGTAGTCTTTCTCTCTCCTCCTTGGGTGTTCCCCGTTTCTGATTTTCATAGATGATTTCATCTCTCTTCTCTTCCAACTCTTGCAACTTCTCATACAAGACCACAGCATCTTGCTTTACCTGGAAAAGTTGATATGTACGACACAGTCAGTACCTGAATTGTGGTTACATTTACAATAGTGCAAGATAGAGTTTGCACTTGAAAATAAATCGAAAAACCAATATGTACTTACAGAACTTAACAAAATTAATTTCAGCAAACCCTTCATATTAATTACATCTATTGTTGTACAATAATCTGGAGACTAACTATTTACCATAAACTTAAATGTCTATCTGAGCAATGAATTATTAGATTTTGCCAAAAAAATCTAGATTTAAGCAAATCTGAGTTATGAAAATAATGTTCTTATGATAATGAAAGAAATTTTTCATACAAACACATAAATCATAAGATGCTGACATATGGAGTTACACTAAGGCATGCACTTTTTCCAGGATAATAGTATGTATGATTAATAGTAGTACTTATGATTATAATAGGCTGTAATATATGTATAAGAAAACTGTTACAACTATATGTATACATACTTTACAAAATCTGAAAACATGAAATATGATAATCACTCACCTTTGATGTGGTAAGTTCATCCTCTAAGCCAGCTTTGCGGTTCTCTAAAGCATCTAGTTCATGTTGCATTTGATCAAGATGTTGTAGCAGGGAGCCATTCAAATTTCTTAAATCAAGATATTTATTACGCAGAGCTGGCTGCATAGCTTCCACAAGACTTTCTCCCATGTGTCTTTCCTGCAAGGAAAAGAAATCACTTAAATCTTTTAGTAAATATGCATGGAAATTGGAAAGGATCTGACACCTGAAGGCAGTTGTAAAGTGATGGTTTTATTTAAAAAAAAAACACTTAGTTTTTACAAAATATTGATTTTCATCCACAAAATCATGTAGTACTAGTTTCAGCCTTGACAACTTAAGTGATAATGTCATTTTCTAAATCCCATATGAGCATAAATTACATATACTACTGTATTATTGTTAACAGTGTGACAAGCCAAGTTCCCACTAGTTGGAAAAGCAGAATGCCAACAGAGAAAGCAGCAACAAACAGAAAGAAAACTAAGAATTAAAGAATCAATCATGTAAAAAAATGAAAATAAGATAAATAAAGCAAAATCAAATAAATGAAGGGAGTCATGTCTTCAAGCTAATAAAAAACAATAAGAATTTTCATGATAAAAGTAATTATTTGGATACTTGGCAATCAATCAATGTAAAAAAATAATGCTTGGCTCACCTGTTTCCCACCAGGTGGGGGCTGGAACATTTATGTTCTTGTCACAATTCTTTATGGCTACCCACTTTAACGGTAGGTAAGTATTCGAATAATTAATTTTATCATAAAAATTCTTAATTGTTTGGAATGGATCTTATCTACTGTTACAGTTAACTGACTACCATACTGCATAAGGGTAGTTGGTTAGTGCGGTCAGAGAAACAATGTTCAGCCAAGCGAACTAAAAGTTTTTTAATGAAGGGAAAGAAGCTTCACAACATTCCTGCCTGTTGCATGATTCTTATTGGCAAGTACTGTCACCAGACGTTAGAACTACAAAAGGGTGTAAGGCCCTAGTAGCAAGACTTGTCAGAGGATCCTTACAGGGGAAAAAAGGACTACCTCATAGAATACCAGTAACTCCTGTGCCCGAATTGTAAGCCCATATCTGGCAGTCCAGAATTAAAGAAAACTACCACCTTCTTATATGAAGGTGCACTCCTATACATGCTCCCAAAATTCAATACTGTAATGGGATTTCCAAACTAACAATAAGGTAGAAAGCAGGGTTACTATCATAATTGGTTCAGAAATGGTTCAGAAAGCCTCTCCACCATAATGATAAGACTAAGGGCTTCACACTTCATGCTAAATTTGAACATTTCGCAAATAATATGAGTCAACAAGTTACATTTCCCATGAGCTGCATGACAACCTTCTATAGCAGAAAGGTTTTAAAGGAAATGAAGAGATGCTTACAGTACAGAAGCCATGCAGGTTATTTTAAAAAATGGTAAAAAGCTCAGGAATCAACTCCCTGTGCATTGGCTTGAGCATAGCACTTGGCCAAAAGAGTTTATGGTCTCCCAACACCACAGATAAATAGTACTTAACTCCTCATCTTATAGGTTTACTGTGTCTGTCCAGGTAAACCC
This sequence comes from Macrobrachium nipponense, assembly GCF_015104395.2. NCBI lineage: Eukaryota > Metazoa > Arthropoda > Malacostraca > Decapoda > Palaemonidae > Macrobrachium > Macrobrachium nipponense. The sequence continues at coordinate 43,071,753 of NC_087212.1, forward strand.
TTAAGAGTGTTAACTGGACATAAGACAGTTAAATTAAGTACTGTCACAAAACTGGGAAGGACTGTCGCTTCTATATCTTTTCTCTAGGCAATGAAAGAAGATAGAAAGGTTGCCACAAGAACAAATCCCACGTACAAGAAAGGACATGACGCTTACTCTCAATAACACACACTCAGCCGCAACAAGAGCTGAAAGAAAGGTGTCTTTCAAGTTAAGTGATGCCTTGTCAAGAGGCTCAAACTGAGGTTATGTTAAAATCTGGAGGATTACATCTATATCTCATCATATACCATAGGAAGATTGAAATTTCAAGCATGATAGATAGAAAACCTCTTCAAACTTTATATCTTGAGTGAGATTCCAGTCAGCATGATGCAGAACTGAATGCAATGTAAAGTGGTATCCTTTGATCGTTGAGACAGAAAACTTCTTTGCGTACCTGAGATACTGGTTGACTTAAATCAAATCAGGCTACTAGTGAACGGGTGCTGCATATCACTCTGGACAAGCACCACAATCAATAAAAAAGTTAAGTATATCTTAGTTTTACCAGACCACTGAGCTACTAGGGCTGGCCCGAAGGATTAGATATATTTTTACGTGAATAGGAACCAATTGGTTACCTAACAACGGGACCTAAAGCTTATTGTGGGATCCGAACCACATTGTATCAAGAAATGAATCTCTATCACCAGAAATAAATTCCTCTGGTTCCGCGTTGGCAGAGCCGGGAATCGAACTTCGGACCACCGGGTTGGTAGCCGAGCGCGAAATGCACTCAGCCAATGTGGAACTACCACAGTCAATAAAATGACCACTGTTATTGATACACAAGTCAAACAGTATTGCTTCCTTGGTCATTCTAGAAATAGCTTTAGCTCATAACAAACACAATCTCCACACAGTCAGATGAATCATGTGGAGGTTAGATGGAATCATCCCAAATATGACTGTCTCCTGATTGGAAGAAGACAGTGAGGAACATTTACCACCAGGAAAGGGAGTTAGAGGAACCATTCCCTTTGAGGTCACCAATGAGCTATCAAAATCATCCTTGTGTTCTGCAAAGCGTACAACTTGTTGAGTATTTCCTCAAAACAGCATATAGAGGAAAAGCATAAAGGTCTAGATTTGACCATTCTGAAGGAAGGCATGCATGAGGATCCTGGCATGGAGGGCAGTAAACAGGGAGAGTAATGTTTTGGGCAGTTGTGAACAGATTGGTGTTTGAGTCTCCCGAGAGGTTCCATTATGGCAAACCTGAGGAAGTGGAGACTATCTGACTGAAGACCTTGCCTTTTCCTGCTGAGTTGGTCTTCAAAAACAATGTTTTTCCCAACGACAAAACGAGGTAAAGGAATGATGTTGCTGAGCTCTGTCCAAAAGAGAAGAAAGTTTCTTTACTACCTTGAACAAAATCTCTTGATCTGTATCTTCTTGTCGTTTTACATAAGAATCAAGAGGTTGAATTGTTAGAAAAATTTGCATTCATATTTCTCTGACTACATGTTCTGTTTGCATAAGACCATTCCAAACTGTCGAAAGCTGTTGGTTGTTAACCTTCCAACTCTCTGACATCAAATGTTTCTCAGAATGGTGGCCCATCTGCCTCCGACTCGTCTGAGGACAGTGTAAAGGCTCTTGAGATCTACAGGCCAACCAATTTTTACGATTTTTTACCACTGTAAAAGTAACTCAGCTCCGTAATAAACACACTGGCCCCGCATTCAGATTCTGTGTGCCTTTGATTGTTTGTTTAAATGACTTCCTTGTGAACAGGTATTTAATCTCTCTTTCCTTTTCTTACAACCTTTACTTATTACTTATTTCTTTGCAAAATCCTCATGTTTATTTTCAATTCTGCCATTTGCCAACAGTAAGTTGATGTATTGTGGTATAATTAATCTTTCATGTACTTCTCTCTCATGAGGGATACCGATGAAGGTCAATCGGCAGTCCCCAGTTTACGACGGTTCCAGCTTACGATGTTACGAGGTTACAACGCTTTTCGGATATATTAATCAGAAATTATTTCCTGGTTTATGATGCTTGTTCCAGAGTTACAACGCTTATGACGCCGACCTGACTGAAGAAACATGACACCAAACAGCCAAAATAATCAATATTTGAAGCTTTTTAGATGAAAAACATAATAGAAATGCAGTTAACCCTTAAACGCCGAAGCGGTACAAAAAAAATGTCTCCCGTGTGCCGGAGGTGTTTCAGAGTGAGCGCGGAAGCGGAAAAAATATTTTTTTCAAAAAATCACAGCACGCTTAGTTTTCAAGATTAAGAGTTCATTTTTGGCTCCTTTTTTTGTCATTGGCTGAAGTTTAGTATGCAACCATCAGAAATGAAAAAAATTATCATTATCATATATAAATAATGCGATATATGATAGCGCAAAAACGAAATTTCATATATAATTGTATTCAAATCGCGCTGTGCGCACAACGGTTAAAGGTAACGAGTTACTTCTTTTTTCGTTGTAATGTACACTAAATTGCGATCATTTTGGTATATAACACATTGTAAAATGATAAAAGCAACACAGAGAAAATATTATCACAAAATAATGCATGAATTCGTAACGCACGGACGTAAACAAATATTTTTTTCAAAAATTCACCATAAATCTAAATATTGTCCTAGAGACTTCTAATTTCTTTCAAAATGAAGACAAATGATTGAATATTACTATACTGTAAGAATATTAGCTTACAAATGCAGTTTTCGACCATATCTGACTAGGTAAAGTTGACCGAATGTCGAATTTTTTATATATATATTATTTTATATGCAATTATTTCGGATATAAGAAAAGCTAAAATCTTCAAATATTTTTCGTTTTATTCTACATGAAATTGCGCATATTTTCATATATAAAACTCTATGAAATGCCTAATATGAAACGGAGCAAATATTCCGAGAATGGGACGTACGCATTTCGGAGATTTGTGGCGGAGAATCCGCGCGCAGAGGGAAGGAAAGATTTTTTTTAAATTCACCATAAATCTAAATATTGTGCTAGAGACTTCGAATTTGTTTCAAGATGAAGATAAATGACTGAATATTACTAGACTGTAAGAGTTTTAGCTTACAATTGCGTTTTTCGACCATTTCGGTAGAGTCAAAGTTGACCGAACGTGGTTTTTTTTCTATTTATCGTGATTTATATGCAAATATTTCAAAAATGAGAAAAGCTACAACCTTCAATTATTTTTTGTTGTATTCTACATAAAATTGCGCACATTTTCATATATAAAACTTTATGTAACTGCTAATTTAAAATGGTGCAAACATTACCACAATCGCACGTATGATATTTTCGGAAGAGTTACCGCGCGGACGTAAAGAAAATGTTATTTTTTTCATAAATTCACCATAAATCGAAATATTGTGCTCGCAACTTCCAATTTGTTGCAAACTGAAGGTAAATGCTTGAATATTACTAGAATATAAGCGGTTTAGCTTACAATTGCGTTTTTTGACCATTTCGGTAGAGTCAAAGTTGACCGAAGGTTGAAAATTTGTCACTTATCATTTTTAATATGAAAATATTTCAAAATTGATAAAAGCTACAACCATGGGTTGTTTTTAGTTGTATTGTGCATGAAATTGCGCACATTTTCATATATAAAACTTTATGTAACGGCTAATTTAAAATGGTGCAAACATTACCACAATCGCATGTATGATTTTTTCGGAAGAGTTACCGCGCGGACGTAAGGAAAAAGTTTTTTCATAAATTCACCATAAATCGAAATATTGTGCTAGAGACTTCCAATTAGTTGCAAAATTAAGTTAAATGATTGAATATTACTAAAATATTAGAGTTTTAGCTTACAATTGCGTTTTTCGACCATTTCGATAGAGTCAAAGTTGACCGAAGGTTGAAATTTTGGCACTTATCGTTATTTATATGAAAATATCTCAAAACTGATAAAAGCTACAATCATGAGTATTTTTTTGTTGTATTCTTCATAAAAATGCGCACATTTTCATATATAATACTCCATGTAACGGCTAATTTAAAATGGTACAAAAATTATGTCAAAGTGACGAAATAATTTCCGAGATGTGTCACAGATACTTTTTAGTGCGGCAAGAAAGAAATTCGTGCTTGCGCGCCTGCGTAACGATTGTAAACAAAACAACACCTTGATCCGTGAACTCCCAGCATCCCCCAAGGCGCGTGATTCAAGAGTTTTTGGCTGGTAGGCCTAAAAGTATTTTTCCGCAAATTTTTAAAAAAACTTTTGTATGTCGACGTAAAATACGGCCAGTCGGCACCCAAGAGACAAAAAATGTAGACGTAAAATACGTCCAGTCGGCGTTTAAGGGTTAACATAGTTTCCAATACACCCAAAGCATTATAAGTAAGGTTTTCTTAGGATTTTTAACGATGTTTTGGTTTACACAGTGCAAGAATGGAACCTCCATCGTAAACTGAAGACTGCCTGTATACATACAGTCAACTTCTAACCATAATAAAAGAATATTTCTCAACCTATTATTTTTCTCCTGAACCACACAGGGAGCAAAAGAAGGCAAAGCAGAAGGAGAGAGGAATTACTTAGGTTATCAGGTAGACTAATAAAGGAGGAGAGGCAACAATGGAAGAAAACAGGAGATTGAGTAGGCTTACAGTGTGCCCAAACGAATTGTCTACATAATCCATCGGCCTCTAGCATCTTCTGATACTTCACAAATTTTCATCCTCTCATCATATATCACTCCTTATTATCTTCACATCAAAAAACCACATTCGTGCCTCAACAAGTAGGCTAACACAAACGTCACGCACAACCGAAACATTAAATTTCCATAAACCCTTTCCTATACAGTGGGGCCTCGCTTAGTCGCGGATCAGCAATCACGGATTCAGTTAATCACAGGTTTTTCCTTGGACCACTTCTCAGTCTATATATCCTGGTATGAATCACAGCATCGCGGGCTTGTCAGTGGTAGGCTAAGCTCGTCCGGTTCCGATAACCAACAAATGCATGAACAGATTCACATTATGATATTAACTGACAATAAAGGTAATACAGGCAGCTCTCGGTTAGCGGCAGGGGTTCCGTTCCTGGCCACCGATGCCAAGCGATTTTCAATGCTGAGCGATTTTAAAGCCTACGGCCGCCGCACACCTTCTTTCGAAACTCTAGCCCAGTCAAAGGCGCCGTAATCCCACAACGGCGCAATAAGTAAAATTATATTTATGCAGTATAGTACTATAGAATTTACTGTACAGTACATGTGGGTGTCTAGAGTATGTAAAGATATAATAAAGTTTATACAGTGTACAGGTAGCTGTAGTGTTCAGGTTACGATCATTAGTCTTACGATAGTCCGATTTTATGAGAGATCAAATTACAATGGCCTAACTTTATCCATCTTCTAGTTACATAAGTTCAATAACAGCAAAAGAGAATGATGAAAGTATGGTTTTAATGTTATACTCGTTGCATGAACGTGTACAGCCATGAACAACCGAACGAGAAACGACTTTTTTTTTTCTAAGTACAACCGAACTGGATAACATCTGTTTGGCTTGTATTTCAATCATCGTACTACAGTACAACATTACCGTATTTGTTATAAATGGCGTTATGTATAGAATAGAACTGAGATATCTTAATGTAATAACTTTATTTGCTATAGATCAGAGATCAATATAGATTAAAGATCAATCGGGAAATATACTGTTAAATTTAAACCTAGTTATAACTGAAGCTGAGAAAACTGTTCAAGCTGCTAATGACTATTATCGTACATCGGCAAAAAGGATAAAACTGCAGTAAACGTCTGCCATCAAACACAACTGTAGATAAAATTGGGATAAAATCATTTTAATCAAAACTACTGTGCTTGAAAGAACACATTTTACTGTTGGTTTCACGCCGATATAAGATAAATAACGTAAAGTTTGTATTACGATGATATAAAGGATTATTGCGAACGGAATCACATCATTTTTTACGCAATAAACATGCCGCCAACGTAATCTGTTAACAAAAAAAATAGTAGTTCACATTCACAACGAGACATATTCAATAAATATTTCCACCTAAAAACACGCTGTATAAGGAAAAATAACTTTGTCTCATATAAGTCAAGTATATAGATATTCGTTTATGCTAACTAGAAGCAAGAGCATTCGCTCAGAATTGCGTTATGGTGAAACAAACGCGTATTCATCAGCTGATTTCAAACCACAACATTGGCCGCTCCGCGGAATACTGGCTTAAATTTGCCGTAGTATTTTAAAATACAATAATATGAGAATACATACAATATTCTTGGATACAGTGAAATAATGTATAACTTTTTAAAGGATTTATGGAAAAGATGCATAAATAATAAAATAACACAATGCATTTTTCGGTACTGGCGGACAAGAACGAACATGAAAAAACATCCGCTGACAACGTGGAGCGCAATTACAAAGGCTGCCTTAATTTGTATCTTATTTCTGTACAAAAATGAAAATACCTTTACGTAATACATTTTCATACACATTTTAAACATAAAAGCATAAACATTTAAAAAATCGACACATCAATCACTAAATTTGGACTCTTTTTAACTCGATATTTTCGGAAGAGCGCAGACGGCGGCATGCAAGAACGAACTTGAAAAAACATCGTAGTCAATAACTTGAAGGGCAGTTTCAAAATCTGCCTTTTTATCATATTTCTGCACAGAAATAAAAATACCCTATTCGTAATACATTTTCATACACATTTAAACATAAAAGCATAAACATTTATAAAATTGACACATCGATCGCTAATTTGCACTTTTTTTTTAAATCGATATTTTCGGAAGAGCGGCAGGCGGCGGCTCACAAGAAAGAACATGAAAAAACATCGTATTTGATAACGTGAAGGGCAGTTTCAAAAGCTGCCTTTGTATCATATTTCTGTACAGAAATAAAAATACCTTTCACGTAATACATTTTCATACACATTTTCAACAAAAGCATGAACATTTATAAATCGACACATCTATAGCCAAATTTGCACTTATGTAACTCGATATTTTCGGCATAGAACAGCGTCAGAGGCATATATTTTACCCTAATACCTACGTAATAACTCTCCATAAAATTTGTTAATATAATTTGCATAACCTTTATGGTCTGAACGGCATGTCTACAAATGTATGAACTCGTTAGACAACGGCGCTAGCGGCGCTGTTAACTGAAAATTGTGCCGTAAAGATACCTTTAAAATGCCTTATTTTGTAATGAATATTTTTTACGACCGCCGTAAAACCGATTCGCCGTTGAGTGATTGCGCCGTTAACTGCGGGCCGCCTGTAAAACCATTTTCACCTTATATATTATTGGCATATCTTCATAATATATAGCCTATTCATGGAATAATTCCACGTCATTGACATCAACTTGTAGTTGAGCGGCCAACAGAAATGTAAACATTGAGTTACACTTCACAGCACCTTTGTCATTCTTAACCTTTTAGAAATATTAATAGTAGTAGTTTAATTACAGTAGTAATAACATTTAGGAAAACATAAATTTTCAATTCAAACTTCATTATTGTTTTGGTATAACGTAATCAACTTCTCTGAACACTGCCGCAGTCATACGAACGATAATTATCATAGATTATCGTATGTTGTTTGCAATCGGCGACGAAGTGTAAACGTAATAAAACCATTTTTACCTTATATATTATTGTCATATATTCATAATAAAACGGAAATCTTATATATTATTGGCATATCTTCATAATAAAAAGCCTCTTCAAGGAATAATTCCTTGGGGAATCCATTTTTCAAAAGACAAAAATACACTTTACATGTTTACCGTATACAATGAACAATGATTACTTTATTTTGATGTGATTACATTAATATTACAGTATGGTACTCTAAGCAGCACAGTAACTATTTTTTATCATAAATGTATATTCATTCACGAAAAAATACATATGACCACCGTGACGTCACCGTTCTACAAAGTACCGATGTATTTTTACGTAAGTATCCTCTAAACTCTGTCATAAATCACTTTACTTACTTTTTTGTGAAGCCCAAATGCTACATATATTCTGGAAAATTAACGAAATCACGAATTTTATCATAGAGCAAGATTCACTAATTACTGTTTTCTTCTTCTTTTCATGACTAAATGCATTTTTAGAATAAACTCATTCACAAATTTTCAAATACTATGAAAGTAAATAGCAAAATCTCTCTCTATCTCTCTCTCTCTCTCTCTCTCTCTCTCTCTCTCTCATCACTTACAGAAAAAAACTATAATACTGATCTCTTATTATCGTAATAAAAGAACAAGATGGTCCCCGAAAGAATAAAAATATGTGTTGCCATATTTTTATTCTTTCTGTGATTTACGAAACTGTGCTTCAATACAACTTTTATAGTTGACTCAATGATTATCACATATTATAACAGTATACAAGAGAATATCTTATCACTATCCATGTTTCATTTCTTATCATCATAAAATATTTAAAATACAAATTTCATTGTTATTCTCGAGCTAAGATAGTCAACAGTACTCTAGTCCTAAGCTGTTCTCTCAAGCTATTCTCGTCCTAAGCTGCTATCTCAAGCTATTCAAGTTACTCTCGTCACAAGCTGCTGCTCTCTCTCTCTCTCTCTCTCGTCTCTCTCTCTCTCTCTCTCTCTCAATCTCTCTCTCTCTGAAATATGAATTACTGTATCAATAATATCATAAACTATTATGTACAAAGTTAATAATAATAATAATTCCATTAATAAATTAGTTTCTTTTAGCAACTAAATTGTTTTCCAAAATAATTCTTTCGGTAATAAACGTCCATCAGCTGATTCTAAACATAAACAAAAGACAAAACTAGATTTTTATTGCTGTATTTTGCTGTTTATACATTAATATGATATTGTTAAACTACAATAAAGTTTTGTACATACTTACCTGGCAGATATATACTTAGCTATAGTCTCCGACGTTCCCGACAGAATTTTAAATCTCGCGGCACACGCGACAGGTAGGTCAGGTGGTCTACCTTACCCGCCGCTGGGTGGCGATGTACGAACCACTCCCGTAAGCTTGTCAGATTTTTCTCTTCCACCTGTCTCCTGAGGGGAGGCTGGGTTGTGGCCATTAATCGTATATATCTGCCAGGTAAGTATGTACAAAACTTTATTGTAGTTTAACAATATCATTTTTGTACATGAACTTCCCTGACAGATATATACTTAGCTGATTGGCACCCTTGGTGGAGGGTAAGAGACAGCTCAATAATACAGGTAAGACGGGAAACAACTAATGTTGTAGGATATAAAAACCTTGGTTCTCACCTTTTCAGGATGAAGACTTCATAGATACTATCTCTGAGTCTGCATTGCCTGGAGAGCTACAGCTAGGACGTGACCTGATGCTGAAAGACTCTCGGATCTACCACTGGGATATGTGATCCCCTATTGTGGTAGAATCCAAGTCGGATGCTGTTAGAGGGACCTTGTCCGCTTACCTAACAGATCCTTACCACTACCTCTGCAAGGAGCCAAAACCCACCAGACCACCTAACCAAAATACAAAGGGTTAATATTACGACAAAAAGAGGTGCCTCCTGCAACCTCTTTCAGACAACCAAAAACAACAATATAAAATATAGGGTAACATATAAAAAATTTACACAGGATAAGTTTCAGCTCCCTGCCCCAGCACCGAATCCGCCGATACGAAAGGACCCAAGGCGAAGCATTTATCATATGTGATTTTTACATCACGTAGGTAGTGGTTTGCGAAAACCGATTGGCATCTCCAAAAAGTCGCCTCCATCAAGTTCCGCACAGACATATTTTTTCTGAATGCAAGCGAAGTTGCGATGGCTCTCACCTCGTGAGCTTTCACTTTCAGTAGTCTAAAATGATCTTCCTTACAGGCAACATGTGCCTCTGTAATAAGGCTTCTCAGAAAAAAGGAAAGAGCATTCTTCGACATGGGCCGAGTGGGGTCCTTTACGGAGCACCAAAGCACATCTTGATTAGCCTTAAGTTGTTCCTTCCTCTTAAGGAAATACTTCATAATTCTCATAGGGCAAAGAGTTCTTTCAGGCTCTTCCCCTACTAGAAAAGATAAACTACGAACTTCAAAGCTCCTGGGCCAAGGGCGTGATGGGTTTTCATTCTTTGCCAGGAAACTTGGAAGAAATGAACACACCATAGAATCTTCCTTAAACCCTACATTGCCCTCAATAGCTTGGAGCTCACTCACTCTTAGCTGTAGCTAGGGCCAAAAGGAAGATAGCCTTCTTCGTCAAGTCCTTGAAAGAGGCTAAGCCAGGAGGTTCGAATCTAGACGATCCAAGGAATTGTAGGACTACGTCTAGATTCCAGTTCGGTACTACATGAGGACGCTTAATGGTTTCAAATGATCTAATAAGATCATGCAGGTCCTTATCATCGGATATATTTAAGCCTCTATGCCTAAATACCGCCGCCAACATACTGCGGTATCCCTTAATAGTTGACACAACCAGATGACATTCTTCTTTGAGGAAAATAAGGAAATCCGCAATTTGGGTCACAGAGGTACTGGAAGAGGAAATGTTCTTCCTCTTGCACCAACGTCTGAAGACATCCCACTTTGACTGGTATACACGCAAGGTGGAAGGTCTCCTCGCTCTTGCGATTGCTTTAGCAGCTGCTGCTGAAAAGCCTTTCGCTCTGACCAAACTTTGGACAGTCTGAAACCAGTCAGACTGAGAGCGAGGAGATTTTTGTGGTACCTGTCGAAGTGGGGTTGTCTGAGTAGATCGCTCCGTTAGCGGGAGCGATCTTGGAAGGTCCACCAACCATTCCAGTACCTCTGTGAACCATTCTTGGGCTGGCCAAAAGGGAGCGATTAAGGTCATTCTCGTTGAATCGGACTCTACGAACTTCTTGATGGTTAGCCCCAGGATCTTGAAGGGGGGAAACGCGTAGACGTCGAGTCCGTTCCAGTCTAGAAGAAGAGCATCTATTGCTACTGCCTCTGGATCTGATATCGGAGAGCAGTAAGGATCCAGCCTCTTGTTCTTTGACGTGGCAAAGAGGTCTATGTGTGGCCTGCCCCATAACTTCCACAGGCTCTGGCATACATCCAGATGAAGGGTCCACTCTGTGGGAAGGACCTGATCTTTCCTGCTGAGGAGATCTGCTCTTACATTCCTTTCTCCCTGCACGAACCTGGTGAGAAGCTTGATTCCTCTTTCTTCTGCCCACAGAAGAAGGTCTCTTGCTGTCTCGTACAGGGAGAAGGAATGCGTCCCCCCCTGTTTCCTGATGTATGCCAGAGCTGTAGTGTTGTCTGCGTTGACCTGCACTACCGATCTTCTGACTTTGGGCTCGAAAGCCTTCAGAGCCAACCACACAGCCATCAACTCCTTTCTGTTGATGTGCCAGGCTACCTGGTCCCCACCCAGGTACCTGACACTTCGCTGGTTCCCAGAGTTGCACCCCACCCCATGTCCGACGCGTCGGAGAACAACACCAGGTTGGGGGTCTGTGATTGAAGAGACAGTCCCTTCGCAAAGAGGTTGGGATCTGTCCACCATAAGAGATGTTTCTTGATGTCCTGGGATAACGACAGGGAGAACGTCAAATCCTGAGAACGACGACTCCAATTCCGATGAAGAAAGAATTGGAGTGGTCTCAGGTGCAACCTTCCTAGGGAAACGAATTGCTCCAGAGAGGAGAGCGTCCCCAGCAGACTCATCCACTCCCTCACTGTGCATACTTCTTTCCCTAAGAAGGTTGTTACTCTCTCGAATCCTCGGGCTATCCTTTCCTGCGAGGGAAAAGCCCGAAAACTCAGAGAGTTCATCTGTATCCCGAGATACACACACTCTTGCTCGGGAATTAGTGATGACTTCTTGAAATTGACGAGAAGTCCCAAAGCCTTCGTCAATTCTAAAGTTACTTGTAAGTCCTTCAAACAACGATCCTCTGAATTGGCCCTTATTAGCCAATCGTCGAGGTACATGGATATCCTCACCCCTTTCAAATGAAGCCATTGAGCCACATTCCTCAAAATCCCCGTGAACACTTGAGGGGCCGTCGAGAGGCCGAAACACAGAGCCCTGAACTGAAAAATTTTCCCCCCATCATGAATCTGAGAAACTTCCTCGAGGAAGGATGGATCGGTACGTGGAAGTAAGCGTCCTGTAAATCCAAGGAAACCATCCAGTCCCCTGGACGAAGTGCTGCCAGCACTGATGAAGGCGTTTCCATCGTGAACTTCTTCTTTTCTACGAAGAAGTTCAGGGCGCTTACATCCAACACCGGTCTCCATCCCCCCCCCTGAGGACTTCGGAACTAGGAAAAGGCGGTTGTAGAAGCCCGAAGAATGATGGTCTGTCACTAGTTCGATAGCCCCCTTCTCCAGCATCTGATCTACTGCTAGATGGAGAGCTTGATTCATGATGGGGTCTCTGTACCTGGCCGTCAGTTCCCTTGGGATGGCCGTCAAGGGAGGTCTTTCGACGAAAGGGATGAGGTAACCTCTCCTCAAAATAGAAAGGGTCCAAGGATCCGCCCCTTTTTGGGCCCAGACTTCTGCAAACTCTAAGAGTCTGGCGCCCACCGTTGATTGAAGGACTTGCAAGTTATTTGGGGGCTTAACAGACTTGGCAAAAGTCTTACCCCTTCTTGAAGGTCTACGACCTCTAAACGTAGAGTTTCTTGATGAAGATGCCCTCGAAAGGGTTCACTCGAAACACTTGCCTTTTCCTTCTTAGCCTTAGTAGGGAAGGAAGGGCGAGTTTTCTTGCCGACTGTGCCAAAAGGTCCTGGGTGGCTTTGGCCGAAAGTGACCTCGAAATGTCCTGCACTCGATGTTTCGGGAACAACTGAGTAGACAGAGGAGCAAACAGCAAAGAAGACCTCTGAGCATGGGAGACCGACTTCGTTAAGAAGGAACAATAAACCGACCTCTTCTTCACGATCCCGGCCCCATAAAGGGAGGCGATTTCACTCGCTCCGTCTCTTACCGACTTGTCCATACAAGACAAAACACACATAAGATCTTCTGGCGAAATTGACTCTGGCACTTCAATTTTCTTGGCTAGGACTCCCAACGACCAATCAAGGAAGTTAAATACTTCTAGCACTCTAAACATACCTTTGAGCAAATGATCCAATTCATTCATTGCCCAAGTCGTCTTAGCAGAGTTAAGGGCAGTTCTCCTTGTCGAATCTACCAGTGCCGAAAAATCCGAATCAGCCGAAGACGGTAGACCCAATCCTAAGGGCTCTCCTGTTTCGTACCAGAAACCAGCGCGTCCTGATAACTTCGAAGGAGGAAAAGCGAACATCGTTTTCCCCGCTTCTTCTTTGGAAGCCATCCAGGAACCAAAACTCCTCAGTGCCTTCTTCATAGAAAGAGTTGGCTTCATCCTCACACAAGAAGAACTCTTCGCGTGTCTTCGCCGTTGAAAAAAGTGAGTGAGGAGAAGGAGGAGCCGTAGGCGTAAGGGAATCCCCAAAAACTTGTAAAAGTAGCTCTGTAAGCTTCTTGTAAGAAGAGACAGCAGCAGAAGTGTTCGGTTCCTCATCCGAACCTTCTAGGACGTCTTCTCGAGGCGAGCGCGGAAGATCCTTATGTGACGAAGGGATCCTAGCAGGAGTTGAGCGAGAGGTTGGAGAACGCCCTCTCTTAGAAGAGTTCACATCCACTGGAGAACGATGAGAAGATCTGGGAAGTCTACGATGAGACTCCCTCTTCGAGGTATACGGAATCTCAGCCGAAAGGAGAGGTAGGGCTCCTACTCCGAGAATCCTCGGAAACATCCACAGGGCGCTTACGAGGAGGCGAGCGCCTACTATACTCTATGCGCCTATCCTGAGGCGAGCGGCTGCCAGGAGAAGAGCGCCTATCGAGAGCAGAGCGCTTGCGCGGCTCTCCATACCTGTCCAGTTGCGTACGATCAACGGAAGTCCGACTGGAAGGCGAAATGCGCCTACTAGAGAAGGCTGCTTGCGAGACTCTTGACGTCTAAACAAGAGGGTAACATTCAGGAGAAGGGCGCTTCAAAACTAACGAGCGCCTACTTGGAGAAGGGCGCTTCCGGGATTCCTGGTGCCTACCAAGAGACAAACGGTCAGGAGAAGTGCGCCTAGAAGCGGGAGGGAGAGCGCCTACACGGAGAAGGCGCTTGAAAGACTCTTGTTGTCTGCCCCTAGGAGAATAATCAGGAGTATGACGCCTTAAAAGAGGCGAGCGCCTACTAGGAGATCTATGTGCAGTAGGCTCTTGGTGCCTACCTTGCGGGAAGCGGCTAACAGTAGGCCGTCTATCATGCACACGACTCCTACCAGACTCCTAGATGCCTGTCAGGAGAGAAGTCACGATCCGACACTCGAGGAGAGTGACATCTGGAAGAAGAACGCCTACTTGTATAAGGGCGCCTTCTAGAATCTTGAGGCTGCTGAGGAGAAGTTTCACGCGAGGGAGTTGAAGAAATCGCGTGATGAGCAGGTGCAGTGCGCTTACCGGAAGCGGAAATCCAATCTGGAGAAAAAACTTCTTTCTCCATAGAGCGTCCTATCGATGTTTGGCGTCTTGAAATCGAAAGAGAGCCAGGCGAGCGAGGGCGCTCACTCGAGCGAGGGCGCTCACGCGAGCCCCCACCTTCATACGAAACCTCCCCATATGAAGGAGAACGATCCTCTGAAGAGCGGCGCCTAGATCTCTTGATCGGAAGAGAAACGTCCTTCTTCCTACGTGATCTAACTGCTAGAGAGTCTGCTAGCGCCGTGATCTGAGCTTGAAGTCCCGCGAGTACTCTCGTAGGAGAATCTTCTTGTTCTTCCTCGGAAGCAGGCGCCGAGCGCGGAGCGCGAGAAGAAGAACGATCACAGGATTTCTTGGGTTTCTTCGCCTCCACCGACGATTCTTCCGGGAAAACCTCCGGACTAGAAGCCAAAGGACTGCAGGGAGCCTTCCAAGCCCTCTTCAACGGGCGCGACGCATCCGAGGAGTTCCAACCTCTCTTCGGAGAGGGAGACGACGAAGAGGAGAAGCATTGGCGTAGGAGCTCCTTCTTGTAGCGATCCGAGGCAGCCTGGGAGCGTACTTCAGGATCTGCCGAGGGGACGCCTGACCGGTGGGGGCTCTCCCTAGCCCTCCTGCGGCTTTCGACTTTCCTACTCCACTGGAACTGGGAGTCTGGAAGAGGTCTAGGCCTAGAGGCACTAAGGAGCCGGTCAGACGCACCCTCCACAACACTGGGGACACTGCACTGATCACTAACACTCTCCTTACCTTCCAACTGACGAATCTTCTGATCCATAGAACGATTCTTGGCTTTCAGAGCTGCCGCCTCCGAAGGCGAATCTTCGGCTTCGGTGCGGGGAGCCGGGGCTGCCACTTGGGAAGAAGGTTCTAATTCTACGTTAGTACTATTAGGATCCACATCCAACTCACTCATTCTAGATCTGCTAGAACTTCTAGAGGAAGCCTTACGCACTCTATCACGTTCCAACTTCCTCACATAAGAAGAGAGAGCCTTATATTCTTCTTCATTCAATCCATTACATTCACTACAAGGGTTAGCAAACGCACAATCATTCCCCCTGCATTTCATGCAAACCGTGTGGGGGTCTACCGAAGCTTTCGGCAACCTCACCTTACATCCTTCATTCACGCAAACCCTAAACAAAACCGAAGTTTTAACTACCGATTCTAGATCAGACATCGTTAAAGAAAATCAAACTCAAAATCAAACCGGTCCACAATCAGCGTATGCCAGCCAAACAAAGCGAATACGTCACCAAAAGAAGTCCAAATTAACTCCAGGCAAGCGAGAATCGAAAAACTATCGAGAGGAACCGACAACAGTTGTTATCGTTCCCGCGACAGAGAAAAATCTGACAAGCTTACGGGAGTGGTTCGTACATCCGCCACCCAGCGGCGGGTAAGGTAGACCACCTGACCTACCTGTCGCGTGTGCCGCGAGATTTAAAATTCTGTCGGGAACGTCGGAGACTATAGCTAAGTATATATCTGTCAGGGAAGTTCATGTACAAAAATACAAAAATTTCATTGTTATTCTCGAGATAAGATAGTCAACAGTACTCTAGTTCTAAGCTGTTCTTCTCAAGCTATTCTCGTCCTAAGCTGCTATCTCAAGCTATTCAAGTTACTCTTCGTCACAAGCTGCTCTCCTCTCTCTCTCTCTCTCTCTCTCTCTCTCTCAATGAAATATGAATTACTGTATCATAATATCATAAAACTATTATGTACAAATAATAATAATTCCATTAATAATTAGTTTCTTTTAGCAACTAAATTGTTTTTTCAAAATAATTCTTTCGGTAATAAAACGTCCATCAGCTGATTCTAACGTAAACAAAAGACACAAAAAAAACTAGATTTTATTGCTGTATTTTGCTGTTTATACATTAATATTATAGTTGGGTGCTGTAATCATTACAGTAAATCATGTTTTTTCATCATAAATATGTTCATTCACGAAATAGATATACTATGTACTTTCAGTTTGGTGCAGCAGCCAAATCATGAAAATAGAAAGGAATTGTTAGGTAATTATAATTTTGTTTGCTGATCTGATGCAGGGGAAATTGAAGATAGGAAAGAATAACTTTGAAACTGTCTTGAATTTAGTTTAAGGTGATAGTTGAAGAAATATTTGGTGCTTGAACTAAAGTAGGCAGTTGTAAACATTGAAATAGTGGTCTTGGTTGCACTTGTAAACATTGAAATAGTGGTCTTGGTTGCAGTTGTAAACATTGAAATAGTGGTCTTGGGTAGATTAATTGTTAAAGTAGGCGGTTTAAAGCAATTTTCAGGGGGGGTACCAGGTTAACACGGGTATTTACTTATCACGGGGGGTTCTGGGCCCTATCCCCCGTGATTAACGAGGCCCTACTGTACAGGTAATCCCTGGGTTACGACGGGGGTTCCGTTCTTGAGACGTGTCATAAGCCGAAAATCATCATAAGCCGGAACATCGTCAAAAATCCTAAGAAAACCTTACTTTTAATGCTTTTGGTGCTTTGAAAACTATGTAAACTGCATTCTTATTACATTTTTCATAAAAAAAACTTCAAATATTGATTATTTTGCATTTTTGGTGTCATATTTCATCTACCAGATGAGCGTTGTAGGCGTCTAACCCTGGAACATGCATCATAACCCTGGAAATAATGTCTGATGAATATAATTGAGAAGCGCCTTAACCTCGGAACGTCGTAAGCCGAACCCGTCATAACCCGGGGACTGTCTGTACAGTTAATTCTTTCATCTCTACTAGTTGAAGGTGACAAAAGGTAAAATCAGAAAACAAGCACAATACTGTACAGGAGAAAATTAGCTGGAAATCAACACAATTATTGCTAACACAGATTCACATTGTGTGCATAAGGACACGGCATGAAGAATTCTGACAAGAACGTAAACAATCCAGCACCACCTGGTGGGAAACTGGTGATTACAGAAACAATCATAGTGGGTTAACAAAGCATTATTATTCTGTTTTATTTTGATTGGCGATCGCACCTAATGGCGTGGAAATATAAGCTAACTTTAACATTAAGCAAGCTTCACTCTAAATAAAAAGAATTTTTATAAGGTCTAAACTTTTGAAGTTCCAAAACTACAAGATTAGAAAGATCATTTCACAATTAGGCTTCTAGAAAAGTAAAACCATTAGAATTAACTGCAAATGAGTACCAGTGCAAATGGTTGAGTAAAACCTGATAAAGGTTGGACTATTCATTTTAATAATAATTAATTTGCACAGGAATAACAGTTAACAAAAACTCTCACCTCTTCAATTTCTGCTTCTAACTGCCTCATCATGGACTCAAGATCCTGTTTTCGTGTAAACAGTGCATCTAATTTGTGTCTGTTCTCTTGATTAGTTTCCCTCAGGGCTTTGGTTTCCTCATCTATTTCAAGTTTTTCAGTATCAGTGTTGACCAGGTCTAGAAGCAGATTATAATCGCCCAGTGTCCCCTGCAGCTCTACAAAGAAAATTTACATTTTTTAATCACATAAAACTGCTCGTTGCAATTTCAAACCTTATTTAGTGTTAAACAGCAACAAACATTTTCCTTTTTTTTTTTTTTTTTTTTTTTTTACCTTGAAGGCCTGTTTCATTAGCAGAAACTTGTCTAATTCCAAAGAATATGCTGTATAGAGAAATGAAAAGAGGCATAAGAGAAGTTATGAGATCTCTTTTGTGCTTTTCTGAATGGTGGCTCTATACATGAAAGGTGGAGCAGGGGCTTGTTAGATGGCATAATGTATGCTTCAAGAGTAATGGTGGAAGTAGTACTTCTTTCATTCCATTTGCCATTTTCCCACATGACTCTGAACTTCAACTTTTTATTCTTTGCTTCAGATTTTTGTCTCCCACTTAAGGAGAAATCTCAATAGTATGACTGTGTTTCATTTGACCTAGTAACATAGTAAACTGTTTGACAATAGTAGTAATGATAATGATTTTAATAAACAGTAGGTATATATGTAGTCACTGATTAACTTGTCCCAAACCAGTTAGTTATACAAATAAGAAAAGGTGTTTCTTTCCAGTGCTGGCAACTGAGCAACTAAGCAAATAAGTTATTCCTGGGGAAAGTGTTAGAGTTCTATTTTCACGCCTATTTCCTAATTTACTTTACAAATACAAAAAAGAACAGAAGTACCTATATTACAAAAAAAATCTTGAGGTATAACATACTGTACTGAAGATATACAAATGGTCAATTTTACATTAACATACCAGTTAGTTCCTGAGCCATCTCCTTCACACGCTTATCATAAGTCAAAAATGTGGACTGCTCTTGCTTCATAGACGATATATCTGAATTTAGTCGTGTTATTTCCCCACCCAAATCTGTTATTCTTGTTCGTAGCAAACCCATGAAGTAACTCTTATCTTGCACCTGCAAAAGTAATGTTCAAATCATTCTTTTCCTTTTTTCTATACTAATGCAAACATCAGTGAAAATGTGTCTAAGAAATTTCTGCACAGATAAAAGCTTAATATTAATTTCTTTAAATGTACTAGGAAGTCATTGAATAATGTGTAATTATCATAAATAAAGTAAACATATTCCATATATGAACTTGGACAGGACTACTGTTAAGTTTAAAAAGAAACTAAGACAAAAACCATAAAAAGATTTATAAATAAAGAAGTGTACATGTCATAATCATCCAGAAATATTAATACAATTTTAAGAAAAGAGAAATATTAGAGATCAACAGGAGACTTACAAATGAAATGTACACAAAATATGTAACAATAAACACTTCTGATCTGGTAATCTAATTCATAATTATGGTAATACCTGTCTTTGTGGTCCTCTGACTCCAGTCTTCATACCGCTGAGACCCTGCTGGGTAATAGGACGATCCACAACACTGATCTGAAACATCAAGAGTACTTCAGTCTAAAATAACTGCTGATCATTCTCAGACATAACTTTAGAAGAATTCACTATCAGTAGATTGCATCAAATCTGAAAAAATTTTGTAACAATGTGAGAAAATTAATACCAATTCTTTAATACAAATATGTTGCTAATGGCATCATGAAACAAAATGAACTTTTAACAAAGACTATACTCCTAACACCACATCAGGCCAAACAGCATAATTCAGGAATTTCCCAAGGAAATGTGAACACAGATAATTTATCACAGAAAAATCCCATGCAGCCTATCATACTGGCATTATACAAATAAAGGGTTGCAGATAATTTTCTGTTAAAAGAAACAATTGAATAAAAATATTTTTATATACCATACCATATGTATCTGGTAATAACCATATGAGCCTATACTACTGGCAATATGTCAAAAAAGAGGTTATAGAAATCTAGTGTTAAAAAAAATGGAAAAATTTCATACTGAATATCAGTCTTGACTGTATATATGCAGACAGAGCACATATATTTAATAATATATTGTCCAGTACAGTGAAATTTACTTTCAAGTTTATTGCTGCTCACAAAGTTAGAAATAAAAAATGCTACATCCAAGAAAGCTGACTTGGGAGACCTATGAAGTCATCAACAACTTACAGGAGTATTGAATCCTATACCAGTAGCTACACCAGTCCTTGACCCAGGTCGTTGCATACTTGCAGTTGATAAAAGCCTGGAAGCAGTACCAGGTGCTCCCTTTAAAGCAGCACTGATTGGTCTAGCAGTTATAGGTCGACCAGATGTTGTAGGTCGACTTGTTCCATCTCCCTGTAAGAAAGAACCAGACTAAAATGAATTTGGATAATTAGATCCTCAAATTTTTATTCAATTTGTATTTTTCATAGCTAACAAACCTGAGGTCTTAACAGTGGGATAAATCTTTTGGTGCCAACTGGAAACCAGTTAAAAACAATAAAAGATTTAAATGTAAGGAATCTGTGGCATCTGGTATCCGATGCGTAGTTAAGGTGGAAGTGAGTCAAGAGACTACACTTGAATCCAGTGATGCATCAGTTCTTTTTCCAACCCAGGATGAAACATAAGAGGGGTGGCAAGAGGTGGGCAGTCAGTCCTGTACTCAGGTTTGTCAGCTAGGAAAAATACAAATTAATTAAAAAAAATTTCATTTATTCATACAAGGAACACCTTTAGTCTTAACAGTAAGACAGACTCACACTTGGAGGGAGGTATGAGAATCCTGAACCAATTGGAGGTTCAGCACACCAGATCATTCTATTTAGAAATTATCATTCTAAGGAAGAGGACCTAAGCCTTTTAGATATGTGAATATCTAACCGTCAGTCCACTGGGTTTAAATACAATGAAACATGTCCAGATTCATTGCATACATGGAAGTAAAAAAGAACCATGTCTGTTCAAGTAACAAACCATGTTAGCCACAAGAAACAGGTTTGTCACCACTCCTCACTCCCCTTGCTGGAGAGAGGAGTTGAAGCTACCAAGAAGCAGATTTGTATGTTGCATGGAACATAAAAAGTGCTGTAATAATATGGCTGCAACACTCACCTGCATGAAGCCAGTTCCAGCGTATGTTGTTTCTATTCTTCAAACCGCCTGTAGGTATGAAGACAGGCAAAAAGGGAAAGAAAAGAGACCAGTTATCTCACTCACTCCCTACTACGCACAATCATCTTAGGCAAGATACAAACTGTCCCGCCAGGGGCACTGACTGAGTTATGCTTGTTGAACAGCCACTACTGGACCCAATGAAAAAGTGTCTAAAGATCTGTGGGTGACATCCTTCAGATAGCAAAAAGTGTAAGTGGTTTGACACAGTCAGGGAACCAGCAATCAAAATCCTATGAACAGATAAGTTCTAAAATGCCAGGGAGGAACCTAATCCTCTGGTGTCATGCGCTTCTGTACGCATTAACTGGTGACAGAACTTGACAATGAGGAGTAGGCTTGCCTAATCACCTCGTGTAGTTAAACAAAAGGGCATTCTAGAACAGTGTTGTCCAAACTGGGGTCCGCGTACCCCTGGGGGTACGCAACACAGATCATGAGGGTACAT
Organism: Macrobrachium nipponense; assembly: GCF_015104395.2. Taxonomy (NCBI): domain Eukaryota; kingdom Metazoa; phylum Arthropoda; class Malacostraca; order Decapoda; family Palaemonidae; genus Macrobrachium; species Macrobrachium nipponense. The sequence continues at coordinate 43,093,260 of NC_087212.1, forward strand.
GAACAAACAAGGAACACACGAACACACATACACACACACACACACAACAGAAACATCCCATCAGTGAACATCAGCCTCACATCTCACATTAAGTTGTGTAAGTAATTTTCAAGCACCAACACTCCTATAATGCAGTCTTTTCATAATTAATATACTATTTGCATGATTATCCTAAATAAAACTGAGTTTGGTCAGCCATGGTGGGCGAGGGGGGGTACGTAACAGTAGGAGAAGGTAATAAAGGGCACAATAGGCGAAAATGTTTGGACAACACTGTTCTAGAACACCTCTTTCTTGACCTGGCTTGTGTTAACATAAAGCCTATGACACCTAATCTCTATGTGAACTGTGAACCATGGGAATCTGGGTCTTAGCCACGAATTCCGGGGCAAATTCGAAAGCTACTGACCCCAACTGGTTGTAAGTCTACATCATAAGCCTAAACATGAGTCTACGTCATAAGCCTGACCATGAGTCTATGTCATAAGCCTGACCATGGAGCTCTCCACCTCTTCCAAGGAAGCTAAGGTCAGAAGGAAAATTGTTCCAAAGTCAGTTTCTTGTAAGACGATTGACGCATGGGCTCGAAGGAGCTTGAGTGAGACTACTCAGTACCAGAGTAAGGTCCAACGTAGGAGATCTGAGTTTCCTAGATGAACAAGATCGCTCAAAGCTCTTGAATCACATAGAGAATTCTCAGGGCGAAGGATGTCCACATCCTTCAGATGAACTAATCACAAGTCATCCCTGTAGCCCCTCACCAGTATAAACAGAAAGAATTTCCTGTTTTGAAAAATATCCTGAAGGTCTTGTCTACTGAACAGAAACTCTGAGTGGAGAGAATTCCTTTTGATGACACCAATCACAGCAGCAGAAGGCTCATCTTGTACAAGGCCGCCAAAGACCCTCCAAAGTAGCCTTACATCTGAATCACTGCTCTGCAAGAAAGATCTCTCGCTCAAAGAAGATAATGGACAGACTACAGGCATGAAGAGATAAAGATCCTACTGATTGTTGGTCTCTCTCCAACCGAGACTGGCAGAGAAGGTTGTGCTAAGGCGGAATCTCTCTCACCCACTCAGCTTGGGGCCACAAGGATCTACTAGGGTCATCCTAACACTTTGGAGCCTGACAATGGGAATTCCTCTTAATTCACCCGCTCCAGATCTGCTCCTGTACTCAGATATCTCCTCCAGTGGTTGGGGTGCTCATCTCAAAGAGCTCCTGGCCTCAGGGGCATAGAGCGCACAAGACAAACAACTCCCCATCAACTTGTTGGAATTGAAGGTAGCTTTCCTGGGTCTTCAGGAGAGTCAAGAAAAAGGAGACAGTGTACTCCATCGTTCAACCTCCCAGAATGTTCCCAGTACATGCAGAAGGGAATCTTCCACCCCAGCGAACGGATCTGGGACCATGAACAGTAGACCTCTAGATTCCTGTTGAATCTTGTAGTGAAGAGGTCTAACATGGGATCTTTTTCAAGTAGACAGAGGAGACAATAGGATAACCCAAGGGGATGTCCTATGATAATATGCTCTATGCAGATATGTTCTAAATATCCTACTGTTAACTTGTGCACTGTCAAAATAATTGTACTGCAGACAGAAGATATGTATTCTCGCTGCCACATTTCACGTGCATTTCCAACAGAGGAGACGTCCTATGAGGTGATCCCCACGATGACATACGCCCAGTATGCTACTCATCAGAGGTGATGTCATCACAAGAAAGAGGAATCCTCACACATAAACCTTGTCTGCAACACGAACCTGTGACGTCTCAAACATCCCTAACTACACAAAATCTGAAAGACTAAAACATTACCACAGTCCCAGGAACTGTGTCAAGATATCATTGAAGAAATAAAACACTGAAATGTCTTAACATACATGTTTCAATATATCTCAGACAATATTTCAAATTGCAAATATGCTAAGAAATGAACCAGATGTAGTTGGCCCCTCTCTCCCTGAAGGGGCAATGTTTCCCCTGAGAGAGATGGAGCAGCACTATACATAAAACACCCAATGATGAAACAGTAGGAATAGGCCTGGAAGCACATCTACTGCAAGTTGCATCTGTCCCAGAGGTAGCGTGAACACGGGAATCCTGGAGGGCTGGGACAAATGCGTTGATGCTCATAGGACTTCTTATGCTGGATAGGAGAATATATGATTGATTGATTGTGAGTTATCTGGTGTCACAACTACCAGGGTCACCGACGCCGAGGAGAATATATGAAACAACAGTAAGGCCTTAGGCCAAAAACCAGCTTGGGAAGAGGAGAGCAAAGCAAACATCTGCTCTCCAAGGCAGTGGAAAAAAGACTGATGCATCACTGGATTCAAGCACGGTCTCTTGACTCACTTCCACCTCAACTACGTATCGGATGCCAGGTGCCACAGATTCCTTGCATTTACAATTATTTATTGTTTTTACTGGTTTCCAGCTGGAGCCAGAAGATTTATCTTACTGTTAAGACTGAAGGTTTGTTCCGCATATGAACATATGTGTGTTTAAACCATGTTCCAGCAAATGAAATCAACTTTATCCTAAACATCTTATGAGTTTTATAAAATAAATCCAACTTTAAAATTGTTCAATATTTGTCAAAAGAAGATTTGGAACTTCTGAAAGGAGTACTATATTAATGCTCAGGTCACCTTGGAAGGATTTAGTAACAGTAACTGATTTGTAATACGCATGATAACATATGCTGAAATTACTGCCACAATAAAAAAAATACAGTGGAACCCCCAAATTCGTGGGGGATGTGCACCAGAGGATCCCCCACAAATAGTTATAATCTGCAAATACTTAAAAACCCTCTATAAATGTTTATAATATTTTAATAGTTTTATCACAAAAAAGTGCATTTGGCCATGAAATTGATATGAAAATAAATTAGTGAATATTTCTCAGTAAAAAACACTGCAAATAGGCAAAATTCCTGTGAATACTAATGGATAGAGATGGTCCAAAGAGAAATCCACAAATAGGCAAGTCCTTGAATCTCAAGAAACGCGAATCCACGTGGTTGACTTGCCTGGCTATGACGTGTCAGTGGACGCTCCCCAAAAGCGGACGGCTGACGTGATTCCATTCCTATGACAGTGTGTGAAGGAGGACGGTCAATCACGTTCACACCCCTTGAAAAGGGGCGTTCACCACCTGCTGGTGCAGTGCGTTCAACTGATGAAGGAACAACATACATCAGTCTTGTATAAAATATTGACTGCAGTAAGTAAAGAAATATTCAAATAAAATCAAATAGCATGAACAGAACTAAATATATACTAGTTAATAATGAAGCAATAAATATTTCAAAGAAAGATGTTGCATAAAGAGATTTGCTTCCTGTGACTTAGCAAACAGAATAGAAGAAACTAAGAATTTTTCACACAGGGTAAATTAATACTAGGAATACATAATTTACGGTAACGAAGATAAACTTTCTAAACATTTACATAACTAAATGACTTTAGACATTATGGCTCAAATATGTGGAATAAAGAATTAATGAAAATTAATATGCACCAGGCCTCTGTGAGTAAATTTCACATAAATAAATTGTTCCATTTTTTTTCTATTATCAGTACAAAGAATTTAAAAATTATTTCCACATTTCACAGATACATATCTAACTTTATTCTTACAGAAGGGAAAATAAATCAGGAAAATTGGTGCTGAACAGTTAGCTGAAACATGTGAAGCACTTGTTCTGAAGACAGGTGAGACCTACATCAAGACAAAGAATCCCTGTCCAATTTACCAATAGCTCCATCTTTACCATCTATAGACCATGATTGTGTACTAATCAGAGATGAGCAGAAAACACTCATTGTGATTTGCTTAAGTGAAACAGAGTTTATTTTGAAACTTTGCATTTAATCATAAATTACATAAACCTTTTAAATTTTACCATAACTGTAAACATACCACCTATGAGGTACTATTTACCATCAAATTAATGAAATGTGTGTGAAACTCAATTCACACATCTAAATATCATGAGTGCTTGATTTCCATTTCATTTATTCCATATGACTGAAATAAATTAGTAAAAATGCAATAAATCACATAATTATTTGTCCTCAAATATAACAGCAACATCTTATTTTTATTCTATTGTTTCATGAAAGGACTATTTATAACTAAGGAAAACTGAAAATTCTTATAAAGTATATTTACGTATATGGATTCTGGATACTAGTGATAAGGCTAAATATAGATGCAATCAGAATTCTAAATATGTAGGTTCCTCTTTTCACATTTGAGTTATAATTTCAGAATTCAGCAGTTTTATTTTGGTGCGCCTTTCTTTAATACAAAAGCTAAATGTGTACTATTGAAGATTTCTCAAAATTAAAATGATACATAAAACATCACTCAAATTGCTAATTCATACACAATAAAGACCATATTACCTTCAGAGTTAAGCATCCAATGTGGATAAAGATAAGCCAAAATGAGCTGGTATTCTTGGGTTTGTGTATTTATCTGTTAAAAAACACACAACAGCCAGTGTTTTATACATGGTTGACCAAGAGTTGATGGCAAGTGGAGGTAGTTTCATAAATTCACCCCAAACAAAAACTAACAGCCAAAAAGAGAGGCAAGTAAAGCCATATGCTGAAACAAGGAAAGTCCTGCACTCTCCTGAAATGGCAAACTCAAGATTAATTTTAATACCAAAATTACAAGTTCCCGAGTTACTGAAAAATTCTTATGACTAGAAAAGCCAAAGCTCCAAGCAATTTAAAGGCTACACATCTACATCAATATGCTGTTTGAAAACATTCAACACACAAAAAACATCAAAAAGTGCAAACAAAAATAAAAACAGAATGCTGTGTGAAGTTCATAGTTTTAAATGTATAAAATACTTTCCAGATAATGGTAAAAACTATATAAAAATATACCTTATAGTATATATAGAACACCAAAGTATATCAAATGTTCTAATAAAGTTTCATTAAGCAAGCCAAAAGCATTCAAATGTCTATTTAACCCTAAAAATATTATCAGTCACCAACTCGATGTCCTTTGACATAGGGAATATTACAACTGAAAATTTGGTTCTAACCATATTTGTATACAAATCAAAATATACATACATGAACTTGGTTCATCAAAAACATTAAACTTAAAAACCATTATTAGATTACTCAGTTTCCTTCAAGAACAGATGACAGTCTATAGTACTTATATACTACATCCATTCCCCTCACATGCAAAAAAAAAAATAAATAAATAAAAAGGAAAACCACTCCTGTGTGAATTGCTGCACCTGTATTTTGTGAGCTAGCACAAATATCCAATCATTGTACATAGTATTTAGTCAACACACACCTCAAATTCACTCTATCTTTACCTGGCATCCCTGAACCTCGTGTCATTGGTCGCACATCATCGTTTCCATAATTCTTCCCTGTTGAATTCAATTAAATCTCACACTAGATATATAAATAATAATGGTTATGAGATTTAAACTTTATACCCAGAATGATGATGCTCACCTAAACAATTTCACATAAAAATACGAGTTATGCGAGATACATGAGAATATACATAGTACATATCTAGTATTGAAAATACTATAGTAGTAGTGCTATCAATAATATGTGGCACAGCTGTGAATGACATGAATTTTTTTATACGTACTAATACGTATTGTCATCAATAAAATGGCTGTTAGTTGCAGTAATATATTCATTTTAATTTGTATATATGTAATTTACTTTCATCATAATAAAACAAACTATTTATTCATCACAACCACATTATCATGTTTATTCATGGTCCTACAAGTTCCCCGTCTTTTGTCTGTCCAAACTGAAATACTTTTGTACATGCTCCTTGGCTTCTTCTGTCCAACAGACAAAAGACAAATGATTGTGGGTACATTCAGATCATGAATACTGTATGTATGCTTATATATAACTAATGAAAATGTGAATAAATAATCTCTGGCTCATTTTAAGTAAACTAGCCGTAGTATCAAAGTGCTTTTCTTCTAAAAACTGAATAGCCTACAGCTAAGATTCTAATGATTCAGGACTTATTCAGGACTTATCTTCCTATGTATTTGTAACTGAATTTCTTTTGTTTATGATAACATCTGTTACTAAATTCTGATTTACCTCTTCTTCTTCAGTTTCCTTAATTAATTCAATTTTTTAAATTTAATATAAGTATACTAAATTTACTTTCCGGTACTCAGTCCACTATAGGTAATCAAGTAAATATTACACATAAAATTTAAAAATCAATACATGCTTAGAAGAATACCCAATTGTAATAAAATCTGCATCAGGTCCACATGCTCTAGTTTTATAACATTAATAACATCGATAAAGTAAATCAAGATGCTTTGCGACATAAATTTTAATGGTTTGTCTGATTAGCCAGTCAGACATTATAGAGATTGAAGATGAAAAAAAAAGATAGAAATTAATTTACAAACCTGAAGTTGCAGGGCGTGTCCCATATGAGGTTCCTAAACGAGAAAGTGGTAATTCTGCCATACTTGTACTTGGTTGTGGGGATATTTCTTCAGCACCTTCCCAATCTCCTCTTACTTGCAGTATTTCTGTGTGATTTGAGGTACTAATTGGCTGCTCAGCTGTTTCTACTGGCCTTTCACTATTATTGCCTGTTTCTTCAGCAGCTCTTGGTGATGCTGAAAGCAACTCTTGAGGTCCTGTGACTTCCTCAGGTTTTGCTAGAGTTTCAACAGCCTCAAGTCCCGATGCTTCCTTATCTGGTACAGGTGCTTCTACAGCTTCTACAAATTCTACAAACTCCCCAGCTTTTGAAAACTGTTCTGGCCCTTCAATGGACTCACAGGGTTCCTCAAATGTTTCATTGGGCCCTTTACTATCTGATGTAGGATACTCTGCACCTTCCTCTAATCCATCAGAAGTGTTCCATAGTGTGTCATCTATGCCTGGATTTTCAATAATTTCCTCAACTTCTGTTTCAGGTTCCTCTAATCTATCTGCAACTTTTACTTGGCTCCCTGTTACTTCCCTGGGCAATTCTGCAAGACTGTCAACTTCTGATGGTGCATGCAAAGGCCCCTGCAGTGGTTCTACAGTTTCCCTTAAGTCATTTACAGATTTTAAAAGTGCTTGTTCTAGTTTTCCATTTTCTTGACTTTCCTTTTCTATGTCATGCAAATCCTTTAATTCCTCTGGTTGTTCTATTTCCTCTTTTGCATTATTCTCCTCAAACTCTTTTATGTCTTCCTGGAAGCAATAAGTGTAAAATATTCTCAGTGTGATGAGCAAACATCAATAACCTTATAACAGTACTTAAAAAAATTACCATATGTAAACTAAGGAATCCACATAAGTACAGACCTAAACACTGAAAAAAAGGGATTTGGACAAACATTAAGGATATTAGTATGACTAGTTAGTATATCACAAAGAACACTGAGAATTCTATCAGTTACTCTCAGAATATCTAACTTATAAATTGAAGAATCATTAATTAAAGATGATTGGCATTCATCCTAGAAATACAAACCATAAGTCTTTTCTATCAATACACCTCAGCAAAAGCTTGTCCAGTCACTGAAGCTTAGCAAAAATGTAGTAAACTGCCAGCAAATGAATGAAAGGATAGTAGTACAATACTCACTCAAACATTTGATATTCACATTTTCCTTCTGCAAAAGGTAGAAGTGTAGGGTTGGCTGCAGGTGATCTTGAAGAGAGACTTCAGGTTTATAAACCTAGGAAAAATGCAAATCACCTCCAATTTGCAATTTGTTCCTATATGAATACAAACATGATATTGTTATGATACAATAAAGTTTGTTCATACTTACCTGGCAGATATATATATAGCTGTATTTTCTGAAGTCCGACAGAATTTTAAAAACTTCCGACACACGCAGTGGTCGGCCAGGTGGTTAGTACCCATTCCCGCCGCTGGGAGGCGGGTATCAGGAACCATTCCCATTTTCTATTCATAATTTTTATTTCCACTGTCCCCTGAGGGGAGGTGGGTGGGTACTTGATTATATATATCTGCCAGGTAAGTATGAACAAACTTTATTGTATCATAACAATATCATTTTGTTCATGAAACTTACCTGTCAGATATATATATAGCTGAATCCCACCTTTGGAGGTGGGAAGGGACAGAATAGAAGGATTTTAGGAAACAAATGCATGCAGATGATTTACATCTTGGTTCCACCTGTTAGCATAGCTGGCTTCGTGGTTACTGCCACGTAAGTCTGCTTGTGCTACTAGAGTTGCCAGCGAGGTAGAGACCTATATAGCTGGTGCACTCCAGATGATCTGTCAACAGGGGCGAGACCACGACGTGACTAGACCATATTGACCATACCATGAGGGCTAAGAAGTAAAATAAATATATATATATATATCACCACCTGACCAACCTAGCCAAAATTAAGGTGTTTTAACTAAGGCTTAAGAGTTAAGAAGTCGCCGTTGTCGGCGACTCATCAACTAAATTAAGAGCTCTTCCTAACCATTTTCTACAGGATAGGATGAGTGGTACTTCTTGCCCCCAAGATTGTGTCTGCAGACACGTATGGCCCTAGCGAGCAGCAGATCTCATATGCCATCTTCACATCTCGCAGGGAGTGTGAAGTGAACACAGAGTTGCTTCGCTAAAACATGGTACTCAGGATGTTGCTGAGTGCCATGCTCTGTTGAAATGCTTCCGAGGCCGCGCCCTCACCTCGTGAGCATTCAGATAAAAAAATTTCAAATCTTTGTGCAAACACAATGAAGGAGCATTTTTGAAAGAACTCCTTAACACTAAAGCCAGGGTGTTCTTCGATATGGGCAAGTCTGGTCTTTTTCGGAACACTGCCAGATTGCCCGAATGACTTCGACTTTCTTGAGTTTTATGTAGATAAAACTTGAGAGACCCGACAGGGCACAGGACTCTCTCTGGCTCCTGCCCACTAACTTGTGCCATCCTTGCTTCCAAGCTCCTGGCCCAAGGACAAAACGGGTTTCCATTCTTAGGCCACAACGGAAGGCTTAGAGAGCACACCGCCTTGTGTTCTCTAAAGCCAAAACTTGTGACGATGGCTTAAAATTTCACTAACCCTCTTTGTCGTATCTAGGGTGGTTAGAAGAAGGCCTTCCTGATCACATGCAAGAAGTTAACAGGTAGGAGAGGTTCGAATGCTTTAACATCAAGAACTTCAGACTACGTCTAAGTTCCATATTGAAAGCTTCGATCTGGACATGCACAGTCAGTCCGTCTGTACTAAAGTCAGGTGACCGACCAGTTGACCAGTCAGACGAATCAAGGACAGCAAGGCTGTACCCTGAAGACCATAAGGCACTATTCTTCGCTGAAGGATGAGTGTCTGGACTGCCTGGGCGATTCAATCTAAGCAAACCTTGGGGGTGTATCAACGCAACCCAACGTCGTCAGCGAATCAACTCCTGACTCGAGCTTCTGGTGCCAGGAGAAAGGAGCGAGGAGCAAAAAGGCGATTCAGTCCCGAAGGAAGAATGCCTGACAGTCCAACCTGGTCTCATGTTACACGATCATCGGGGGTGTATAAACGCAACCGACTTCGTCAACAAGAAACTCAGGGCTACTATATGTCGCCTGATCTCGCACGAGTGTCTGACTCCGAGAAAACAGGTGAGACAAAAAGTAGATGGTGAGCGAGTTTCGAGATTCCACAGAACTCAAAGATCGTGAAGGGCTTTGTTGTTTGACAGACGCAAATCTCTGAGCCCAAAGGCCGTCAACAACATATTTGCATATTCTTTAATAGTTGTGACTGCCAGCTTATCCCATTCTTCAGACGGAAATCTTATTCCTGTCAACATCTCGATAGTCTGAACGTAGTCAGACTCAGAGCGGAGAGGTTATAGGTACTTTTCGAGTTAGAGTAGACCGACTCTCTCGGAAAAGGTCCTTGGAAAGTGAACTAGGAAGTATGTGACCTCTGTGAATCCAGGATTCTGAAGGCCAACATGGGGCGATCAGCGTCATTGTCGCTCCCCTGTGACGTCATAAATCCTCTTATTACATTTCCTAAGCGATTGAAAAAGGGGAAAAGAGACTAAACATCCATCCCCGTTCAATATCATAGGATGGCGTTTAATGGTACCGATCCCGGATCGAGAATAAGGGAGCAGAGAAGAAGCCGCCTCTTCGTCCTCAACATATCGAAGAGAAGACTGAAAGGGCGTCCCTAAAGTCTACACAACTCTCAACTTACTTCTAAAGAAAGATTCCACTCGGAAGTGAATAGTTGCTGCCGTCGATCGAGACGATTCGTACGAACTTTTGCAATCCTGTAACGAACCTGTAGAGGATCGTTATATTTACGCCTGTTGTTATAATAGGCTCTTTCTCGTAAACTCGAACAAGGACCGAGAGAAGATACTTCTTAAGATATGAGAGAGCTGTGGAATATCAGAGTTGATCTGGACCACTGGTTCCCAAAAACTCGTTTCGAGGACTGGAGGGACTACCGAATCGCTTTTACTTCTTTCAGATTAAGATCCAGGACATCTGAAACCAAACCCTATCCAGATGTCCGGCACCTTCTTTCTATCACCTCAGGTGATAGACGCACTGAGAGATGTTCAGAATCATTCCTAAATCTAGAATAATATTTCAGTTTCCCGGTAGGAAAAAACTGTGGTCTGAATTGCAGTCCTATTCGGGGTTAAACAAACTTCTTCAGGAAGGAAATGGTCCCCAGCAAGCTCATCCATTCCCTCCCCGAGTATGCTTACTTCCCTAAATAAGGCTGCGCTTTGCCTAAGCAGGAGAGCAAATAAAAGTGCAATGTTGCGGTAGACTCGTAGTTCCATACCGTGCGGTAACGAGCACCGAAAGGATTAAGAGATAACTTTGTTGAACATAGTAAGGCAAAACGAATGCAACGTTTATTCATTCACGTAAGAAATCCCCTCAATCTTAGGCTAAAGTCCGTGATTGTAGGACAGAGATACAGATAGTCAGTCAATCCCGCAGGAGAGACGTAACCGTCAGCACAGAGATACGGTTAGTCAGTCAATCCCGCAGGAGAGAAAGACGTAACCTACCGTGCATGACAGCGCACGGTCTGTTACTGGCTCGGTTGGACTGGACTCACTGGAGGACAGACACAGAGCGACAAGCAGCAGCCAAGCAGCTTACGAACGTCGTCTCTTAGCTTTGTCTGGGTTGCCAGCTACCCTATTCTACGAAGAAATAGGTCCGTTATTTTTTGAGCAGAAAGACTCTCAAGCTGGTATATTTAAGCGAAACAGAAAACGCTAAATATATAGATGGTTTGTGTCGTCAGAACACTACCATACAACGGTAAAAGATAAATCGGAAACTCCTGGAAGGCTGCAGGGAGTACCGATTAAATGTCCCTTAAAATAGACAATAGACCTCTCGGTTGCCATCCGAAGAGGTAACTACAGCAAGCGTATATGACTTGAACCAACCAGAAGTAAAATAACGCAAGGCAAAAAATGAAATTATATCACAATAAAGTTTGTTCCTACTTACCTGGCAGACATATATATAGCTGAATTCGGAAATACAGCTACATACATATCTGACAGGCAAGTTTCATGAACAAAACTTAAGAGAATCGAAGCAGTCGAAGCAGTCAGCTCAAGCTTCTTATGTTATTGGACATAAGCGTTCATTGACGTAGTCTACAAGTCTATTTCTTGTACGAGTCTGCGAATGACGAATGAGAGCTCTTCCGAATCTTGTCAATAAGAGCTTATTCGCTTACGCAATATCAAGTTAATGAGATGTTTGTCAATGAGAACTAACCCATTTACGGGACAAAGAGATATTTTGTCAAAGAGGATACCCACTTACTTGACAAAACGAAAGTATATTGTCAATGGGGGAAAGTCACTGAATTGACAAAACGTAATCCAGGAGTCGAGCATTTAATTTTTCCGATCCCGTCTCAAACGAGGAAGGGGCAAGAATCCTGTTAAGAGACTGGGCTTACGGCAAGTAGAACGACGATGTTCAATTCGGCAGCGTAGTCCCGACTAGAAACTAACAAAATCTATCATCTGAAAAACCCTTTCAGATGGGCTAAAAAGCTTGCAAAATTATCCTGGGAAGAGGAAGAAACTCTCCAACCAGCTTCCTCTCCCGTATCACAACTAATGCCTGCTAAAGCTTAAAATTATTGGCAGTATGGCAAAGGAAGTCCTGTCTTGCGCTTCCTGAAGAGCGTCCTTTTGATGAGTGCCTTTGCAAGAATCCTACTGAACGTTGCCGAGAGTCCTGACGTGCAGGACATCGAGCCTTACATAACCCGTAACTGCCTTATCGCAAAGTCTTGACTGCGGTAGTGGCAACTTAAATTTATTGGCAGAATGGCAAAGGTTGCGGTAGAGCAAACGAGATCTTCCTTAACTCCATCCACCTATGCGAAAAGCAATATTAATTGACAGAGACCTCTTGAATTCACGAAACCCGATGTCTTGCTGGGTTTCGAAGAAGAAGTTGTCTGTTCACTTTAAGCTTCCTCCGAAGCACTGCCTACTTCACATTCTTTGCAGGTGAGGTAGAAGGTATCACCGAAGGTAGAGGTAAAAATTCTTTAGCCCAAATCTGAAACAAGAGCTTGAAGAGTTCAACAGAAACGTTCAGCTAGGCGACACACCTGGCGTGCGATCGGTGCACGCTCGGCGGTCACTGGCGCTGCGAGCTCGGCGTTCTCCACTGTGGCGCGCGCTCCGGCGTCCACTGGAGCGCGCTCGGCGTCCACTGCGCGCTTGGCGTGCACCCGCGCGCGCAAAAACCTGGAGTCCATCCGAGCGTCCCAGGCGTCCGCTCTCAAAAGCTTCCTGCTACTATGACTTCTTTTACGTATTTCTCGGTGGAAAGACGGACACGAGTTCAGGCGACGTTCGCCTTCTTACTTCTCACTGAAACGCATAACGAGAGAGAGAGAGAGAGAGAGAGAGAGAGAGAGAGGACGTGAAGCGTCCTCTTCTATAAAGCTTCTATTTAGAGGGCGCGAGTCCTTCCGAAAGCTCCAACCCCTGCACGGAGAGGACGCTTCGGAGGACGAGAAGCAAACTTTCAGGATTCGTGCACGCGCACGCACTTTGGCAGTCTGGGGATTTTCATCAGAAACTGCCGAAGGCACGCCAGATCGGTGGGGGTTCCTTGTAACCCTCCTTAGGCTTCGACATGCTCCCTCCCCGGGTCCTGGGAGTCAAGCAGAGGTCCCGGCCTAGAGGCGAAACGAGGCCGATCTGACGCACCCTCCACTACACAAGGGGTATCACTGCACTTCTGCACTTCACTTTTACTCTCTAAAGCAAGCACTTTCGATTCTAAGTTACGAATCGAAAGAGTATCAGAGAAAGGGCAATTCCTCTACAGACACTGCTTAGGGCCCGAAGGCAGTACTGCAGGGTTAGGAGTAACAATTACAGAAGTAGCACTTCACAGCAATGAAGGAGAGCGAGCACCTCTCGTAGACATATTCATAGCCCGTAGGCCATACTACAGGGTTAGGCAAAATAAAGTCTACAGGAAGGTTAGCAGGTTCACTACCCTGACTTTTGTTACTGATTAATTGCGTACATACGAATCATACGTCTTCCTTACGGAATTAGACATGTTTACTGATTAATTGCGTACATACGAATCATACGTCTTCCTTACGGAATAGACAAAGTCTCACACTCCTTACATGACAAATCTCAACAAAGAAGGAAGACCCATACCCCTCGTACATACCAAGTGCGGATCTACCGAAGCTTTCGGTAGCCACACCCTATCTTTGCAGACAACCCCGTCTGAAACTAGCCTAACTAGATTCAGATATTTTAAGCAAAAATGAATCAAATTCAAATCAATTTAAGATAGCGTATGTCTAGCCACAAATCCAAGTAAATAAATCAAAAGACAATTAGGATACTTAGCGGCAATGAAGTTTCCAAAATCCTAAGACGGAGGTACTGAAAACAGGTGTTTTCAGCACCGGCGACAGAAAAATTATGAATAGAAAATGGGAATGGTTCCTGATACCCGCCTCCCAGCGGCGGGAATGGGTACTAACCACCTGGCCGACCACTGCGTGTGTCGGAAGTTTTTAAAATTCTGTCGGACTTCAGAAAATACAGCTATATATATATCTGACAGGTAAGTTTCATGAACAAATTTCATCTTTTACATGAGACTCACTCCTTGGGTGGGAGATACTGTTTGAAGAACTTGACAGGTCAAGTTCTTACAAACTGTATATGCCAGCTTCCCAATCATGTACATGAACAAGGCAAGGATGACTCCTCTAACAATTTATACACCCTACCATATGTGATGCAGCTGACAGGGTCCTGTGCCAGAGTTGATTCTTTTGCGAACTTGTTCTAGGAAATGAGGAACCTAACCTCACAAAAGTTTGGGGTACTATGACTGTATCTCTCAGCACCTCAACTAGAAGCCTTGGAAGAAAAGGGATAAGCACTCAGCTTATTGTTAATAAGGAACCACCAGGGTCATCCTGAGACAGGGTGTGACCAGCTCACAGTAAACCACTACCCAAAATAGTCCTCTGTTTGATGTGGTTTTATAGGCAAGAAACCTCAGGCCATACAGTGCCCACAATATGCAAAAAAGACCCTTGACCAAGGTGGAAAGACAACACATGTCCAGACCTAGTACCTGATTATAAGAATGTGACAATGAATTTACAGAACAGATTATTTCAGACATTGAATCATAATCAGAGGGCAATGTGGGTGATACCGCACCCACAAACAAGAACTGTCATGCTATGGTTCAGACTTGATGTACCAGATTGATCAAGAAGAATCTAGATGATCAGTAGTTCCAGGCAACAAAGACCCCTACTTTTATACCTCTGGAGAGGCACAAATAGGATGAGAAGAGTCTAGGTCAGTTCTCTTCTCCCATGAAGACAGAGTAGGCCATGAGCAAGCTTCCATCACGAATGATCACCTCAGAGCAAGCTCACAAAGCAATCCACCTAGAACTCTAGTCATGGACACCTGTTCCCTTGATTAGTCATAGGATTCATATCTCTTCAATAGAGTGATCTCAGCCAAAACATTTCTAACCCTCTTTCAGAAGGCTGCCTTCTGGGCCTCCTTTTATTTGTTCTCCAGTCCAGAAACAATGAAAGACAGTGCAGAGGATGAGGGGGGGAAGAGTACAATGAGGAAGAGGAGTAAGATAATGTGTTTTGGGATTTCTTTGAACTCTTACAACCATGAGTCTCTCAAGTCTCTACCATGCCCACAAGGATGTAGTTATTGCAGACTTCCCCAAAGGGACGGATGCAAGAACTGCTAGAGCAGCTACAGCAATGACGATCTGAGCAGGAGAGGCTACTGTTGAAGCAGAAGTGCCTGGTGATCACAAGGTAGGCCCAGAGCCATTAATCATAGCACCCAAGAGGGCTTATGAGAAATGGATCCCGCATTAACACGAGATGATTCCACAGAGCCTTCAGCAACCTCTTCTCACAGTGGTAACACATAGTAGTCAGTGTAGCAGCAGTAGGAGAAGGGCTGATGACCATAACAGGAATGTTCATAGTACCATCCTCCATTCCATAATGGGAGTGAGCAAAGTCTTGGGGAGTTTACGGTCTCATTCTTTCTTTTCCCCATTGTTCAACTTTTTTCTTTTTTCCTCTTTCCTTATTGGCTTTTTCTTCTTCTTTTTCTTCTCTTTACTTTTTTCTATCTTTTTTTCCCTTTTTCTCTATTTCTTTTAATTTACCCCCTTTTTCTTTTTCCTTTTCTCTCCTCATCGTTCTCTTTTCTCTTTTCTTTTTTCCTCTTCTTTTTCTCTTCAAGTTTCTTCTCTCGGTCACCATCAGACCCTGCCATATATAACCACCTCAGACTGAACTGCTATGTACCAAGAGAACATCTGTTATGAATGAAACCACTGATGGAAAGCAAATACTTCAGAACCGAGCATATGCCAAATGAGAGGCCAGTGCTTGCCCAACCAGGTAGCAAGCCCTAAGCAAGAGGGTTGCACAGGCTCCATCAATTGTTTCTGAGGCAACTCAGGAAGGGCTAATCCTGCTGTTTGCACAAGTATAGTCTGGAGACTGAGCACATGCACAACCAGCAGTTCGTGCTGACTTGACAAAGAGTGTTTCCAGCAAAACATGCAGAGAGCAGTTCTTGTACCCTAGTGAGCCAGGGATGGTTACTGAGCATGTGCAGTGAGGCTCATACTAGCTCAGCCAGAAGCTAGTTGATCACCCTTATATGTTTGAAAGCTACAGAACCCCAGAGACTGGAAAGACCAGTCTCTCAAAGCATTAAGAGATGTCCTGTGAGACCTTCTTTCTCCCGCAGGAGGAGGGAGAAGTCAAAGAGAGAGAGAGTGAAGACAAGCTTAAAGATGTAAAGGAAGTAGAGGAAGAAGAATGGCATGGAAATTTGCTCACTTTCCTGGCTTATGATTGCTCTCTCCAACATCAAAAGGCTGGTGGGGGCTGTTAAGAGTTGTAACTGGTGCTACAGATGAAGAAACTCTTGGATTCCCAAAGCAGTAGCAGCATGAGCAGGAGAAACCTGCTTCCTAGCTGTGGCTGGGTGATCAGAGAGCACTTTGAAACAGGGGCTTCTTGTAATGTTAAGCAAAGGCCATATCTTACAAAGGTGCACAGCAAATAATGAATGCATACCTGAACATCAGAAATATCACTGGGAGTAAGGCATGCCAAGTGGAGTGCATGGGTTGTGGTCTCTCCAGGAGAGACACCAGCCCGAGCATCCAAGTCATCATGCAGGAGAGCGAATGGTAGGTACCATTCCTACTATGAAGTGCAGTAAGATGTCTATCCTAAATGACATCTGAAAAAACTGATTGGAGACATCAGGTGAGTGGGATGCATTTCCCTAACCAACCCCATAACCACTATGTAACCATCTTGTTATGAAGATAAATGACTTTCCAGCTCAAGCTGAAGGTCACTCCTATAAAGGGTACGTACGTAATGGTTTGTATTCACATTAGAATAAACTGCTTTTCATTTGAACAAAGAAGTATGTATGATTAACCCTTAATGGACAGACATGCTCACAAGTAGCAATAACAGGTTTTGGGTGGTGGACAGAGTCACTCATGGTGAGTAAATAATATTGCACGCCATCGATTTGGGGGAATCAGGTGGGAAAGAGGTGCCATTACTTTTATAGCCCATAAATACACAAATGGCAACTTTTAGACTGGCTATATGATAGACTTGGCAGCTCAGGGCTTCGTTGGGATCTTGACTTCAAGATAGGATGTAGTGCCTCTCCGTCTTACATGACTTCTTTTTATAAATTTGCTTATAAATATACCAAGGGGTTGCTTTTGGTTTTAGTTCTTACCTTTTAAGATAGTATGTCAGTTATGAATGTAATTTTGTAAAGAAAAGTGCAAAGAAATATTAGGAAAACATGTATACTAACTCCAAAAAAAGTTATTGCATCTTCATTCACAGTAAATTTATGTAAACACGTATTTTACAACAAATATGCTAAGAATTTGTTACTAAATTTACTTCTTTTCTGTTCTGATATTGTGTGAGCTATAATTACAATCTTACAAAATAAAATACATTTATTTATTTAAAAAATCATGTATAACATTTTAAAATCAACAATTGTCATGTAAAAGAGGCCCCAAAAGGGGTTGTAAATACGCTGTCATTTTCAACTTCTTGTAGAAGGTAGAGAACATTTTTTTCGATTTTTTTTTCTTGCACCATGTGCATTTGCATATCTTCCTCTTTCCATAGGTTTTTTTTCTTAAATTGACTGACCTCAAAGTTGTCCTGGGTTGGGGTGCTGCATATTGATTCATTATTCCATCCATTAAGGGTTAAGCACAACTCATCTTGCAAATCTCTCTCAGTCTCATCAAACAACAAACAATTCCTTTGCATACTTTTGTTCAAAATGCTACTGCTCTGCTCAAAGCTAAACAGACATAAATAATATACTATATACATAATTCAATTCAATTTCAAGAAAATAAACACAATTAGTTGTTCAGTTTACCTATACGCACAGCAATTACTGTTTAACAATTAATACAGATGCCATATGTACTACACTTAACCCTTTTGAGATTCCAATAATGTCAAAAAACAACCCTCACAATTCTGTGGAACAAATAATATTCTAATCATGAATATATTGACATCTCACAGCAATGAGATGGCATCTGGAGGGTGTAAGGGGAGGGTTGAATTCCATCTTCACCAAAAGTAGGAACTATTCAAACAAAATTACATAAAGCTTGTTCTAGGTAGAGAATCATTAAAATGTTTAGATATATTTTAGGGATGCACTGGAACCAGCATATCAATTTCTGGCCAGAACCAGAACTAGAACAATAGCACAATTATGTGATATTAGCAGGATATACAAACAATCAACCTGTACAGATGCATCCAGTAAGGGTTGATTCACTAGTGTAATTATCTACCTGATATTCATGCAATATACAACACTTTCTCCACTGTTATCCACAAGTTACCAGAAAGTACCTATCCTAATTCTCCAGTTTATTCTGATAGGCTATTTTCAGAAGCAGGGCAATATAAACGAGAAAAAACATTTTTGCTTACTATTTCAAACACAAGAACAACTCTTACTTCCCCATCATAATCTTCCTCACTTCCAACTTGGATCTTAGCAAATGAATACACCCAGTTCACCTTTTAGTTTCAGCATACTAATGAAGATAAGGAACATTTTAGTTTCAGCATACTAATGAAGATAAGGAACATTTTTATACATATATTACCAATGATTGATACTTATCTTGTATGTTTTCTAATGAATGTTTTCACAATAAAACTACATCTTGTAATGAATGTTTTCACAATAAAACTACAGTATGTTAACAACAACTGCATATTAAGTAGTATGGTAACTGCTTGGATACAGTATGATAAGAGTTCCTTTTCTGACAAGTTATTTTATGATAGCTCTGGCTGGAACTTCAAAAATTTTGAGGTTTCAGGTGGAATAAACTGGCCAGAACCAAATTCCGGTGCACCTCTAACATATTTCCTTAACTTTTTACATTTGCAATAACAAGCATAAATAGCAATAAAATATATAAGATTGAAAAGGAAACTTATACATTTTCATGATACAAATAAAACTTATATCTCTTTACCTTATTATTCAATACATTTTTTATGAATAAGTAAAGAAATTGGATCTTTACTAACTTCAGTTTATTTCTTTAATACTGAGAACAAGCCAAAAAAAGCACAATTGTTACATTTCAAAATCATAACAAAACCAGCATTGTATCATGAAAAATATATTTACAACTTGCAATAGTAAAAGCTTATAAGCAGTAAGCCAGAACACAGGTGAGTCTTGGGATCCGCTAGATATCTCAAAAGGTTTAAAATATTTGAAATTTTTCTAACAATACAGCAAATAAACTAACACTACAGAGCTCATTTACAATAATCTATTAGTGTACTATTAATCTTTTTTATATATACTATATGTACATATGAACTCCCACCCTTTACAAATAGTTCTCTTAAATTTCAGCTCCCAACTTTAAAATGTTAATACTGTGAAATAATTACACAATATACTAAGGGAATACTTTAAAGGTCACTTACACAGATACAAACCTTGTGTTAAAAGGCTTTATGTATAAAGCAAAGACAAAAGATTTCAGAATATATACACATTTCATAAATACAAACTAGTTACCTTCACTAAAGCCTTGATGCCCTGCTATGACAAATAAACCGTGTACTTTTATGCTTTAGAATAAAAACCAAGCAAGACAAACTTCAGTAAGGGAGCCCCTCCATTTCCCTGATATCAGCTTTTCCTCTCCTGACTCTGAGGACTAGATATGAATCAAGCAGAGGGAATAGAACAAGAGCATTTCAGTTAGTCAGTCTGTCTCTGTGACATAAAAATTGGTCACTGTCTTGAATACTTTCTGATTGTAAGAATCGTCTCATTAGGAGCAAGTTAATTATTGCTGGAGTTCTTCAACTGCAATGCTCATTTTTGGAGATTACCATATTCTTATTTAATACCAATTACTCAATTCAGAATTATCCTCCATTACTCATATAGTTAAATGAACCCTAACTACTGACTAATGCTTTGATGCCAGAACTTGTTGCAGATGAAGGCTACCCATGCTCTACCTTGGTACTTGAGGAAACTCCAATTTTTGGCAACCAAAGCCTAGAAAGCCAGCAAAGTCCTTTGTCTTGGGAACCAAAGGAATCGTACCCCTGAACTCCCATTTTTCAACTGCAAGGTGGTGTAAATAAATTCATTGTGATTTTTACCCAATCTACACATTACTCAAGAAACTTGGTGTCTCAGAAGAGGCATTAGTATTGATGCATTCCATATCTCAGAAAAAATTACCTTACAAGAAAAGCTGTCAAACACTTATAGACTTTCGACACTGCCCACAAACACTTACAACAAAAATTTCCAAGATAAGTACAATAATAGTGAAAACTGCAAAAAATATTTTGAAATTACAGTATATAGTAATAGTGTTACTATGTATAATTCAACAAGAATTATTATACAGCATATAACTGAATAATATCCCATAAAATTAATATTGTATATACATATCATGCTACATAAAGAAATGTACATGTTATTACATATTATTCAGTAGATGAAACCTATTCATATGGAACAAACCCATAGGGGCCATTGACTTGAAATTGAAGCCTCCAAAGAATATGGTGTTCATTAGGAAGAAGTAAGACAGCTAATACATACATATGTATATGCAGTTCCCAACTTGTGAACAGTTTGACCTAGGACAGATTGTCAGGAACATGACATGGTGACCTACCTGTATCCCCTCCCAAAAAAATCAATATGTAACTAAAACCAAATATAAAACAGACTTTGAAGTAAAAATTGTAATGAGGATGTGTAAAAAAAACAGAGATTAGCATATAATATTTTGTCCCCATCTTAACTTTCAGCAAGTATATCGGCCATCCCTCAACACAGGAGACTTCACTCATTGTCTACTTTCCTCTTTGCCATTTCTAAATAAGAAATTTTGCACTTGGTTTATTAGTCATAACTGGGTATTATGATGTTAGTAATATCAAAAAGGTCTGTAATTGTATGAAATTAATCCTTGTTAAAAAATAAATTCTCTATAGTGGTAACCATACAAAAGTTTAAGAAATCATCACACAAGTACTAATTCATGATGAAAACTGAAGCTCAACAGCTGTCAACAAAAAAGTGATGAAATTCAAGAATACAGAATGCAAAACAATTTGGATTTCATTTAACCTGTAAGAAATTACTATGTATATAAACAGTAGTATTTGTGATTTTACCCTTCAAGCAATACAAACAACTGACATTTAACAATCAAATACCAGAAATATTCACAATTTTATTGAAATTTACATGCACTGATCACAGCTGCATTATGATGAAGAGCCAAACCAAAGTATACAAAAGAATGAAAAGGCAATGACGGCGTACATAATGTACGAAGCTGCTACAATAAAACACTAGTGACATAAAGTAGTATAACAAGTACGATCTCTGAAATTCATCACCTCCTAATGGAGCACTCTTGTCGTACAATCAAAATGGCTAAATTTGTGCTAAAAATGTCAAAGCTATCATGGCCTACTACAATAGGTGAAGACATCATTTGCGAAGCCGATGACAAAGGCCTCCCTTTCATGCTCAAAGAACCAGTCATAGGCCTCTGTGCCATCTTAACAGACCTGTAATAAAAGCTGTTAATTCTTATTAGTATGAATTAACTTAGGCTTAACATTACATCTTGTAGGGAAAGGGCCACAATATAAGAAAATGAAGGACTGTAACTTTTTACCAGCTCAGCTGATGACCAGTTAGTAATAATCTCTACATCTGGTACTGTCCTGAAAGGACTTACAGAATGTAAAAGCCTCTCAGTTTATGGCTATGTTCATATTCACTAGCATGACACAATTTACATGCTGGCAACCTTGAGATCCAATGATTGACATTGTGATGTCCAGTTTGATTATGTAATGCATTTCCCATGATCAAGATCTAGGCAGAATTTTATTTCAGCAACATTATACATACTTTTAATTATCCAGACTGCAAAAGTTTGATTCCATGGATTTTTGCATGTTGTAAGCAGAACTCTAAATCCAAGGCAAAAAAGCATCAAAGCTTAAGGTAATTCAATGTACGTAGTACAGTTTCAGATATTCATAGAATCTCCACCTCACTACCAATGGTAGGGGATACAGATTGAAAACTCTCTCCAGTACACAGAAAATCGTCATAAGCCGGAACATCATCAAAAATCCTAAGAAAATCTTACTTTTAATGCTTTGAGTGCATCGAAAACTATGTAAACTGCATTCTTATTGCATTTTTCATCAAAAAAATGATATTGTAATGATACAATTAAGTTTGTTCATACTTACCTGGCAGATATATATATAGCTGTATTTTTCCGAATCCGACAGAAATTTAAACACTTACGACACACGCAGTGGGAGTCAGGTGGTTAGTACCCATTCCCGCCGCTGGGAGGCGGGTATCAGGAATCATTCCCATTTTCTATTCATAATTTTTATTTCCACTGTCTCCTGAGGGGAGGTGGGTGGGTACTTGATTATATATATCTGCCAGGTAAGTATGAACAAACTTAATTGTATCATTACAATATCATTTTGTTCATGAAACTTACCTGTCAGATATATATATAGCTGAATCCCACCTTTGGTGGTGGGAGTAGACAGAATAGAAGATTTTAGGAAACATATATATGCAGATAATTGATATCTTGATTCCTTACCTGTTAGCATAGCTGACTTCGTGGTTACTGCCGCGTAAGTCTGCTTGTGCTACTAGAGTTGCCAGCGAGGTAGAGACCTATATAGCTGGTGCACTCCAGATGATCTGTCAACAGGGGCGAGACCACGACGTGACTAGACCATATTGACCATACCATGAGGGCTAAGAAGTAAAATAAATATATATATAAAAATATATATCACCACCTGACCCACCTAGCCAAAGTTAAGGTGTGTTAACTAAGGCTTAAGAGTTAAGAAGTCACCGTTGTCGGCGACTCAACTACTAAATTAAGAGCTCTTCCTAACCATTTTCTACAGGATAGGATGAGTGGTACTTCTTGCCCCCAAGATTGTGTCTGCAGACACGTATGGCCCTAGCGAGCAGCAGATCTCATATGCCATCTTCACATCTCGCAGGGAGTGTGAATTGAACACAGAGTTGCTTCGCTAAAACATGGTACTCAGGATGTTGCTGAGTGCCATGCTCTGTTGAAATGCTTCCGAGGCCGCGCCCTCACCTCGTGAGCATTCAAATCAAAAGATTTCAAATCTTTGTGCAAACACAAAGAAGGAGCTTTTTTGAAAGACCTCCTTAACAATAAAGCCAGGGTGTTCTTCGATATAGGCAAGTCTGGTCTTTTCGGAACACTGCAGATTGTCCGTACGACTTCGACTTTCTTGAGTTTTATGTAGATAAAACTTGAGAGACCTGACAGGGCACAGGACTCTCTCTGGCTCCTGCCCACTAACTTGTGCCATCCTTGCTTCCGAGCTCCTGGCCCAAGGACAAAACAGGTTTCCATTCTTAGGCCATAACGAAAAGCTTAGAGAGCACACCGCCTTGTGTTCTCTAAAGCCAAAACTTGTGACGATGGCTTAAAATCTCACTAACCCTCTTTGTCGTATCTAGGGTGGTTTAGAAAAAAGCCTTCCTGATCACATGCAAGAAGTTAACAGGTAGGAGATGTTCGAATGCTTTGACATCAAGAACTTCAGACTATGTCTAAGTTCCATATTGAAAGCTTCGATCTGGACATGCACAGTCAGTCCGTCTGTACTAACGTCAGGTGACCGACCAGTTGACCAGTCAGACGAATCAAGGACAGCAAGGCTGTACCCTGAAGACCATAAGGCACTATTCTTCACTGAAGGATGAGTGTTTGGACTGCCTGGGCGATTCAAGCTAAACAAACCTTGGGGGGTGTATCAACGCAACCCAACGTCGTTAGCGAATCAACTCCTGAGCCACTCCTGACTCGAGCTTCTGGTGCCAGGAGAAAGGAGCGAGGAGCAAAAAGGCGATTCAGTCCCGAAGGACGAATGCCTGACAGTCCAACCTGGTCTCATGTTAAACGATCATCGGGGGTGTATAAACGCAACCGACTTCGTCAACAAGAAACTCAGGGCTACTATATGTCTCCTGATCGCAACGAGTGTCTGACTCCGAGAAAACAGGTGAGACAAAAAGTAGATGGTGAGCGAGTTTCGAGATTTCACAGAACTCAAAGATCGTGAAGGGCTTTGTTGTTTGACAGAAGCAAATCTCTGAGCCCAAAGGCCGTCAACAACATATTTGCGTATTCTTTAATAGTTGTGACTGCCAGCTTATCCCATTCTTCAAACGGAAAGGGAAGACTGCAATCTTATGCTGTCAACATCTCGATAGTCTGAACGTAGTCAAGACTCAGAGCGGAGAGGTTATAGGTACCTTTCGTGTTAAAGGAGACCGACTCTCTCGGAAAAGGTCCTTGGAAGGACGTGACCTCTGTGAATCTAGGGTCTTGAAGGCCAACTTGGGGCGATTAGCGTCATTGTCGCTCCCTGTGATGATATAAATCATCTTATTACATTTCCTAAGTGATTGAAAAAGGGGAAAAGAGACTAAACATCCATCCCCGTTCAATATCATAGGATGGCGTTTAATGTTACGCTCCCGGATCGAGAAAAGGGAGCAGAGAAGAAGAAGCCTCTTCGTCCTCAACCTAGCGAAGAGATGAATGAAAGGACGTCCCTAAAGTCTCCACAACTCTCAACATACTTCTAAAGAAAGATTCCACTCGGAAGTCAGTAGTTGCTGCCTTCGATCGAGACGATTCGAACGGACTTTTGCAATCCTGTAACGAACCTCTAGAGGATCGTTCCATTCTACGTCTGTTGTTATAATAGGCTCTTTCTCGTAAACCCGAACCGGGACCGAGCGAAGATACTTCCTAAGATATGAGAGAGCTGTGGAAGATCAGAGTTGATATGGACCATGGTTCCAAAAACTCGTTTCGAGGACTGGAGGGACAACTGAATTGCTTCCACTTCTTTCAGATTATGATCCAGGACATCTGAAACCCTCTCCAGATGTCCGGCACCTTCTTTCTATCACCTCAAGAGATACTTAACGCACCGAGAGATGTTCAGAATCATTCCTAGATCTTTAATAAAATTTCAGTTTCCCGTAGGAAAAAACTGTAGAGGTCTGAATTGCAGTCTATTCAGGGAAACAAACAACTTCTTTAGGAAGGGAAATGGTCCCCAGCAAGCTCATCCATTCCCTCACACAGTATGTTTACTTCCCTAATAAGGCTGCGCTTTGCCTAAGCAAGAGAGCATATAATAGTGCAATGTTGTGGTAGACTCGTAGTCCTATACCGTGCGGTAACGAGCACCGAAAGGAGTAAGATATCTCTGTAGAACATATTAAGGCCAAACGAATCCAATGTTTATTCATTCATGTAAGAAATCCCCTCAATCTTAGGCTAAAGTCCGTGATTGTAGGGCAGAGATACAGTTCGTCAGTCAATCCCGCAGGAGAGAGAGAGACGTAACTGCCAGCACAGAGATACGGTTAGTCAGTCAATCCCGCAGGAGAGAGAGACTTAAACCTACAGCGCATGACAGCGAACGAGTTGGTACTGGCTCGTTTGGACTGGAGGAGAGGAGTCAGAGGACAGTGACAGCAGTAGCTTACGATCGTCCGTCATCGTCGTCTCTTAACTTTATGCCTGGTTGCCAGCTACCCTATTCTATGAAGAAAAAGGTCCGTTATTTTTAGCATAAAGAGACTCTCAAGCTGGTATATTTAAGCGAAACAGAAAACGCTAAATATACAGATGCGTTTGTGTCGTCAGAACACTACCATACAACGGTAAAAGATAAATCGGAAACTCCTGGAAGGCTGCAGGGAGTAACGATTAAATGTCCTTAAAATGGACCATAGACCTCTCGGTTGCCATCCGAAGAGGTAACTACAGCGAGCGTATATGACTTGAACCAACCAGAAATAAAATAACGCAAGGCAAAATATGAAATTATATCATAATAAAGTTTGTTCATACTTACCTGGCAGACATATGTATAGCTGAATTCGGAAATACAGCTACATACATATCTGACAGGCAAGTTTCATGAACAAAACTTAGGAGAATCGAAGCAATCAGCTCAAGCTTCTTATGTCATTGGACATAAGCGTTCATTGACGTAGTCTACAAGTCTATTTCTTGTACGAGTCTGCGAATGACGAATGAGAGCTCTTCCGAATCTTGTCAATAAGAGCTTATTCGCTTACGCAATATCAAGTTAATGAGATGTTTGTCAATGAGAACTAACCCATTTACGGGACAAAGAGATATTTTGTCAATGAGGGGATACCCACTTACTTGACAAAACGATAGTATATTGTTAATGGGGGAAAGTCACTGAAATGACAAAACGTAATCCAGGAAGTCGAGCATTTTATTTTCCGATTCCCGTCTCAAACGAGGAAGGGGCAAGAATCCTGTTAAGAGACTGGGCTTACGTCAGGTAGAACGACGATGTTCAATTCGGCAGCGTAGTCCCGACTAGGAACTAACAAAATCTATCATCTGAAAAGCCCTTTCAGATGGGCTAAAAAGCTGGCAAAATTATCCTGTGAAGAGGAAGAAACTCTCCAACCAGCTTCCTCTCCCGTATCACAACTAATGCCTGCTAAAGCTTAAAATTTATTGGCAGTATGGCAAAGGCAGTCCTGTCTTGCGCTTTCCTGAAGAGCGTACTTTTGATGAGTGCCTTTGCAAGAATCCTACTGAACGTTGCCGAGAGTCCTGACGTGCAGGACATCGAGCCTTTATAACCCGTAACTGCCTTATCGCAAAGTCTTGACTGCGGTAGTGGCAACTTAAATTTATTGGCCAGAATGGCAAAGCTTGCGGTAGAGCAAACGAGAACTTCCCTTGAGCTTTCCTTAACTCCATCCACCTATGCGAAAAGCAATATTAATTGACAGAGACCTCTTGAATTCACGAAACCCGATGTCTTGCTGGGTTTCGAAGAAGAAGTTGTCTGTTCACTTTAAGCTTACTCCGAAGCACTGCCTACTTCACATTCTTTGCAGGTGAGGTAGAAGGTATCATCGAAGGTAGAGGTAAAAATTCTTTAAGCCCAAATCTGAAACAAGAGCTTGAAGAGTTCAACAGAAACGTTCAGCCAGGCGACACACCTGGCGTGCGCTGGTGCACGCTCGGCGTCCACTGGAGCGCGCTCGGCGTCCACTGGAGCGCGCTCGGCGTCCATTAGAGCGCGCTCGGCGTCCACTGGCACGCACGCTCGGCGTCCACTGGCACGCACGCTCGGCGTCCACTGGCGCGCGCTTGGCGTGCACCCGCGCGCCCCTGGCTTGGGCGTCCGCTCTCAAAAGCTTACTGCTACTATGACTTCTTTTACGTATTTCTCGGTGGAAAGACGGACACGAGTTCAGGCGACGTTCGCCTTCTTACTTCTCACTGAAACGCATAACGAGAGAGAGAAGAGAGAGGACGTGAAGCGTCCTCTCTATAAAGCTTCTATTTAGAGGGCGCGAGTCCATCCGAAAGCTCCAACCCCTGCGCGGGTGGGGAGGACGCTTCGGAGGACGAGAAGCAATCCTTCAGGATTCGTGCACGTGCACGCACTTAGGCAGCCTGGGGATTTTCATCAGAAACTGCCGAAGGCACGCCAGATCGGTGGGGGTTCCTCGTAACCCTCCTTCGGCTTTCGACATGCTCTCTCCCTCGTTCTGGGAGTCAAGCAGAGGTCCCGGCCTAGATGGCGAAAACGATGGCCGATCTGACGCACCCTCCACTACACAAGGGGTATCACTGCACTTCTGCACTTCACTTTTACTCTCTAAAGCAAGCACTTTCGATTCTAAGTTACGAATCGAAGGAGTATCAGAGAAAGGGCAATTTCTCTACAGACACTGCTTAGGGCCCGAAGGCAACACTGCAGGGTTAGGAGTAACAATTACAGAAGTAGCACTTCACAGCAATGAAGGAGAGCGAGCACCTCTCGTAGACATATACATAGCCCGTAGGCCATACTACAGGGTTATGCAAAATAAAGTCTACAGGAAGGTTTTAGCAGGTTCACTACCCTGACTTTTGTTACTGATTAATTGCGTACATACGAATCATACGTCTTCCTTACGGAATTAGACATGTTTACTGATTAATTGCGTACATACGAATCATACGTCTTCCTTACGGAATAGACAAAGTCTCACACTCCTTACATGACAAATCTCAACAAAGAAGCAAGACCCATACCCCTCGTACATACCAAGTGCGAATCTACCGAAGCTTTCGGTAGCCACACCCTATCTTTGCAGACAACCCCGTCTGAAACTAGCCTAACTAGATTCAGATATTTTATGCAAAAATGAATCAAATTCAAATCAATTTAAGATAGCGTATGCCTAGCCACAAATCCAAGTGAATAAATCAAAAGACAATTAGGATACTTAGCGGCAATGAAGTTTCCAAAATCCTAAGACGGAGGTACTGAAAACAGGTGTTTTCAGCACCGGCGACAGAAAAATTATGAATAGAAAATGGGAATGATTCCTGATACCCGCCTCCCAGCGGCGGGAATGGGTACTAACCACCTGACTCCCACTGCGTGTGTCGTAAGTGTTTAAATTTCTGTCGGATTCGGAAAAATACAGCTATATATATATCTGACAGGTAAGTTTCATGAACAAAACTTAAAATATTGATTATTTTGCATTTTTGGTGTCATATTTCTTGTGCCAGATGAGCGTTGTAGGCATCATAACCCTGGAACATGCGTCGTAACCCTGGAAATAATTTGTGATGGATATAATTGAAAAGCGCCTTAACCTCGGAACGTCGTAAGCTAAACCCGTCGTAACACCGGGGACTACCTGTATACCCAGAATCTGGACTTTCTTAAAGTACAGTTTTATTCCTTGAAGATGACAAGCTAATAAAGTCATACTACCAAAGTGACAATAGGACAATAACCTATTATGTACTTACTTTCAGCATTTTACCTTCAACCACATTTACTAAGCAGCACAAGGAAAATCATTACATAGCAATGAAACTGAAGGACAGTCAGGCCTTACAAGCAATAAAGAGAATCTACAACTACAACTAAACACAGGTATGTAATAAGTGAAACCATTATCAAATGACAATCATTGACATAACTCTTCAACTTTCTCTCTTGACAAGAGAGCTCATGTATAAATGTTGATCTGTAGTCTTCTATATATACTAATAGGTACTTATGTATGTATATATATAGTCACTACTCCTTATTTATGTAAGGTTAAAAAAAAAAAATCTACATATGAGATACCAAGTGCAACTCTTCCACAGCACCAATAAGAGTATAGTTAGCTGGCTCACTTTACTTTGCAGAGGTCTTACATAGCTCACTTATTGAATGGGCATGCCCTGTTAATGACTACCTAAGAAAACTAAGATGCAGAAACCACTGAATAAATACATAGAGGGCTGTTAAATATTTGAATGATGCAGAACCAATTCAAGAGAAGCTGACAAAGATGCCTAAGCTAATTAAAATGAGCAGCAGATATGCAAACCTTTCTGTCAAGTCCTTAAGAGAGCTATCAATCAGGCTTCAGCCTTTGGAAAACACCATCTTGACGATTAATGGCCTCTAAATTGCGAAAGTGTATACATTTACCTTAAAATTGTGTATCTGATGCATTATAGCATTCATTTACCACAGAAAAGTAAATTTGACTACTATACGAATTTCCATCATGTTTTAGAATGTCTTGCAAATACTGGAAATAAAAGAGCCACTTCTGATTATACTAGCTAGAAGAATCTGCCATAAAGCTAGTTTTTTCTCATTACAAATCTGGGTTTCAGCATTATCTCTTATTCTTTGACCCAACAGAGAATCCTGAGAGCTGTTTCACAATGAGTCTTTCTGATATAGTTCTTCCTTGATTCAAGTTACAACAGAATGACCACAGTGCCAATCACATAGTCATCTACAGCATTCAACACTTTCTCACCTTCCATGATTTCTGACCCAAAAATGTGCTAAGGTATCTCCTGATGAACCCTGAACCTAACATTCTTGTCATTCTGATGCACTAACCAGCTTTTGGTGGATGAATTTATGAACCAAAGGCTCTCTAAAATAGAGAATACTAAAAAACCTACAGATAACAAGACAGCTGATCTTTCAACTTGAGAAAGCCATTCATGTGCATTTTAAAAATCTCATCAAGGTCCAGCAATAGCTTCTTGAGATGGCTTTCGGTCATAAAAACCACTATCCATAATTTTAAGCAGGGATGGACGCAAAACCAAAAGAATTAGTTGGACAAAATGAATCAAATTAATTGGCCTCGCAATTGATTAAAGTATAGTTAACACACAAAACTGACAAATTTCACAATACCAAATTTTAAAAAATCTACCAGCACCTTCACAAGCTTAACATCTTCAAATATTATAAAAAATAAAATACAAGAAATAGACATGAATAACAGTACATATAAGTGCCATACAAATATGAAATTCAGCATACTAAATTCATCCGGAATATGTTGTCCTGCTGAGTAAGACTAGTAGCAACAGCAATCGCAAACTCATTAAAAACAAGAAAATTACCACAATATATTTTGATGATACGTATAATGAAAGTAAAAGAAGAACAAAAGAATATTACTCTACCAACTTGAAAATTAACTAAGAAAGGAGGAAGTATAAATTCTCTCTTGTGAAACTTTACATGACAAACAGAGTTTGACAGATGATACAAAGTATTTACCCTAGAAAGTTTCACCACAATTATATACGTAGTTGCTACAATAAAATCTATTCAGCATTTGGCTTACTCACTCCTAATGATCAGTTAACACTATGCACATAGTACTTGAAAAAGTTGCAATTTTTAAAGACATAAGGTACTTCCAGAAAACGGGAGTCAAACAACTCTGGAACTTCACAGTGTTTGATCTGTCAAACCTCTACATTCTTGGTATACTTCCTTGCAAAATTTTATTCTCTATATAGTCAAGTGAATAAATAATTAAAGACAAGCCTGACAATATAGTCAATAAAACATACAGAAAAACTAAGAACCAAAACCTACATAGGCAGAAAGATGCTGGAAAGGCCTATGATTATTCAGTAGAATGCACCCCAAGAAAACAGTATGTATAGTAGTACTAGGTACTAAACAATATGAGAATATATGTTACATAATTCCTAATCATTCACAACAAAATTAAAAAACACAAGTAAATTATGACCTTACAGTAGAACCCCCCCATATTTGCAGGGGATGTGTACCAGAACCCCAACCCCCCCTGAGTAGCTAGAATCCTCGAACACTTGGAACCCCTATAATAAAAATGCTTAAAACTGCCTATTTTGTTAGTTAAAACTCAAGAAAAACCCACTAAAAATGTTTATACCAGGTTTTTTAAATAGTTTTATGAGTTGTTTTTATTAGTTCTATCACAAAATTGCATATTATGATGAAATTGAAAAAAAATACAGTAATTTATGGATATTTCTCTTAAAAAAATACTGTGAATCTACAAATTTCCTGCAATAACACCCACAGAAGAATCTACGAATCCAGAGTGCAAATACGGGGGTTCACTGCATTGACTTAGTAAAGGAATCGTGAAAACAAATGACTTAACATAACAGATTATGTAACGGTACCCATAAATTTCAATGAAGAATTATAGCACAAGTTGGGCAAAATGTCTTCATTTGTTATCACTAATTTCTGTTCTTTTAGTGGTAACTCCCATTTTAAATGGTCTGTTTCAATAATAATGCTGAGGAAGATCATTTTACTTATTTTCAAAATACTGTAGGCTATCTTTTCCAAAACTATTGGTCATATGACACCATTTGAATTTCAAAATTATCACAATTATCTATCAGACCCTTCACACAGCAATAACCATTCCAAATTTCTAGGTGCAAGGTGAACTACGTGAAATTATATAGTTTCCATTACACATCTAATTACTCTACTCAAGAATAATGGTTACTGTGCAACTGGCATGCACAGAATAATGACTAGCTAACCCTTTTATGAGTAATATATTGTACAAAAGGTAATTTTGAAGAAGAACAAGAAGAAGAAAAGAGAGAATAACCAATCCCTGATATTTGGATTTCCAATAGTACCTGTATGACATCATTTACAGCAATTTTCCCATCATCACCCCTTATGTGCAGTCACCTAAAATATTTATACATGTATTCAAAATCACCTTTATTAAATGCTTAATTACCAACATAAATAATTTTTGTGTATCTCAAGGCCGTGTTTCCATGCCATTAAGTAGACAAATTAAACAAAGAAACTTTCACCTTCTGAGGCAGGTTGCAATTCCATTTCACATTAATTTCCAGGAGTTACTCACCAACACAAAGATCTTGCAGGGAGAAAGACCTACATTGGAGTATAGAAGAGAGAGAGAGAGAGAGAGAGAGAGAGAGAGAGAGAGAGAGAGAGAGAGAGAGAGAGAGAGAGAGAGAGAGAGAGAGAGAGAGAGAGAGAGAGATATTAAAAAATTGTACCTATGTATTTGTAAACATAATTAAAACAAAACAAATTCACCTCAACAAAAGAAAATTACACAACAAAAGAGAATAATAATTAAAATGAAATGTAAAAATATGTTACATACACAATGGTAATATAAATCTAGGCTTAGAGTAATGTGTTAAACTTCAACAGGTAGTTGGCAATGTACAATCTGTCTGATAACAGATTACAGTTTGTTTATAATTATATGGTACTTGTAAGAGTAGCCTAAGAGATAGTGAAACTGTCTCTCTATACACCACATAAGTTACAATACTACATCTCTGTCAAGGGTAAAGTGCACCCTATCAATTTTCAGCAATTATAGCCTATGCAATTAATATAGGCTAAAAGAAATGCATGATTGAGACTACCTCCCCCAAGCAATTTTGGTTTCAAAACTATATCTTGTAGTGTATTCCTTCCATATGGGACAAGCTTAATGCTCTGACTTAAGATGTGTGGGCAAGTGTAGAATGACGGGAACAGACTCCGCCGATGAAAACAAACCTAACCTTTCCTAGAAAGCCATGTCCTGATCAAACCAGACCTTACCTTCCTACCTCACTTACTGTGCCCTGCCATGACTTGACAAGAAGTACTTTGTACCCCTAGACACCCCCAGATAACACTAATCATTGGAAACAATGGACAAAGCTTCTATTCAGAGGCAGTGTTAGAGCATGATCATCCTGTCATTCTGTAAAATACCCATGATTTTCAATGCGTCATGACATTACTTTACTTTACTGGTATACTTGTATGGTTTTATGTATAGCCCTCCACAATGATGATTCCCGCTCTTGTGGGCCCTTGTATGTTTTCAAAATAAGTTGCTTCTTATATTTTACAATAATTGTCTTTTAGTGTTTTCTCATCAGTATCACAGCTCCTGCAGAATAGGAGAGTTTAGTTCTTTTTTAAATTTGCTTTCTTCTTGTATGATCTTCATTACTGGCAGTATTTTGTTGTATAGTCTTGGTGCACAATGCTCAAATACTCTCTCCCACCTGACTTACAATTTGTTCTAAGTTCAAATAACCTATATGCTTCACTTGCATTTCTGATCACAATATTCATTTCAGGTCTAAAGAAGCTTAAGAAGTTTCTCAGATATGTTGGTTCACTATATTTTAGTGCCTTAAAGGCTGTAGCTCAATTTGTGCTAGGGTTATTCTGTCACAGTAACATAATCCTTTTAGGTATTAGTTTGGTGGCTCTATTTTCTACTCCTTGCAATTTACTCAGTAGGTAGTTAGGGAGATCATAGTAATTAACGTTACAATAGTCAACCCTCGAAAGTATTTGGTTAAAAATTGCTGTTTTCAGAGTATCTTTGTTTAAATATTTTCTAATAGCTAAATGAAATGTTTCTAAAAGGTATGATATTAGTTAGCTACAGGTTTTTGCACTATGCAGTAAGTATATGGCTTTATCATTGACAATTTATTATTTATTAATACTTCTAAGTTCCTCACTACAACTACAATGTTTATGGATGAGAGCCAATACTAGTACCTCGTTAGCCTAGTATCTAACTTTGAAACAACCTTAGTAGCCTATGCACTCACCTCTTCCTCATATAGGGTAAACAACCGTAGACGATCCATCGTCATCATGTGGCTCGGCCTTATTCACTTGATATTTAATTGGTGAAACAAGAATACAATTACATCTTTAAGCATACCATTCAAAAGATTGAAATTTCGTCAACATAATGTGATATATGAAAGCGCCATACGAACTAAAATAAACATGCGAGCTCTTCGTAAAATATGTTTTCAAGGCAGTTTTGAAATCCAATATGGCGGCAGTCGCGTGACTAGCCGTTCTAACCACAGACAATCCACCATCTTTCCCAGCCTTCCCAGCACTCATTTGAACAATGTTAGCGTATATATGTAACATTTATTGATCTTACACAAGATTGCAGTTGTAATCAGCACAATAAAACAATATTTTATTGCCTATATTAGTGAAAGTATGAAACTTTTTATCCAAGGGTCATGGTTTAAACTGAAATTCATTTTTACCTTGTAATCGGTGGTTTCATCCTTACTGCCATCAAAAATGAAGCTCCACAGTGCTTATTTGATTGTTACTATACACGTTTTGGTCTTAATTCACTCCAAACTGCACTTGAACTACGTTGCTGTTCCTGGTTCCTAAGTGCTCACTCCACAAACACAGTTACAGGCAGCACACGAGTATGCGGTGTATGAGGTGCAAAGATTTATGCCCTTAATTGTTTACTTTACTCATTATTTAGTTTAACTGTACTTTGTTACTTCAAAATGTTTATTTAGTAATTCGTGTCTATTATCCCTTTTTTGCAACCAAATTAACCCCGAAAAATAAATATTTCTGATGTGCTTACGAGCAGACGACGCGGCGAAAAAATTACTCATCGTTGCCAATCTAGTGGAGCTTCACACATACGCTGATGCATTTACAAACTGTTTCCATGAATTCTAGTTGTCATAGTAATGCAGTAATGATAAAATTACTGTAATATGTATATATACTACAAATAGATACGCTAATTTCACTTATTTCCCTGGTTTTGTGTAAGTCTTATACCCAGTTTGGAGGGTAAACACATAGCTAATTGACAACACTGATAAACAATTGAAGAGCGCAAAGAATGCTATAGTTCCCTTGGATGAGTAATGGTTGGAAGTCGTGTTACGATTATTGTGATGAAAGTGCCCCAGTGTCTATGGGTACAAGTGGTGTGCAGATTTAGCACAGGCAATGGAAAGTTTGTTGACACAAGCGACTCTGCAAACATCGAGATGGCGTCAATCTTCTAAACATTTTTAATTTTAAGTAAAAATTCGAAAGCGTCATGGGGGTAGTGTGCACAGCGTTGGCCACACTTTTCATTACTCTCTGTTTAAATCTTAAAATATGGCCTTAATTTCCAACTTGGAGAAAATAGCTACTTAGTACTAGGTACTTCAAAAGGAGAGTAGGCTAGATGTCTTGAGCTCCTGCTATCACCACCAACTCATGACTGATGACCATCTCCGGTGTAAGGACGTGTTAAAGTACTTTTTCGGAGGGTGGCCAATAAAGAGGTAGTCAGTGAGTTGGCCAGTCTAGTTGGTTGTTTACCCTAATAGCCTACCTACTCTGTACTTTCAAAATGGCTTTCAATTTTACCATTGCTGACACCTGCTTTTAGATATACGTCAACGATCCAGCCTAGGCTAGCCTTTGCCCCAAGTATGTTGGGAGGCTGCTCAGCTGAAGGTCAGCAAGGTTTACGATGCTACTGATTACCTAGCTAATCTATCTAGCCTAGGGTAACTGAAAAATTATCGTTTATCAACATTTTAACCTACTGCAAATATAGTTGCACAGGCACACACGTCTTTCTGCTACACAAGATGTAACGTCACGGTCAGGGGGCAGTTTAAAAAGTAAGATTTACCTTATCGAATGACAAGACTTGTGGAAATGACAAGAAACGGTGTTGACGATCTCAAAGGAATTTGTTTACGAATTGGCGTTCCGTTGCTATGGTAACGATATTCTATACAATCAGAATAAAAGTGTATAAAAATACGTTTTGGTGTTATTTTTTTAAATTTTAATTTAAATACGTCATATGCACATGACAGATTAATAATGTACGACGTAAACTAGAATAACAGACCGTTCAGAAGATGAAACTATGTGGCGTTTACTTAAGCGCTCGTATTCACATGAGTAACGGTTGAAACATTTATAACATTGTTCTTGAACAGAATTTATATAGACATGCTTGCTTGCCTTATCTTAATTCTCAATACACGTTCTCGCTGTTTTTGTAAACCTTTGTAAATAGACAACAGATACATTAATTTACGTATATGAATATATATTTGTATTACAATTATGTGTCCTTTAATTATTACACTTCATCTGAAAACGTTACTTCTTAACTACAATCTTTTAGTGAATAAAATTAACATAGTTTGAAGTTTCCGTCCAACATTGTTAAAGAAGTGAAAAAAAGTTTAACTGTCATTGCTTGATGAAAAATAATTGCCCATGTTCCAAAGTGAATTACATTTTTACGCAAGCAACTTTTAAGATATTTAAAAAGGTTTCATCAACTTAAAAGCTAAGCCATATACCGTAATCTGATGTGGTCCCAGGCCAGCCTTGTAATTCGCAGATCACACGTGTATCCCTGTATTCTGTGGTGTAAAGTAATTTGGAATTTACCGAGTGTATCACGCGAGTGTTTCCAGCTTTTTTCTTTTATGAACCAGTAACAGTGAAATGTCATTTCTCGGTTCATTGCAATAAGAATGTAATTTTTATGGCTTTTATACTGATCAATTATACCTTGAGCTTCGTTTGGTTCCAATTTTTCTTTGGTTTATTTTCAAAAAATTTCTACGGAGTAGCCTATGTGATTTTCTGTTTGATGATAGAATGGAATGGAACTTGGAAGGGAACAAATTTAGGACAAATGCCAAGCACTGCACCCAGGGCCGTGTCTAGCTTTGTGGTTTGCTTTTATGGTGTTTTTACGTTGCATGGAACCAGTGGTTTTTCAGCAACGGGACCATGGGCTTCACGTGACTTCCGAACCACGTCGAGAGTGAACTTCTATCACCAGAAATACACATCTCTCACTCCTCAATGGAATGGCCGAGAATTGAACCCGCGACCACCGAGGTGAGAAGCAAACACCAAACCAACCACGCCACTGAGGCGCTTTCTAGCTTAGTGGGGGCCCTAGGCAATATGCTGTTTGTGGGGCCCTAGATAGGGAGGTAGGTACTTCATTTATCACCGAGGGGTTTGTCAAACCGTGAATATGAGATTCCTAGCCCTTTAGATGGTCTACTAAGATGCAAGACACTATTACACTTCACATTTATATATTTCACATCTATTTCAAAGTGCAAAGAAAAAAAAAAAACTAACACTGAAAATAATGCTTAATTAACATCACAGTCACACACTCGCCAGAAAAACAACTAATAATTCACATTATTCACAGTAACAATGTATTGTCCTCTAAATGTCTGCTTCCTACCTTTTTTACTCGCTAAGTCATCAATGATGTCCTCATATGACACCTGCTTGTCCACCTCATGGTTGATGCTGCTTATTGCAAGACCAGCTAGTCAATCCTGTCCCATGGAAGACCTTAGATTGAAGCAGGTTTTGATGAGCTTCAGCTTTGAGAAGCTCCTCTCTGCTGAGGAGGCCACAGTCACGGGCAGAGTTCAGACGATACTCGGGGCAACCCACAGATTGTGATACAGTTCCTCCAATCCGTATTTTGTGTATAAAGGTGAGGAGCTCAATAGGTAGCAGTCATCATCTTAAGGTAAGCTTGGCAAGTTTTTGATTTCCACAGCCAGTTCCTTTCCATCAATGTCACTTTCATTTCCAGTGCTTAATGTCACACTGGTTGCTCAATGCCTGATCATCCAGTTTTTAGAAATTGAGCAGCAGTCCAAATCTGTTCTTCTCTTCGCCCAGTCTTTCAAACCTATCAGTTAAGGATCCAATGGCTGTGTCAACATCAACGTTAATAAAGAATGTTGCTTCTAGCCTCTTCATGGCATCTGCAATGTGCTCATAAGAAAGTGCTCTTTTGTGTGTGTTTCTTAATCTTTTCTCATTGAGTACAGACTATAATCATTTCCTCCGTGTCTTTAGCGGAGGCAGTTTAGTCAGAGATGTTTTTGCTTCAGTGAGAAGGTCACCTGCCACATCAAGCTGCATTTTGGGAGACTACAGGAGCGTGCCGATATGGTTTACATGTTGTAGAATGGCATACCATAGACTGTGCAAAATTTAATGATAGATAAATCGGTAGGACCCCACCTTTTCTGCCAAACTTTGGACTTCAACCTTGGTCAGAGGATCCATCACAAATGCTAATAAATGAAAATTGTCATAGGTATAAACATAATATAAGGCGCACATGGCAAAATCTTTAAATTTTCAAAATTGAAAATTAAACATTTTCAAAGGGAAATTTCAACTTTTTATCGGGGGGCCCCCAGGGTGGCTTGGTTAATTTTAATTTTTCCAAGCTACCCCGGAAGCCCTCGGTGGCTTGGGGCTCCAGGCAATTGCCTAGTCTGCCTATAGCTAAAAACGGCCCTGCTTGCACCTGAGGTCATTCAGCGCTGAGAGGGAAACTCAAGCTGTAACAAGGGGGGGGGAAACCTCGCAGTTGCACTACGAAACCATTGTTAGGAGGGGCGGGAAGTAAAATGTAAAGGCCTGTCCACACGACCGGGCCTGATCGGCGGACCTCCCCTCTAACGGGCAAACTGTCAAATTGCCCGATGGGACTTGTATCAAAATCACCATGGTGGTGCCCGATGGCTTGAGCTTTGAACCTGGCAGACGTATGTTAACCATTTACATTTCTTTTACCGAGCCATTCTTTGCACCACATTCTCTTCTTTTTCATCACACACACACCAATTATCATGCAAAACACTGTCATCATCTTTGCGGTAGGCACCATGTTTATCGTACCGCATTGAACACACTACTGGCATCGTCGGGCACGCCCACCCCTCCATCGCCTCACCCGTGTGGACAACATTCACGGGTAAGCCCGCCAAAATTTGCCCGTCAAAGGTCAAACCCGGAGCACACCGATCAGGCCCGCTTATGTGGCCAGGCCTTAAGATAAAGGTACAGGAAAATTAATGCAATAGGTCACAACTGGGGGCCGAATGGACACTGTTAAGCACCTACAGTACAGTAATGCCCACATTTGGTGTCCTGACAGCACCTATCACCCTATGGGGTTGATGGATGCAAAAGTTTATCCTTATGGGCATTAAACCAACTATTTTCTGTTGTTTCACAAAATCTTATGCCATCTATCAAACTTTCATGCAAGCATTAATGGTTGAATAATTTTACCTTTAATTTTAATTTGCAGTGATATTTGACATTGAACTGTTTTGTCTTCTAATTCTTAAATTCTTTCTTCAATTACCGATGATGTGTTAAGTCTCACAAGTGGACCACTTTCACTATTGTTCTTAATCTATTTTCTTTTGCCATGTACATATTTCCTCTACGATTGTTTGATTGACTATAGTTTTTTTTTTTATTTTTTTACGTTGCATGGAACCAGTGGTTATTCAGCAATGGGACCAACAGTTCCACGTGACTTCCAAGCCACCTTGAGAGTGAACTTCTATCTCAAGAAATACACATCTCTCACACCTCAATGGAATGCCCGAGAATCCGGCTTGCGGCCACCAAGGTGGTATGCCAACACCATACCGTCCACGCCACTGAGGCGCTTTTGATTGACTATTGATTTTATAAAATTTAGGCTGTCACGTCAAGCACTGGGACACTAAGTCAAATGGCAATAAAGACCGTGAAATAAGAGATTTTGAAAATAAATGTAATTAAGTAACAGTAGAACCTTAATTCAGCAGATGCACTAAGGTCTAAAATGTTTGCGGTAGTTTGTCTTGCCGTCGCTGTTTTATTGTCAAATTTATAGTATCTTCATAGTCTGCCATCATTAATAATTATGAGTTTCAGTAAAATACTATGGAATTGGTATATTTGATCTAGTCAGGATAGTTACAGCTGCCTGCTTTATTTGCAATTCATTTCCTTTCTACTACCTAAAGTAGGTAAATCATACAGCACAAACTGTAAAAACATTTACTAATATAAGTTGGATCTTCAACAGAATGCTTTCTATGTTCACAACTGCAAAAAATTCCATTCTCTGCGCAAAGTATTGACAATTTAAGGCTCAGATACATACTCACACCAAGTGATCACCACTGAACAATGGCAACTGAATGTTCTTAATACTACAGCAGGCTATGAAATCCACTCATCTCTGCGTAAGGCAAGAACATTTCAATGCATCATCAATCTTCAGACTAATCATGTAGCGTCTCCTAGCGTTTGCAAGGAAAGGGGCTTAATGTAATACATAATAGCAGGAACAGTCATAATTCATTGAGAACTTGAGTAACATCACTTAATGACACTGAATTCATTACAACTGCAATTTTATCCAACTCAAATAGTGATAAAATTCAGAATGTTCAAACAAAATCTTCTAGTCTACATCTTTAAAAAAAGATGATTCTACCAAACTGAATGATACTTGCACTTCACAAAATTCAATAAAAATAAAATCAGTTTATTGTGAACTAATAGTAATAACATCAATCACATCAAAGGTCTCTTTTTATACTTCTCCATAATCCTGTTCAATACAAACAATAACCATTACCAACAACCAATAGCACTAGTACAATCTATACTCCTCACTGAGCTTATTTTACAACCCATTTCTACCTTTAAAACTAATTAGCCATTTCATAACTTTCATCTTTTTGGCTTAATGCCCAAGAAACAAAACAATGAACCCAAAATACAGATTATAGTACAAGTATGTAGTTAACAAACATGAAGAAAAGGTAGGTACTTACTGCTGATCAAGTGATACCCCAATAACTACAGGAATAATTTTTACAATTAGCAAGTGTAATAATAATAATAATAATAATAAAAATAATAATAATAATAGAGTATCAAGATCTGAAAATAGAAATAAGAAGGATATGGGATATGCCAGTGGAAATCGTACCCATAATCATAGGAGCACTAGGCACGATCCCAAGATCCCTGAAAAGGAATCTAGAAAAACTAGAGGCTGAAGTAGCTCCAGGACTCATGCAGAAGAGTGTGATCCTAGAAACGGCACACACAGTAAGAAAAGTGATGGACTCCTAAGGAGGCACGATGCAACCCGGAACCCCACATTATAAATACCACCCAGTCGAATTGGAGGACTGTGATAGAGCAAAAAAAAAAAAATAAATAAATAATAATAATGAATAAATGAAAAAATATTCATGGTAGCATCAGCCCTGAAATGGACAAACAAATCCTGAGTAATGTAGTATAGGCACATATTTACGCATTTAAAAAATAAACCTCGAACAGAGAGCTTTCGGGAATCTGTTTCAACAGATTCCCGAAAGCTTTCTGTACATATTTATTTTTATACATATGTACCCATACATAACTGTTGATTTGTTTCTAGGATAATGATGATAATAATAATAATAATAAAAATAAAAGATATTAAAATAAAAATTTACAAGATATTCATCAAAGAATAAATAGTGCCTAAATTCATAACAAGATACTGTAACATTAGGCTGATAATTAGAAAAAAAGTGTAAATATGAAGACTTAAATGGAGATGAAAAAATTCTTTTAATTCAATCGATATTAAAAAAATACAAAAAAAGTCTGAACTGAATATGCAGATTCCCCAAGCATCATTTCTACTGAAAACAACAAACTTCTGAAGAAAGAATAATTTAGAGAGCAATGAAGTAGCTGATGTAATGCTTACTTTTTTGTTAATTCTGAGAAAATACCACCTCTTTCTTCCAGAATCAACTAAATGATAGTTATTGCCATCAGCTTTTAAATATAATTTAAGAGCACCATTTTTTAAGTTGTCAAATCAAAGAAAAACTATAATAAAAATGAACTGTTTTGCATTAACTCTTGAGCATTTCACCAAAGAACAGCTAAAATTCAAATCTATTACTTATGAGATGTGTTATTTCAATAATCTACTGCAATTTTGACATAAATAAAAATAACAAACCTATCAACAATGGTAATGTGCCAATACAGTATAATGAGCACAAATGCACACACTGAAGCTTGAGGAATGAAGGAACACTCGGGAAACCAAAGTGAAATATGACCTATCCATAGGTAGGAAAAATCGCTGTCCATATTGCCAAAAAAATATATCGCATACAACTTCAGTATCAGTGCACTTGAATGAAACATGCCTAAACTACCTGGTCTTTTATATTTCAATAAGATCACTTAATAAAATATAGTAAAGTTAAAAACGAAGAATCAGACTATTCCGTAAAATACAACCATATAAATACTGATTAAATTTTTTTTTATCATACATGAGTTTCCATAACCATGTATTTTTAAACTACAGTACACATACTATCACAATAAATCACTACACAATTAAAACAATTAACCACCGGAACAGCATCACATAATAGTACGTATCTGAAACTGAACGGCATCACATAATATCAGAAAACTATAAAGTAAATTATCCTTAACAATACCAAGACAAAACTTCACTCACGTAATGCCTCTCCAATTTCAATATCGGCTAATCTTTGAAACCACATTTTAATTGTGCAATATTAAAATTTCATATCCGAGGGTTATTAACATCAAAACTCTTCCTTACAATATCAAACAAATACAGTACAACAGATCGGTGGTTCAGGGATGAAAAAATAGGAAATAACACTCGAGTATGCATTATGTCAATCATGGTAGACAGCTATCACTAATCATGATAAAACATCACCATAATCCTACTAATTCAGCCCAAAAGAATAATGTAAGGAAGTTATAAACTTTAGATGGATGAGAAGTTTAGATCAAGATAAAAATAATGCCATAAAAAACATGGGTGAATGACACACCTCAACCTTAGCTGAGGGATACACTGAGATTAAGAGATGAACTAAAATGTTAAGCACAAGGGAGAGGAAGCCTTGGATGAAAACTGGGACACAACAGAGCTGGAGGAGTCACAGAATTTTGTTTTGAATGAAGGAAACATGAAAGTAACCAAGAAACCTGTAAAAGTTAAATGACTACAGTCATCTTTGAAAATACTTCAGAGAGAGTAAAATATACAGTTGGAAGCATTGCATCCACAAGTGTGCCATAAAAATACATTCTTGACTGAAATAAAAGCAGAATGAGTCACTTTGCTGAATAAATAATTGTTAAATCACTATAGCCAGCATAATAAGCAGTTTCTTAAAATGAAAATAAAGGCTCATGATTTCTAGTTACACAAATCAACTCTTCCTTTATAAATATAAACTTTATTATGGATTTTTCATTAGCATGTCAAAGCATATGAAATAAACTTTACGAAAAGTAATGAAAGACATTTTCTTTAAACTGGTTTCCTTGCTATACAATTATAAGAATTACAATTTCACAGTAAAAATATTGATCCTAGCAGATTTGTGTGTTGTTATTAATAGCATCTATTACTGTACTGATATTAATCATTCACTGTTACATGCAATATACACTGGCCTTATGGCAACTATGAAATACAACATGTACCCTGATGATCAACATAATGCAAAGTGAACACACTTGAAACTACTGTAAACAACACAAGTGACTTTTTCATACAAGAAAACAGTTAGCATTTGATTTACATGTTTGTACTAAGCTCTGATTTCACAATTAACATTAGTATGAAAAATTATGCTCTTCAACAGTTTTTTAAGAGCTAATGTGCACTTTCAGTAACTACCAAAGTATGATGCCACACGACGCTCAACAACCAAGAGATGGTATGTTATCAAGTATCTTGGCTTACAACAGAGTAGCATGGTGACTACAAATATGTGCTTGACAACCATAATTCAAGGTGTAAAATATTAATTACTGTAGTTTATACTACAACTTCTGTGATTACAATTCAGTAGTATACATTTTTCACTGAATAGAAAATAAAATCTATCAGTCTATCAATTTTCGTATTATGGGATCATAGTTAATATCATTAGCTTTTGTATAGGCAGACATAGAAAAGGAAAGAGTACAAGAAGAAAATAGTAAAAGTCATCAATCAATAATAGTTCTTTGTTGGTAACAGCACAAGACGTATGCTTTGAATATATCTCATGATTATTGAACATATCTCATGATTACTGTCACAAAGTCAAGGATGTTAGTGATTA
This sequence comes from Macrobrachium nipponense, assembly GCF_015104395.2. Classification (NCBI taxonomy): domain Eukaryota; kingdom Metazoa; phylum Arthropoda; class Malacostraca; order Decapoda; family Palaemonidae; genus Macrobrachium; species Macrobrachium nipponense. Next base: position 43,137,747 of record NC_087212.1, read on the forward strand.
TTTTATATTTTTCTACTTTTATTAAAATAACTCCAAATAACTTGATTGCAATAAACAACCAAGTACATTTGTTTCCTTATCTACAATAATAATATGCAGAGATATTCATTGTTCTATTCTTTTTATCAAATTTAGCTGGGCATAACAGACAAGAAAAATGAGGGAAGGAAGGAAGCAGTTTAGCTTGACCTGAAGGGAAGTTAATTTCTGCATTTTGTAAGAGTTGTAATGCTTAACAGTAAAAGGCAAGCAATGGTCACCAAACTCTACATTTCAAGGATTATCAACTACCACAAAGAAACACTGGGAACAGGCAGGATAAGTTCAGAAAATACTAGAAAAAGATTTATTTTGCTTTATTTCTTGGTCAAAATTTTTGACTAAAATTACTCGTAAGAACAGTTTCGTTCTGCTAAATGCAATAAGTACTTAAAGTTGGAAATGTGTATTCCATCTTAAATGTTTTGGTCACATCCATCACTTCAGAGAAAAATACGAGTTCTGAAACTATTATCTGGCCCACTGCTTCCCTAAATTTCCAAAGGGTAATCATTTCGAGGTCCAGATTAGAGGCTTATTCTGAATCCAAAAACAGTGTATTACTGGTCCTATAAGGTACCTTCAATCCTACTCAGCCCTAAGTTATTCTTTCTCTGCAGATTACGGTATGACTTGCATAAAAAGCTTGTGGGGTCTCATAACACTTCTCATAGGTTCCAAAAGCCTTGCGATTTATATTAAATTTTTTCTGACTGACTGTGCTCAAAACTGATATACTGGCTTCAACGACCCTCAGAAGGCATTACTGACTCAATTGCTTACCCAAGGAATGTGACAGACTTTGTGCATAAAAAAAATATATATATAAAAAAAGAAAACTGAAATTTAAAAGCTCTGCAAATAAAGGATGAGAATAACTCAAATATAATAAAAATGGGTCATGTTTTCTAAAAGAAAGAAAAATTAACTTCATATTGGAATAGTATCTACAATTGAAAATAAATCCTAAAAAAACATGAATTATTAAGAGAGAAATAACTTTCATTTAACAATTTCAATTTTCATAATACTAGTGAAAATATCAAACATGAGAGAAAATTAAGTTGGAATATATGTGGGGAATATAAGTTGGAACTTATTTAAAAAAAATCTTTTAATAAATCTATAAAGAATGGGTAGCTTACCAAACAATGATTAAAAGCATACAAGGTATAACTATGAAACACGTTACAGAATAAAAAAATATCAATATTACAGAACACAGGAAGAAAATTGGACAAGTACATGGAAGATAAAGCATGATGCAAACTCATTTTTATTGTATACAGTATAATTACTAGCTGCTACCAGGACAAGAATACTTCTTAATACATATTATGAAAAATAGCTAGTTTAAGGCAAAACATGCTAAGGTAGATAAAATAACCACTTAAATCACTAACATGTGAAAGAAAAGTTTGGTAACACTGGGTAAAATGTATTACTCCTTTGTACATTTACTGACTACAAAGAGTATAAAAAATACTGATAAGGTTGAATTGAATTACAAAACTGGAATCTATAATTCAGATGGTCCATTTACATTAAAAATGTCATACTTTGGCAGCCAATCATTTCAAATACACGGGATTTGTACCCGTCTTCACTGAAATTTTATTCCAAATGTAACTTGTGTAATTCAACTCTATACTAAAAAATTAATATACATGAGGCTACATGTGCAATGTAAACTCATAAAAGGTACTACAGTACAGTGCTTCCAGTTAGGCGGAAATCACTAAGTGGACTAGAAACAACTGCACAATATTTACCTACTGGAGGGCATAAATCTGTACCATGAACAACTCACTCACTTCACAAAATACCAAAAATCAGAATAACTACATTCATTACCAATGACAAGGAATAGAAATATTACCTTACATTTATGGAAAGGAGGGCACATGAATACGATATGTCACTTGCCAAGGTATGAGAATATAAAGTAAACTACCAATCAATCAAAATAAAAAGATAAAACTCAAACTAAGAATAGTTTAAAAGGTTGGCAATCATCAAGCAAACAGATAAACTTCTCAATCCCCAGAAAAGTGGTCATCGATATCAATTCTGCTTTTGTTATTCAGAATGCTAGATATTATTCAGGTCTATCCTTCAGTGTGTGGAGATTAACAAAGTACTCAAGCCTGAAAATTTAAAAATAACCAAGGACAGTAAAATCCCTCATGAAAATGTAGAGAGCTGGATGTCATTAAAGAATGGACAATCCTGTGTAATCATGAACACTCACTCATCAAATTGCTGCACAGTATGTTGTAGCATGACCTGAATAGACCAGCCTGACTAACTGAATACTACACTGTTGAAAGAAAAAAAAGCAAGGGAAACCAACATTTAGAATATGAAGGAAGCGTCTCCAAGTGTTACAACTGTGTTTCACCTGTAAAAAGCTCACTCTATCACTATCAAGCAGCACTTGGATTTTCACTGCCTTTCATTACGACACGAGTGGATCAACAGCGTTATTAAATGCAGTATTTCCTCACAATACAATTGATTTAAGCACTATAATAAACATGCTTATGCTTAAGGGCATATACTCTTATTGTTTAGTTAATGCACATCCATAAGCACTAGAAAAGCTCCCATGGAGATAACAAAAGCCTATTTATAAGGCTGCGCAAAAATGGTGAGTGCCTAAGGCAATAATCAGTGCACATCCTTTCAGGATACTACAGTAAGGCAAGTGTACATATCATATCAAGAAACCCAGACTAACAATAAAAACTAAACATCAATAAGAACCCACTCTTCCTGACTGGAAATCACCACCAATCTTGATTTATGAGCAAACAAAAATTACAATCACTTCTCAACTATAATATCTACATTAGGATTATATAAAACTTAAAAATGCTACTCCAAGCAATGAAATAAGAATAACTATTTCAGTATTATTACTTAATAAATATCAACTTTCCATGTCTTAAATAGAATACTGATACAAATATCTCTACACGCCCCTTTCACTGAAGTATTAAGGTATGGAAACATAATAATGAATAAACAAAGACTTGTAGCAATGCAACACTTTGTTTGCCTTCACTTCATCCAATAATATTTGAGTCATGGCAGCATAAATGTATGCGAAGAATTTTTAAATATCCAAAACAATTAAAGTTGAATAAAATGCTTTCTGGTTATTGTCGTAAGTCTTTTAAAAATTCAATATCAGTAGTACTACAAGCACTCCTCTGATTCTGAGGAGACTTTGTGGCAACTATCTAAACCTGAATTACTTTACCAGCTTTATAGAGAGCCCATCCATGGGTTAAACTGTTATGCATAGCACAGCAAATCAAGTCACAACCAAATACATTACCTTCACCTTGAAAAATCCCCATCATCAAAACCAAATAATTTCAATACAGGCACTCTTGACTGTGTGTAACTGTGTAAAATATTTATGATATGCAATTTCATGTTCAATAAGTTTACTGAACAGCAGCAACTTGTAAGACACTTCACATTAACGTGTACCTAAATATGAAACACCTCTGTAGAAACTGCAAATCCTAATAAATCTTTATAAACGTTTCAATTAAAATCTGTTTACATCCCCTAAAATTGACCAGTTTTACCCTAATCCACTTTCCACACCCGATTCGTGCTGGTTCCTGACTATGCTCATTTGTATAGCCAATGGCTCACCAAGCTGAAGCTGTCTCTTCTCAGCAAACTTGAGCAGCTGTTCAATTGTGATAGAGCGAATATCTATTTCTTCTTGCAATCCTTGACGTTCTTGTAGCAAGCCTACTAATTCCCCTGATGCATCTGGGAAAAATAGAGTAGCTGCATAAAACCTTTTGTTCTGGTAAAGGATTCATGCATAATAATGAATGTCAACTATCAGCAGAAAGATTAGTACTACAAACTTTACAAATTACTGCAACTCCCAAATAACTCTGATTCATAAACCTTGACTCCAACTGCAGAATACACAAAATAGAAAACATGACATTAAAGGTGCTGAAATTCTAAAAAATGGTAAGTCTCACAATAGAGCTTAGTAATTCCCTACAAATTTTAAATGGAGTAGTACTGTCATTTCTTTTTTACAAATCCTGCTCCACCTGAGATTTACTGATAAACAGTGGAACAGTATATATACTCAGCATAAAATAAGCAAACATTTATCAATAATTCCTTTGTTAGCAACACAACTACTATACTACTCAGATTCAGATGATGTTTCACTTGAAAATACTTTTAGAAGGCATTTGCTGGTAGAAACCATGATAGGGAACTATAAAATACTGCCATTAAATGGGAGGAAACTGGTAGACTGGGTATTTTATTCTCCTGAAGCCTTCATGGGATTAAAAAAAAAAAAAAAACCTATGATTCTGCCAAGTTCTGCGCACACACACACACCTCACTGTTCAAACCACTGTTGACAAGAAAATCTTATTTGCTAGCAATGACCATAAATAACTTATAGTACTATTAACGACTGTCAAGAGTTGAGTTTTCAGTTAAACCACTCCCTGCCAAATTCTCTTAAAATTGTAATAAAAGCAAAGAGACCTTTCCCCTACCAGTGGGTTGCTCCCTCCCTCTAGTCTGTAGGATTCACAAATGAAGACCTATCATCTTTTTCTACTCAATAACTAATGCTGTTTCACTAATTTCATCACATTCAAATTGTGCAATATCAAGTAACATTTACCACAAACCTTCACCTAATTCAGTCAATGGCCAGTGTGCTGGCAAATAGCAAAGGGGTTCATGTCGATGCCTTAAAACCACATCACAACATATCCAAGCTGACCTTGTAGTCAAGGGGATTTACTTAAAATTTTCATATCATGAATGAGCTAACACTCAAAATTCTCCCCTAAGGAAACCTAAAAACAATTAAGCCAATAAGTTAAGTAGTAGTTTAATTTTAACAAAATCTGATATGACATGTCACAATCAAACAAAGAATGTCCCATTGCATTGCAGGTGTAGTGACAGAAAGATTCTCTTCTATTTAGTCCTATATGGCCAAAAAATAGAAGTGTTACTGTATCGTTAAGGCAAACTATTTGTATGCTTGTGAACTATAAAAATGCCCCAATTACTCTCATAATCTACAGTTTTTAAGTACATACGTATAGCGGGCTTACATAAGATACAAGAAGAGTCATGTGCTACTCACTCTGAACGATGTCTTGTAATTCTTTCTTCAGCATTTTAAGAACAGACAGAGATAGCGAAGACACTGTAACAGATATTATGAAATAAACTTTTAATGGAATTATTTACAACTATATACAGTAGTATCATTGTATCATAATGCATGAGTATATACAGTACATAAGCTATCAACCTCAAAATAACTAAAGGAAATAGCAAAATGAAAATTTTTTTCTGAAAAATCAAAACTAGGTTCATGATTAATATGTAGTACAGCATTGTCATTAGCCTGCGTTTTTTCAGTATGGAAGAGTTCAGAAAATACCCCTTAAGTTACTAAATGGTCAAGTAGTCACTATGACGATGATTATAACTTAATTAACAAGGCTGTTGAGTAACATTTACAATCTTTCTCAGCTTATCCAAAAAATTTGTTACACAAGAGGTGAAAATTGGAACACAACAAAAGTAAAGAAGCTTAAACAATGCAAAAGTGAAGATGTTGAACAGATAAAAAGACACCTAAGAGAACAGATGAAAAATAAATGGTAGAATACAATACACCCGGAGCCAAAAGGATAAACCTTGAGTACCACCTACATTCTACAGCGTGCTATGCAAAGCAACACCATATTAATCAAGTCAAGTAGACTGTATAAATATAATACAGACATTCATGCAACATACTTACACTCATCTCTGGATTTTCTTCGCCAACTAACTGCTGTAAGCGGGCACTTATTCAAGGGAGGCTTGTATGGTGAGGCATTGGAAACCCTGATCAGTACTTCCTGTTCCATTTCTGGAATCAAAACAAGATATCTTGACTTACCATTTTTGTATCAAAACAAAATTATCATAGTCTTGCCATTTCTATATCAATACAAAATCTTTCACTAACTTTTAAAACAAACAAATACAATTGAAGCATTAGTAACAGAGACCTGCAACAAAGAATTATCCAGAAAAGTCAAAACAGTTAATGTATGAAGTAACAGTTGTCTCTGCCTCATTATGTATGCATGGAAAGACCACAGAGAGTACCCTAATTACAAAAATTGCTCTTATTAATAGTTTCCATTTCTGAAATTATTACAAACAGCTCAAGAGATAACTTTGAAATAAAACAATCTTTAAAATACATAAAAATAATTTATATGAGCCACACAAACTAAAAAATAGCTGTGTCAATATCATGCACAATGAGTTATGTTAACATGTGATCCATGATCAGGACATCTGATGCAATAAAATAACTCCCCTCTCTCTAAGATAACACCTTATGGTCAAACCATGGCAGAATACAGAACTCTGACCATTTGTCAAAGAAAGGTTATCCTTGAAGTGAAGTTCAGTTATTGCAGAAGTGCAAATTATAAGGAAGGGGCTGTGGAAAAGCTCCTTTCTTAGGACTTTAACTTAGAGCATTGCAAAAAGCTTTCCCAAAGAACAGTGATCTAAGGAAAACAAAGGAATACTCCAGCAAAAGATCACCCCACCAAGATTTTAACATCAGCACAAAGACTTCCTAGCATTCTTATGGGAGCTGCCTTCCAGGCCTTCTTTCTGTGCCTGTGCTGGTCCAGATATGAAGGCAAGGAAGAACGTGAAAAAGAGGTGGAGGAAGTGTGTGACACATGCCCATGCTGCTTCAATCTCATGACCATGGCCATCTCCAACCCGGGACAAGATTTACAGTGAGAGTTACTTAAGCAGCAGCAGCAAGAACATCACGAAAACCTAGGAGCAATGGTGGTCATGGTCAGTGAGGCTACTACCAAGGACAGGCATCAACTGAGACTGAAGCAAGTGTATTTTATGAAATAGTACACTATAAAAACCCTGAAAATAAATAATTATATTAGTAACCATCTCTGTCTAATCCCATAATGGGAAAGGCTGAAATAAAAAGCATTGGCAATGATAATTCTATAATCCTCTCTGTATGGTTATTAAATGTCGCACATCATTATGCTTATAAACATATACTGTATGAATATGATATTGTTATGATACAATAAAGTTTGTTCATACTTACCTGGCAGATATATATATAGCTGTATTTTCTGAAGTCCGACAGAAATTCAAAAACTTCCGGCACACACAGTGGTCGGCCAGGTGGTTAGTACCCATTCCCGCCGCTGGGAGGCGGGTATCAGGAACCATTCCCATTTTCTATTCATAATTTTTATTTCCACTGTCCCCTGAGGGGAGGTGGGTGGGTACTTAATTATATATATCTGCCAGGTAAGTATGAACAAACTTTATTGTATCATAACAATATCATTTTGTTCATGAAACTTACCTGTCAGATATATATACGTATAGCTGAATCCCACCGTTGGAGGTGGGAAGGGACAGAATAGAAGGATTTTGGGAAACAAATGCATGCAGATGATTTACATCTTGGTTCCACCTGTTAGCATTGCTGGCTTCGTGGTTATTGCCACGTAAGTCTGCTTGTGCTACTAGAGTTGCCAGCGAGGTAGAGACCTATATAGCTGGTGCACTCCAGATGATCTGTCAACAGGGGCGAGACCACGACGTGACTAGACCATATTGACCATACCATGAGGGCTAAGAAGTAAAATAAATACATATATAAAAATATATATCACCACCTGACCAACCTAGCCAAAGTTAAGGTGTGTTAACTAAGGCTTAAGAGTTAAGAAGTCACCGTTGTCGGCGACTCAACTACTAAATTAAGAGCTCTTCCTAACCATTTTCTACAGGATAGGATGAGTGGTACTACTTGCCCCCAAGATTGTGTCTGCAGACACGTATGGCCCTAGCGAGCAGCAGATCTCATATGCCATCTTCACATCTCGTAGGGAGTGTGAATTGAACACAGAGTTGCTTCGCTAAAACATGGTACTCAGGATGTTGCTGAGTGCCATGCTCTGTTGAAATGCTTCCGAGGCCGCGCCCTCACCTCGTGAGCATTCAAATCAAAAGATTTCAAATCTTTGTGCCAACACAATGAAGGAGCTTTTTTGAAAGAACTCCTTAACAATAAAGCCAGGGTGTTCTTCGATATGGGCAAGTCTGGTCTTTTCGGAACACTGCAGATTGTCCGTACGACTTCGACTTTCTTGAGTTTTATGTAGATAAAACTTGAGAGACCTGACAGGGCACAGGACTCTCTCTGGCTCCTGCCCAATAACTTGTGCCATCCTTGATTCCAAGCTCCTGGCCCAAGAACAAGACGGGTTTCAATTCTTAGGCCACAACGGAAGGCTTAGAGAACGCACCGCCTTGTGTTCTCTAATGCCAAAACTTCTGACGATGGCTGAAAACCTCACTAACCCTCTTTGTTGTATCTAGGGTGGTTAGAAAAAGGCCTTCCTGATCACGTGCAAGAAGTTAACAGGTAGGAGATGTTAGAATGCTTTGACATCAAGAACTTCAGACTATGTCTAAGTTCCATATTGAAAGCTTCGATCTGGACATGCACAGTCAGTCAGTCTGTACTAAAGTCAGGTGACCGACCAGTTGACCAGTCAGACGCATCAAGGATAGCAAGGCTGTACCCTGAAGACCATAAGGCACTATTCTTCGCTGAAGGATGAGTGTCTGGACTGCCTGGGCGATTCAAGCTAAGCAAACCTTGGGGTATGAACGCAACCCAACGTTGTTAGCGAATCAACTCCTGAGCCACTCCTGACTCGAGCTTCTGGTGCCAGGAGAAAGGAGCGAGGAGCAAAAGGGCGATTCAGTCCCGAAGGACGAATGCCTGACAGTCCAACCTGGTCTCATGTTAAACGATCATCGGGGGTGTGTAAACGCAACCGACTTCGTCAACAAGAAACTCAGGGCCACTATGTGTCTCCTGATCTCGCACGAGTGTCTGACTCCGAGAAAACAGGTGAGACAAAAAGTAGATGGTGAGCGAGTTTCGAGATTCCACAGAACTCAAAGATCGTGAAGGGCTTTGTTGTTTGACAGAAGCAAATCTCTGAGCCCAAAGGCCGTCAACAACATATTTGCGTATTCTTTAATAGTTGTGACTGCCAGCTTATCCCATTCTTCAAATGGAAAGGGAAGACGGCAATCTTATGCTGTCAACATCTCGATAGTCTGAACGTAGTCAGACTCAGAGCGGAGAGGTTATAGGTACCTTTCGTGTTAAAGTAGACCGACTCTCTCGGAAAAGGTCCTTGGAAGGACGTGACCTCTGTGAATCTAGGATCTTGAAGGCCAACATGGGGCGATTAGCGTCATTGTCGCTCCCTGTGATGGTATAAATCATCTTATTACATTTCCTAAGCGTTTGAAAAAGGGGAAAAGACTAAACATCCATCCCTGTTCAATATCATAGCGAAGAGATGTATGAAAGGACGTCCCTAAAGTCTCCATCACTCTCAACATACTTCTAAAGAAAGATTCCACTCGGAAGTCAGTAGTTGCTGCCGTCGATCGAGACGATTCGTACGGACTTTTGCAATCCTGTAACGAACCTCTAGAGGATCGTTACATTCTACGCCTGTTGTTATAATAGGCTCTTTCTCGTAAACCCGAACAGGGACCGAGAGAAGATACTTCCTAAGATATGAGAGAGCTGTGGAAGATCAGAGTTGATATGGACCACTGGTTCCAAAAACTCGTTTCCAGGACTGGAGGGACGACAGAATTGCTTCCACTTCTTTCAGATTATGATCCAGGACATCTGAAACCCTCTCCAGATGTCCGGCACCTTCTTTCTATCACCTCAAGTGATACTTAACGCACCGAGAGATGTTCAGAATCATTCCTAGATCTTTAATAAAATTTCAGTTTCCCGGTAGGAAAAAACTGTAGAGGTCTGAATTGCAGTCTATTCAGGGAAACAAACTTCTTTAGGAAGGAAATGGTCCCCAGCAAGCTCATCCATTCCCTCACACAGTATGTTTACTTCCCTAAAAAGGCTGCGCTTTGCCTAAGCAGGAGAGCATATAATAGTGAAATGTTGCGGTAGACTCGTAGTCCTATACCGTGCGGTAACGAGCACCGAAAGGAGTAAGAGATATGTCTGAGAACATAGTAAGGCAAAACGAATGCAATGTTTATTCATTCATGTAAGAAATCCCCTCAATCTTAGGCTAAAGTCCGTGATTGTAGGGCAGAGATACAGTTAGTCAGTCAATCCCGCAGGAGAGAGAGAGACGTAACTGCCAGCACAGAGATACGGTTAGTCAGTCAATCCCGCAGGAGAGAGAGACGTAACCTACCGGGCATGACAGCGAACGAGCTGGTACTGCCTCGTTTGGACTGGCGGAGAGGACAGTGACAGCAGCAGCTTACGATCGTCGTCTCTTAACTTTTATGCCTGGGTTGCCAGCTACCCTATTCTACGAAGAAATAGGTCCGTAATTTTTAGCATAAAGAGACTCTCAAGCTGGTATATTTAAGCGAAACAGAAAACGCTAAATATATAGATGCATTTGTGTCGTCATAACACTACCATACAACGGTAAAAGATAAATCGGAAACTCCTGGAAGGCTGCAGGGAGTAACGATTAAATGTCCTTAAATTAATAAATAGACAATAGACCTCTCGGTTGCCATCCGAAGAGGTAACTACAGCAAGCGTATATGACTTGAACCAACCAGTAGTAAAATAACGCAAGGCAAAATATGATATTATATTGCAATAAAGTTTTTTCATACTTACCTGGCAGACATATATACTATAGCTGAATTCGGAAATACAGCTACATACATATCTGACAGGCAAGTTTCATAAACAAAACTCAAGAGAATTGAAGCGGACAGCTCAAGCTTCTTATGTTATTGGACATAAGCGTTCATTGACGTAGTCTACAAGTCTATTTCTTGTACGAGTCTGCGAATGATGAATGAGAGCTCTTCCGAATCTTGTCAATAAGAGCTTATCCGCTTACGCAATATAAAGTTAATGAGAAGTTTGTCAATGAGAACTAACCCATTTACGGGACAAAGAGATAATTGGTCAATGAGGGGATACCCACTTACTTGACAAAACGATAGTATATTGTCAATGGGGGAAATTCACTGAATTGACAAAACGTAATCCAGGAAGTCGAGTATTTTATTTTCGATTCCCGTCTCAAACGAGGAAGGGGCAAGAATCCTGTTAAGAGACGGCTTACGACAGGTAGAACGACGATGTTCAATTCGGCAGCGTAGTCCCGACTAGGAACTAACAAAATCTATCATCTGAAAAGCCCTTTCAGATGGGCTAAAAAGCTTGCAAAATTATCCTGGGAAGAGGAAGAAACTCTCCAACCAGCTTCCTCTCCCGTATCAAAATTTATTGGCAGTATGGCAAAGGAAGTCCTGTCTTGCGCTTTCCTCCTTTTGATGAGTGCCTTTGCAAGAATCCTACTGAACGTTGCCGAGAGTCCTGACGTGCAGGACGTCGAGCTTTTACATAACCCATAGCTGCCTTACCGCAAAGTCTTGACTGCGGTAGAGCAAAAGAGATCTTTCCTTGAGCTTTCCATAACTCCATCCAATCCTGGACTTTACGAAAAGCAATATTACTGACAGAGACCTCTATAATTCACGAAACCCGTGGTCTTGCTGGGTTTCGAAAACGAAGTTGCTTTTTCACTTTAAGCTTCCTCCGAAGCACTGCTTACTTCACATTCTTCGCAGGTGATGTAGAAGGGATCACCGAAGTTAGGTAAAAAATCTTTAGGCCCAAATCAGCTTGAAGACTTCAACAGAAACGTTCAGCCAGGCGACACACCTGGCGTGCGCTGGCGCGCGCGCTCGGCGTCCACTGGCTAGCAGCGAGCACGCTCGGCGTCCACTGGCGAGCAGCGAGCACGCTCGGCGTCCACTGGCGAGCAGCGAGCACGCTCGGCGTCCACTGGCGAGCAGCGAGCACGCTCGGCGTCCACTGGCGAGCAGCGAGCACGCTCGGCGTCCACTGGCGAGCAGCGAGCACGCTCGGGTCCATGGCGAGCAGCGAGCACGCTCGGCGTCCCACTTTGGAGGAGCAGCGGAGCACGTCGGCTTCCACTGGCGAGCAGCGAGCACGCTCGGCGTCTCCACTGGCGAGCAGCGGAGCACGCTCAGCGTCCACTGGCGAGGCAGCGCAAGCACTCTCGGGCGCGCTGCTTCGGCTCGCCCGGTATCCACTGGCTGGGGCGCTCAGCCTCAGGCGTCTACTGGTGCGCGCTTGGCGTGCACCCGCGCGCGCCTGGCGTCCAAGCCGAGCGTCAAAAAAACAGCGTGCAGTAAAGCGTCACGCTCCTGACAGGCGTCAATGCAAGCGAAACTGCCTTCAGGGAAGAGCATTAGACATCTCGGAGAGAAAACCGACTGCACGAAGCAGTCTCAGGTGAAGGGTTGATCGTGTGAGAATACGCGGGGCGAGGGAACGCCTTCTTATTCTCACAGCAACAAAGCTAGGACGTCCGCGCTCAAAAGCGTCCTGCTAATATGACTTGCTTTCCCTTTTCTCGGTGGAAAGACGTACACGAGTTCAGGCGACGTTCGCCTTCTTACTTCTCACTGCAACGCATGACGAGAGAGAGAGAGAGGACGTGAAACGTCCTCTTCTATAAAGCTTCTATTTAGAGGGCGCGAGTCCTTCCGAAAGCTCCAAACCCTGCGCAGGGAGGACACTTCGGAGGACGAGAAGCAATCCTTCAGGATTCGTGCACGCACTTTGGCAGCCTGGGAGTAACTTCAGGTCTGCCGAAGGCACGTCAGATCGGTGGGAGTTCCTCGTAACCCTCCTTCGGCTTTCGACATGCTCTCTCCGTTCCTGGGAGTCAAGCAGAGGTCCCGGCCTAGAGGCGAAATAAGGCCGATCTGACGCACCCTCCACTACACAAGGGGCACTGTCACTGCACTTAGCCACATCACTTTTGCTCTCCAAAGCCAGCACTTTCGATTCTAAGTTACGAATCGATAGAGTATCAGAGAAAGGTCAATACCCTCTACAGAAACTGTTTAGGGCCCGAAGGCAACATTACAGGGTTAGGAGTAACAACTACAGAAGTAGCACTCTTCACCACAATGATAGGAGAGCGAGCACCTTAGATTCCAAGATACAGATGGAATCTATAACGTAAAGGGCATTACCTCACGAGACATATTTATAGCCCGTAGGCCATACTACAGGGTTAGGCAAAATAAAGTCTACAGGGAGGTTAGCCTACCCTGACTTTGTTTACTGATTAATTGCGTACATACGAATCATACGTCTTCCTTACGGAATTAGACAAAGTCTCACACTCCTTACATGACAAATCTCAACAAAGAAGCAAGACACATAGCCCTCGTGCATATCGAGTGCGGAACTACCGAAGCTTTCGGTAGCCACACCCTATCTTAGCAGACAACACCCTCTGAAACTAGCCTAACTAGATTCAGATATACAAAAATGAATCATATTCAAAACAATTTAAGATAGCGTATGCCTAGCCACAAATCCAAGTCAATAAATCAAAAGACAATTAGGATATTTAGCGGCCATGAAGTTTCCAAAATCCTAAGACGGAGGTACTGAAAACAGGTGTTTCCAGCACCGGCGACAGAAAAATTATGAATAGAAAATGGGAATGGTTCCTGATACCCGCCTCCCAGCGGCGGGAATGGGTACTAACCACCTGGCCGACCACTGTGTGTGCCGGAAGTTTTTGAATTTCTGTCGGACTTCAGAAAATACAGCTATATATATATCTGACAGGTAAGTTTCATGAACAAAATGGTTTTTAGGCAGGATTAGATGATATGAGATTTATTATGAATGTACTAGTTATGATTGGAATTACCTTTGGATACCTGGCCTCTGACCAGCTCAGTTTGTTTCCAGTATCCTCAGTTATAATGGGTTGTTTGCCACTATATAATCTTAAATAATGCATCTGAAAACCTAAAATAAAAATCTCACACCTATGCATTTTTACATTTCACTTCAGCTGAAGGATTCACCTTTCTTACGCCTGACAATGGTAGCTGTTATTTACTTCAAATCATCATTTGATATTAGAGTTTATATGCTGTGATCTTAGGTCTCCTTAACAGCACTCACGGTTGAGATGCTGGGATCAAAGTAAAACTTTACAGCAAAAGAAATGAACATCAGATGCATCCAAAGCACACATTACAACATATGAAAATTATATTTTCAAGTCTTACATATGATAATAGGTAGCTTAAGTAAAATTTTACCAAATGGGTTGTCTATTGGAATTGGAATTAAAATCTATGCCAAGAGCAAGAGCTGGGATTTATAGAGTCATTCAGCGCAGAAACGGAAACAGAGTGAGGAAAGTTTTAAAGGCGTAAAAGAAAGTTTTAAAGGTATAAAAGAAGGAAAACCTCATTTGCACTAGGGAGAAACACCGCAGTCGATCCATCGTCATCGCGTGGCTCAGCCTTATTCACTCGATATTTAATTGGTGAAACAAGAATACAATTACATCTTTAAGCATACCATTCAAAAGATTGAAGTTTTGTCAACATAATGTGATATATGAAAGCGCCATATGAACTAAAATAAGCATGTGAGATCTTCGTAAAATATGTTTTCAAGGCAGTTTTGAAATCCAATATGGCGGTAACCGCGTGACTTGTCATTCATAACCACAGCCAAGCCAGCATCTTTCCCAGCCTTCCCAGAACTCATTTGAACAATGTTAGCGTATATATGTAATGTTCATAATCTTACTCAAGATTGCAGTTGTAATTAGCACAGTAAAACATTTTGTTGCCTATATTAGTAAAATTATGAAACTTTTTATTCCTGGGGTCATGGTTTGAACTGAATCATTTTTACCTTGTAATCGGCGGTTTTATCCTCACTGCCATCACAAATGAAACTCCACAGTGCTTATTTGATTGTAATTATACACACTTTGGTCTTAATTCACTCCAAATTCCACTTGAACTACACTGCGGTTCCTGGTTCCTAAGCGCTCACTCCACAAACACAGTTACGAGCAGCACACGAGTAAACAGTTTATGAGGTGCAAAGCTTTATTCCCTTAATTGTTTACTTTACTCATTATTTAGTTTAACTTTACTTTGTTACTTCAAAATGTTTATTTAATTCATGTCTATAATCCCTTTTTTGCAACCAAATTAACACTGAAAAATTACAGATATTTCTGAAGTACATACGACTCGTCTTTGCCAATCTAGTGGAGCTTCACACATATGCCAATTCATTGACAAATTGTTTCCATGAAATCTAGTTGTCACAATAATGCAGTAATGATAAAATTGCTCTAATATGTGTATATACTACAAATAGATACGCTAATTTCACTCATTTCCCCAGTTTTGTGTAAGTCTTATACCCAGTTTGGAGGGTAAATACATACCAATTGGCAAAACTGATAAACAACTGAAGAGCGCAAAGAGGGCCGGAGGTACCGTTCCCAAGCAAAACTGTTGATATTTGAGTCAGGAGTCTAGTTACTTTTTCAATAACGATATTTTCAAAATAATAATCATGAATATGTAAAAATATTTATGCAATTCATGACCTCATACTGCCATTTAACTATTTATTTAAATAATTATCTAGTGCACGCTTCTTCTTCTTCTTCCACCAAAAATCGTAGTTTCCTTAAAAAGGTAGTGGTTGGAAGTCGGAGTTTACGATTGTTGTGATAAAGTGCCCCA
This sequence comes from Macrobrachium nipponense, assembly GCF_015104395.2. Taxonomy (NCBI): domain Eukaryota; kingdom Metazoa; phylum Arthropoda; class Malacostraca; order Decapoda; family Palaemonidae; genus Macrobrachium; species Macrobrachium nipponense. The sequence goes on from NC_087212.1 coordinate 43,153,536, forward strand.
GTGTCTATAGGTACAAGTAGTGTGCGGATTTAGCACAGGAAATGGGAAGTTTGTTGAAACAAGAGACTCCACACACATCGAGATGGCGTCAATCTTCGAAATATTTATAGTTGTTAGTAAAAATTTCGAAAGCGTCATGGAGGTAGTGTGCACAGCGTATGGCCACACTTTTCATTACCCTCAGTTTAATCTTAAAATATGGCCTTAATTTCTAACTGGAGAAAATAGGCTAAAAAATCACGGACGATCCACCATCATCACGCTGGACGGGTCTTATTCACTCGATATTTAATTGGTGAAACAAGACTACAATTACAACTCTAAGCATAACATTAAAAAGATTGAAGTTTCGTCAACATAATGTGATATATGAAAGCCCAATACAAACTAAAATAAGCATGTGAAGCTCTTCGTAAAATATGTTTTCAAGGCAGTTTTGAAATCCAATATGGCGGCTATTGTGTGGATGGACGGGTCTGTTCACGGATGGAAACCATCTTTCCCAGCCTTCCCAGCACTCATTTGAACAATGTTAGCGTATATATGTAACATTTATTGATCTTACTCAAGATTGCAGTTGTAATCAGCACAATAAAACAACATTTTGTTGCCTATATTAGTGAAAGTATGAAACTTGTTATTCCCGGGGTCATGGTTTGAACTGAATTCATTTTTACCTTGTAATCGGTAGTTTTTATCCTTACTGCCATCACAACTGAAACTCCACAGTGCTTATTTGATTGTTATTATACACATTTTGGTCTCAATTCACTCCACATTGCACTTTAACCAAGTTGCTGTTCCTGGTTCCTAAGCGCGCACGCCACAAACACAGTTACAAACAGCAGACGACGACACTGCAAAGTTTTATTCCCTAAATTGTTTACTTTACTCATTATTTAGTTCACTTTACTTTGTTATTTAAAAATTTTAATTTAATTCATGTCTATTATCCCTTTTTTGCAACCAAATCACCACAAAAAATTACAGATATTTCTAAAGTAGATACAATCCAATGTTTCTAACCTTGTCGTACACCTGGCTGCCGAAAACCATAAAGGAACAGACTACGGATAAGTGGATTATAATGTTTTTTCTTTTTTTTTTGCTAGCACTTTTCATTGATTTAAGTCTATATTAGTATTTTGATTTTCTTAATAACTGTGTGCCAGAAATAAATGTAACCTTTAATGTTTGCATGCTAAGAATGGCAAAATCATCGTTGCCACATTAGTGGAGCTTCACACATACACTGATGAATTATTATATACTGTTTCCATGAATTCTAGTTGTCATAGTAATGCAATAATGATAATATTACTTTAATATTTTTGTATATATACTTTCAATACATAGGCTGATTTCACCAATTTCCACATTTTGTTTAAGTCTTATACCCAGTTTGGAGGGTGAAAACATACCAATTGGCAACAGAGAGAGAGAGAGAAAGGAAGGCGAAGGAAGAGAGGACAGGGGTGGCAGTGGAGGGGGGGGGAGGGTAGGTGGAGCTTTTTACGCGTGTTCGTATCCATTTCTGCATAATGGAGTTTTTGTCTCTTGGTACAAGGACAAGTGTCGTTATTCTTTACGATTAGTGATTCACGATACCCTTATAAATTACGGCACTAGGTGTAATGCACTATAGCAAAATCTCGTTCTGATACGAGTGTTCGTTACAGAAATAGGTATTGCCCAAAAACGTGCTTGCACTGTCGCTGAAACCCATAGTAAGTATGCTGCTTAGTTGTCAATCAAGTTTTTTGTAATCAAGTATTTTTTACAAGCTAGCTATTGAATAAATTTGTATTTTTCTCAATCAAAACATATGCCCATCAATGCTAACTTTCCTCTTTAACGACTTTCTGGTCATTGCAAATTCGGCCCCATAATTTCTTATGGTGCAAAAACAGAGGCCCAGGGACCAAAAACGATTGCGTCACACTACGGCGATAATCTGGCAGTACATCATCTTCATATATCCAAAAAGTAAATAATAAAGATATATATGCGCATTACGATTATAACAATTACATGAAGAGCTGATAATCTGCATGAATAACTGGTAAACTGTTCTGCAAGAAAGTTGAGTAAAACAATTATTTACAATAGGTACGAAAGTCAAGATGTCATGACGTCATAATACAGGACTTAAAAGAACGTTCTCATTCCAAAAAATAATTACTTAAATTTGAGTCAGAATCGAGTTACTTTTTCAATAACGAATATTTTCAAATTAATCATCATAAATATGTATAGGGGGAAACATCAGTACAGGCCAACCCTCATCACGGTAGACGGGTCTTATTCACTCGATATTTAATTGGTGAAACATGAATACAATTGCAACTCTAAGCATACCATTTAAAAGACTGAAGTTTCGTCAACATATTGTGATATATGAAAGCCATACGAACTAAATAAGCATGTGAGCTCTTCGTAAAATATGTTTTCAAGGCAGTTTTGAAATCCAATATGGCGGCTAAGTTTTTCATGGACGGTTCTCATCAGTGACGGACACCATCTTTCCCCAGCCTTCCCAGCACTCATTTGAACAATGTTAGCGTATGTATGTAACGTTTATTGATCTTACTCAAGATTGCAGTTGTAATCAGCACAATAAAACAACATTTTGTTGCCTATATTAGTGAAAGTATGAAACTTGTTATTCCCGGGTTATGGTTGGAACTGAATTCATTCTTTACCTTGTAATCGCGGTTTTTATCCTTACTGCCATCACAACTGAAACTCCACAGTGCTTATTTGATTGTTATTATACACATTTTGGTCTCAGTTCACTCCACATTGCACTTTAAACCCGTTGCTGTTCCTGGTTTCTAAGCGCGCGCGCCATAAACACAATTACAAACAGCAGACGACGACAGACGACGACAGACGACGAAACTGCAAAGTTTTATTCCCTAAACTGTTTACTTTACTCGTTATTTAGTTTAAATTTACATTGTTATTTAAAAATTTTGATTTAATTCATGTATATTATCTCTTTTTTGCAACCAAATTACCCGAAAAATTACAGATATTTCTAACGTAGACAAAAATCAAATGTTTCTAACGTTTTCGTACATCTGGCTGAGAGAAGGGAAGGTGAAGGAAGGAAGAAGGACAGGGGTGGCGGTGGAGGTGGGGGAGAGGGTAGGTGGAGCTGTTTACTGGTGTGTTCCTATCCATTTCTGATAATGGAGTTTTGGTCTATTAGTACAAGGACAAGTGTAGTTATTCTTTACGATTAGTGATTCACGATAACCCTTATAAATTACGGCACTGGGGGTAATGCACTAAAGAAAAATCTCGCTCTGTACGAGTGTTTCGTTACAGAAATAGGTATTGCCCAAAAACGTGCTTGCACTGTCTCTGAACCCATAGTAGACATGCTGCTTAGTTGTCAATCAAGTTTTTATAACCAAGTATTTTTACAAGCTAGCTATTGAATAAATTTGTATTTTTCTCAGTCAAAAAACATATGCCCTCAATGCTAACTTTCCTCTTTTAAAACGACTTTCTGGTCATGCAAATTCGGCCCCATAATTTCTTATGGTGCGAAAACAGACAGAGGCCCATGGACCGAAAACGATTGCGTCACACTACGGCGAAATCCAATCCCGCCCCCCCCGAGTAAAACATCTTCATATATCCAAAAAAGTAAATAATAAAGATATATATGCGCATTACGATTATAACAATTACATGTATAGCTGATAACAATCTGCATGAATAACTGGTAAACTGTTCTGCAATGACAGTTGAGTATAGCAATTATTTACAATAGGTACGAAAGTCAAGATGTCGTGACGTCATAATACAGAACTTGAAAGAACGTTCTAATTCAGAAAAATAATTACTTAAATTTGAGTCAGAGTCGAGTTACTTTTCAATAACGAATATTTTCAAATTAATCATCATAAATATGTAAAATATTGATGTTTTACTACTTATTTAAAAATTAGCCAAGAGCACGCTTCTCGTCATCTTCTACCCAACAGCTGTTTACGCCTGGCTTGTTGTTGATGAGAAATCGTGTTTCGATTGTTGTGATAAAAGTGCTCCAGCGTCTGTGGGTACAAGTGGTGTGCGGATTTATCACAGGAAATGGTTTAGTTTATTGACACAAGCTACCTCGAGTTGTAAGTAAAAACTGTTGAACGCGTTTTGGTGAGGTTTCCACTACGTTTGAGACCGTTTTCAGTACCTCTGTTTAAATCTGTTTAAATCTTAAAATTTGGCCTTAATTTCTAACTTTGGGGAAAATACTTACTTCGAAAGGAGAGTAGAGGTCTTTAGCTCCGTTTCTCACCAACAACAAGTCGCGACTGATGCCCATCTCGGGTGTCAGGACGCGTTATAATGTACTTTTTCGAGGGTGACTTGCATTGATGGTAGCTGGCCTGCGTGGCCTGCTGTGATGATCTACCCTAATCTTGATGTTTTACTATTTAAAAAATTATAGAAGTGCACGCTTCGTTGTCTTCTTCTACCAAAAAAGTAATTTTGTCGAAAAATTATTTTTTCCTATATACAAACCTAGGTTGTCTAACAAAAGGATATCCGCGGGAACGCGCCGCCGCTACCGCATACAAAGAGTTCAAACTTGAATCGCTGTACCTGGGTCTGGGGTAACTGCGCGGGGTGAGCCCGGGCCAGCTTGGGTAGGTCATTGTGATACATTCTTTGAGCCGTTAGAATACTTAGTCTAAACAGGACACACTCTTCAAAAGGGGGGCCATAACTCAAAGAGGGGTGGATGAGGAGGGCCATTAATCTGTTAGACAACCTAGGTTTGTATATAGGAAAAAATAATTTTTCGACAAAATTACTTTTGTTCCGACTAAGTACAAACCGTCGGTTGTCTAACAAAGGAGACTCGAACTGAGGATGGGAAGGTGAGTGACCTGAATGTACCCTTTGAAGAGCCGCCAATAACTTCACACGACCTGATGTTAACCCAGACCCCCTACTCCTCATGACACTTTACACGGTAAGGATTCAATAGGGACGAACCCAAGGGGCTCCGGCTGTTGTCCTAACCTATGGTACTAATACTCACTCAGAGAGCTGTTCCTGAAGGATTCTTAGCCATCATTCTACTCTCCAGGTAAGTCCGTAGTGGCCAAGTCGTGTCATGGACAGTACAGTCATACGTAGGATATTACCAGGAAAACTCACTCATACCCCTTACATTCGGCCAGACTTAGGCGGGAATTGCTGGGAGTGTGTGTGTGTGTATTTCCAAATTGAGGTACGCAGTGCGGGTGACCAACGCCTAGAGGATCTCCTGGGCTGCGGACAATGGGGCCCAGAGAGAACATTCTAGAGATTTGAACGTAACTTCTCGTAGGTAGAAGGAGGTGAAGGTGGTTTGACTCTTCCAGGTGCCTGCTCTCAATACCTGACCCCACTGAGAGGTTCTTCCTGAAGAGCATAGAGGAGCCTATGCCCCTAACTTCGTGAGCCCTCACCTTTGGCATTGGTACTTCCTTGTTTTCGTAGGCCCTTCTTATAACCTGTCTGATCCAGAAGGAGATGGTATTCTTAGCCACCTCTTTCGGATGCTTGCCCGTGGCCACGAACAGCCGTTTGATAGCCGGTCTGAACTGTCTCGTCCTCTTGAGGTAGGCTTTCATGGCTCTGACCGGGCATAGAATCAGTTCCTCTTTGTCAAAGCCGGGTAAAATCCCCCAAGGAAGGAATGGTAAAAAGAGGAAAACATCTCCTCTGGCTTGTATGGGTCTTGAGTCTTGGCTACAAAGCCAGGGACAAACGAGAACCCCATCTCCCTCCAACGCCTGGTGTGTGACACTTCGTAGGACAGCGCGTGTAGTTCGCTGACCCTCTTCGAAGATGCCAGGGCTAAGAGGAAAAGGGTCTTCAAGGTGAGGTTCTTCAAGGAAGCTGAATGTAAGGGCTCATAGGGAGGACCTCTCAAGGATTCCAGGACTAAGGCTACATATCCCAGTGGGGAGTCCGTAGCTCTCTCGGGGGACAGGTCTTCCTAAAGTGCTTGAAGAGCAACAAAATTTCTGGAGATGCAGCGAGGTCCATGCCTTTCAACGCGAATACTTGATTTAACGCCGCTCTATAACCCTCCACTGCCGATATGGATAGTCGTTATCCTTCCTGAGGTGGTGAGGGGAAAACTCGCTAGTTGAGGGATGGTGGCCGGCCTCGTCTGGGGCAATGCCTTTATCTTGACACCAATCTTGAAACCGTCGCCACTTTCCCTGGTACAATCTGCCTGAGGAAGGTTTCACAGGATTGCCATGGCTCAGCTAACTGCCTGGAAAAACCTCTATCGCGGAGGATTTTGATGACAGTCTGAACCCGTGTAAGCGGAGGGCCGACGGATTTGGGTGTAGGCATCCGTTGTTGGGTTGGGCGAGGAGATCTATTCTGTCTGGTAGGCTTACCGTCCTCTAACTGAAGATCCAGCACTTCTGGGAACCAGGGGGCTTCCGGCCACCAAGGAGCTACTAAGGTTACTCGCAGGTTCTGCGAGTAGCGAATCTTCTGAAGGATCTTCTGGAGGAGGGGGAAAGGAAAGGCGGAAAGGCGTAAGCGTCCAGGTTCTTCCAATCTTGCAGGAGGGCATCCTCCCCCGCTGCCTGCGGGTCTGGGAGTGGGGAGAAGAACACTGGCAGTTTCCTGTTCCAAGCGGTGGCAAAGAGGTCTATCGACGGAGAGCCCCACCTCTTTTATCAGGCCATCTGCTACTTCTTGATGGAGGGACCACTCTGTGTTGATTATCTGTCCCCTCCTGCTCAGATGGTCCGCCCAAACATTTTTCTTGCCTGGAATATATCTTGCCTTGAGGGTGATGTCCATTTCCTCTGCTAACTCCTGGATTTGTACTGCCAGGCGACAGAGATCCAGTGAGACTGTGCCCCCCTGTTTGTTTAGATATGCCACCACCGTGGAGTTGTCTGACATTAGGCCACCGTTTTCCCTTGGAGTTGAGACAGGAAGTGCTGAAGGGAGAGGAAGACTGCCTTCAATTCCAAGACATTGATGTGAGCTGCTTTCTCTTCTTCCGACCACAGGCCGCTCACTTCTTCCTCCGTCAGGTGCGCCCCCCACCCTTCTTTTGATGCATCCGTGAAGAGAAGAATCTCTGGGGTTCTCGGACTGAGAGAGATGCCCCCTTGGAGGTGGGAAGGCACCATCCACCACTCCAGGGACTTCCTTACTTCTTGGGAGAGAAGAATTTTGCTGTTGGGGTCCCCTTCCTGAGGAGACCATTGTTTCTTGAACAGCCACTGAAGCGGGCCTCATAAGCCTTATGCTTGTGAGGCACTAGTCTCTCTATTGAGGCCATGTGTCCTAAGATGGACTGGCAGAGTTTTGCCGTGGGAGGGGCTCGGGCCCCCAACCCCAAAGCTCTCCGCCCACTTGAGATACTAGGCCGGAGACCCTGTTCTCCGAGGGGAAGGCCTTCATGAGGGATGAATCTAGGGGTCATTCCGAGGTACACCATCCTTTGTCTGGGAGTGAAATCCGACTTGTCGACATTCACCACCACTCCCAGTTCCTGAACGAATGACAAAACTAGCTGAAGGTGCTCCGCACACTGCGCAGCCGTCTCGGCTAAGATGAGCCAATCGTCCAGGTAGCGGAGGAGACGGATGCCTCTTGCGTGTGCCCAAACTGACACTATCTTGAAGACCCTGGTGAACACCTGTGGGGCTGTGGCGTGGCCGAAGCACAGGCAGGTGAACTGCAGAGTCTTTCCCTTGCTGACAATCCTGAGGAATTTTCTGGAGGAGTGGTGAACAGGGACTTGGAAGTAGGCATCTTGCAGGTCTATTGAGGCCATGAAGTCTCCCTCCCTGACACAAGCTCGAACGGAGTCTGCCGTTTCCATCCGAAACTTTGTCAGAGAAAGGAACTTGTTGAGGGGTGAAAGGTCTATGACCGGCCTCCAACCCCCTGTTGCCTTTTCTACCAGGAAGAGTCTGGAGTAGAACCCTGGACCTGGATCCTGAACCTCTTCCAACGCCCCTTTCTGAAGTAGCTTGGATATTTCCTCCTCCAGGGCCCGTCCGCGGTCCGAGTCCGGTCGATAGGAAGGGACTTGGATGGGGGTAGGGGATAGAGTGGGTGTAGACTGGAAGGGAAGACGGTAGCCTGACTTGATAACCTGCAGGGTCCAATCTTCCGCTCCTGCTTGCTGCCACACTTGCCAATTGGCAGCCAAGCAACCCCCTACCTTCCGCTGACGGGCAGGATCTGGCCTAGAATTTTCTTGCGGGACCTCCTTCTCTTCTGTTGCCCTTCTGCTTTTCCGCTCTTTGATGGAAAGGGACGAGTCTTCTCCCTATGGAACTTGTCCTTCGACACAGAGTAAGGTTTCTTCTCCTCTCGCCTACGCACGGGAAAAGCCGGTCCTCTGCGCTTCTCTTACCTGTTGGCTAATCTGTGGTGCTGGCCGTGGTCTATGGCCCGGGGTTGCGGAATTGGAGAGAGCCCTAGATTGGAGAGATCGCTCCTTCTTCTCCGCTGCCTTGCGAACGTTCTTCCGCAGGATAATAATGTTCTTTTCTGGAACAGCGGGTTTTTGCCGTAAGTCCGGGAGGAGGTCTCTCACCACCTGGCGATTTGGCCTCCTTGAAGGCATTCTCTCTCCTTTTCACCTCCATATTAGCCCCACAGGCCGCTAAGTTGTCTGCTTGGTGCGAGAGTGTCTTGATCCCACACTGCATGAACGAAGACAAGTTCTGCTGCTGCTGAGGCTGGAGCTCGGGTAAGAAACTGCGGAAGTGCTGCCAGTAGACGTTCCATCCACGAATTCGTAGCGAGGGCCAGAGCTAGAGCGCGAATGAGTCCTTCGGTTTCTGAGGGAGAGAGCAAGAGGTGCTTTTTCTGAAGGGCGTCCAGACTGACATCTAAGAGATCTGCAAGGTCCCTGGAATATGCAGACTCCCTTAGTTTGTCACCTGTTGGCCTATAATACCTGCTGGCCCCCTGAGCAGGGATAGGAAGCCACCTCTGTTTCTCAGATACCCTAGTTGGTGAAGTCGTGGGCTTCTCGGGGACGCTCTAGCCATGGCTAGCCTAACCTGTTGCTCCAGGGGAGGCTGACCGAGGGGGGCTGTGAATTCGTTCAGGTTGAGCACCTTATGCACCTCTGACTGAAACTCCTGGTTCAGTTCCTCAGTTTCTGTTAGGCCATTGGCGCTTCTAATCAACGACAGAATCTGGTGAATGATAAGGGCTCGGGCTCCGCAGGTGAGCTAGTCTGACTGCCGTCCGAATCGGGGTCAGAATCGGGCTCCCCCTCGGAGCATGAATCGGGCTCGGAATCAGAGTCAGAACTGTCACCCAAATCTGGAAACAGTTCCTCTGACTTCTTTTCCAAAAGGAACTTCTTCCTGGCTTCTTCATCCTACGGGCAGACTCCTCTAGACTGGTGTTCTTCTTTTCCACTTGCTGGGAAACCTCCTTTTTGGAGCTTACAAGTAGTCCTCCACCACCGCCTGTTTGACCAGGTTCGCAATGTCCAGTGCGGGAGTGAGGACCTGGGCCCCACTGTATCTAGGCTAACTGATGGAGGTGGTGCGGAGGTACTAGGCTCATGCTAGGCTTAGCTTTTTCGGGCATCAACGCTGGCACTGGTCTCTCAGCGCGACCTAGGCCTTGCGGCATCGAAAGGTCGCCATTGATGCTCCTCCTCCGAGCGTTGTGGCTGGCTGGCTTCTTGCGTCGGGTTGCCGCAACTTCTGGAGGGGAGGGGGTCCGGGGGTCCCTCCTGCGAGTTGGGTCCCGTTCCGGGGGGCTCCTTAGCACCGTCCTCAGGATGGGAGGGTGAGGCATCAGGTCCGTCACCGGATCCCTCCTGGGGCTGGACTGATGTGCCGAGAGGAAACAGGGGGTTACCTTGGCACCCGGCTGTGTCTCGGTACTGCTATGGTCATACCTAGATAGTTCGGCCTTTAGGCTAGGCGGGAACAAGCTCTCGGTTGCAGACCCCTTCTTGTTACGCTTCGAGGCAGGAACATGGATCCAGCCCCTAGGGTAGCTTCTTTCCTCTTACCTGCTTTCCTAGCCCCCGACGACGAAGGTTTCTTAGCCTAAGTTTCTTGGGAAGGACACTAGGCTCACTAACTAGGTCCCCCGTTAATAAGGAGGAAGGATTACTAGGCCTAGTGTTCTCCAATTGGGCACTATCCCCCTCACACACGTCCTTAGGCCCCACAGTAGTCGGCCTAGGCCTAGGCTTATCGGCATCAACATTAGCGTCACTGAAAACACTCTCATGCGCCTCATAATAGAGCCTCCACTGATCGTTATTCCACTGCGCACAGGTTGAACACGATGCATCAGGGGAACATTCAAAACCCCTACAAGCAATACACCACAGATGAGGATCCGAGGTTGGCGAGGCAAAGATGTACCGCAACGCATGCCATCGGAAACACACACACAAATCCTCCCCGAAAAACCCACCATAGATCCGCCTTCCATACTTAAAGGGAAGTTAGGATGCTAGGTAATACTAAAGGATAAATAAAAGGATAGGAAAAGGGCACTGGGGAAGCACTCAAGCACAGGATGTCAAAGATATATCACGATAAAGAAAGACTACAGTCGGCGGTCATGCGTTGTTTATCTCAAGTCGGGTCAAGGCGGAAGGAGTAGGTGTTGACACGACGGCTACCGCGAAAAGAATGGTATCACAATGACCTACCCAAGCTGGCCCGGGCTCACACCCCGCGCAGTTACCCCAGACCCAGGTACAGCGATTCAAGTTTGAACTCTTTGTATGCGGTAGCGGCGGCGCGTTCCCGCGGATATCCTTTTGTTAGACACCGAAACCGACGGTTTGTACTTAGTCGGAACAACAGTTGTTTACTAACAAACAAGCCGGTGAGGGACCGTTTTCCGATTGTTGTGATGAAAGTACCCCAGCGTCTGTGGGTACAAGTGGTGTGCAGATTTATCACAGGAAATGGTTAGTTTATTGACACAAGCGACTTCGTAAACATCGAGATGGCGTCAATCTTCTAAATATTTCGAGTTGTAAGTAAAAATGTTGAACGCATTTTGGTGAGATTTCCACTGCCGTGGACACCCTTTTCACTACCCTCTGTTTAAATCTTAAAATTTGGCCTTCATTTCTAACTTTGGAGAAAATACTTACTTCGAAAGGAGAGTAGAGGTCTTTAGCTCCATTTCTCACCAACAACAAGTCGCGACTGATGCCCATCTCCGATGTCGGGACGCGTTATAAGGTAGTACTTTATTTGGGATTGTTCACGTTGATCGTACTTGGTCCACTCATGTACCATGCGGTTTTTTACCCTATGAAACAACTGCTGGGAAAGGATGGAGAGTAAAATGGTAGAAAGAGATATGAATGGAGGCCGATAAAAAGAATGAATGGGGTTGCAGCTAGGGCTCGAAGGACGCTGCAAAGAACCTCAAGTAGCCTAGGGTGCACTGACGGCAAAACCCTCCTAAGCGGTTGGCTTACCTATGGACTAGGCATAAACATGGGTAACGCAATTTTTAGAGTCCAAAAATGACCTATCCCAATTCAAGGCTATACAGACCACTAGTTAATGCTTAGGGTAAAATTCATGGCGTTGTGATCGTCTGCCAACATTTCAAAACAAAAGTCTACCTTACCTAGTAGATAGGAAACAGTCGTTTTCATATACTTCTAAGCAAAGCGAACTTATTCTCGCTTACCTAACAGAATCTCCAGCTTATTCACAATCTCATGAGGAACTGCTGGGCAGGAAGGAAGTCGGCGGGTACCAAAAATCCTTGAAACAAATCAATCCAGCTGACCTTGCCCACGGTCCCGTCAGCTGTGAGTGTTTTGATGACGACTTCTTCTTCCTTTGTTGTGTCGCTAACGTTGGCTCACACCTGCGTGAAAATCACTTTCGTTCGTTCATACTTGAGATTAGTCTCGTTGAGTAGTGTCGATTTTATTTTTAAAAGTCAGTATTATACAGATAAACTAAACTTATTAGAATAATATATCCTGCTCCACATTGAATATGAACAGCACTGGAACTCTTGAAATAGAGCAGACATCCTGGTTTACGGAAGAGACAAAGGATTTCATTCATGATATCAATATAGCGAAGTATCAATGGAAAGGAAAACTAGGAAAAGAAAACTAGGCATTACTAACCTTCGAACACCATTAAAAGAAGGATTATCATAAGCAAGGTCTTGATCATAAAATATAGTGAAGCCGTTGTTCGATGTGTTTTTCCGTTGTGGCCTTTTTGTTTCATAAGCAGTCTGTGAACGTCAGTGATATTTTCACTTATCCGATATTTAACAATACAGACAATATGAACAAAACTTCCGAAGTAACCAATGAATCAATGAATATGTTCATATAAGCAACGTATCCGGATTTCGGTTCTTAGAACTTCTTTCTGACTAACCAACAAACCAGCTTGTTACTTTTTTTTTTTTTTATCCTACGTTTGGCACGACCCACTGACCATAAACAGTCTAGAATTATTTTAACGATGTTCAGCTGGAGCGATAACAATTGGGTTATTTCACAGTTAGCCTGTTCTTAATCCAGATTTGCGTTATCACTGTTTACTCTTTTCTTTCTTTTTTGTATCACGGTCTATGCCAACTCCGTCGAGATTAACTGCAGGCCCGCACTCGGTGAAATTATGGAGCGACACATGTCACTAATTATCAATTTTGTTTTTTAACATTTTAAATGTCTCGATCAGCCTTCCCCTTTACCCCCACAGCCTTTCTAAGATGACACCTTTCCTCCCACAATGTAACTGTAATTCTTATCTGCACTTAATTTCAGCTTTCATGTCCATCCCGTTCTTATAGTTTTACTAATGACCTCGTGTGAATTGTAAAAGGCACGTGTCTAGTGGAAATAGTTAATTTGAATTTGATTGTTCGCAGAAGCTATTGAGATGTGTGTCGTTGGAATTAAATTGGAGCCTTTATTAATAATTTTTTATATGAATCTCATACCTGAGAGACAATTAGAAATAGTCTAGGCTGGAAACAACAACAAAAAATTCTTTTAAACATAATTTAAAGTTTACCGTCTGGAGATATTTAGCAATTAAACTCTCAGTTGTCTGTCAGCCTCGTCCATCCACTACGGTAAAAGTTAATAAAGCCTTAGCATTTCAATGTCTTTGAAGGTAATGACTTTAAACTCCATATATCATCTATGGGAAATGGAGATTCAGCATTCCATATAATTCCAAGGGTCAAGGTAATCAAAGAGAGTTCGAAGGTCAAATAAGAATTTAAACCTTTAACTTTTGAACGATATGCGTACTCCCTCTAATGAAGAAAATGTTCAGAGTAATGTCTAAGAAACTTGTTAGGCAGCAACATCTGTAAACCCTCGGATTTTTGTCATAGATGCTCACCAATTGTATGGTTTATCACTATTTAACGGTACCAAAACAACAGAAACTCAGTTCATAGGATGGAGCTCTCATGTGCAATTTTACAGATATCTGTACACAACACCTGGAGAAGGCACAAATGTAGTACATAGGATCTGTGGCTTTGTTCTGTTGTTCTTTCCTGGTTAGCTGAACCCTTCCAGTTTCGTTATATTTTCCGAGTCCTGTCTGCTTTTTGAGGAATAGTACCACGTGTCCACGTCTCTCTTGCAAGCAACGGTCCCATGTGAAATTACTGGATTGTGTAAGTTCCTTCCGATTAACAACATTAAATAGATTATCACTTAGAATTAAGGGGTTTTCAATATGGGGTATGTGCACTGTCTGTCAGGGGGCACGCGCTCCCCATGGAAATCGAATGAATGTTAGATGCCGACCTTCGACGTGCTTTAGCAAAAACTGCTCCTCGGCCAACTAAGAAAGTTAATGAAAACAGTTTCAGCTATTTCATTAACTACCTTTGTAGCTCAGTACCATAACCTTGAAAATTTACTGCATAGCCAGAGGTAAATAATTATAAGAAAGTGTCTTAATTTTTTTTATGGAATTCCTTATGTTTACAATATTATTGGTTATGTCAAGAGAGATGTGTACCTACTTCTCCTCTGTACAGTTTTTTTCCGATTTGGTTTTGTTTTCCACGTTATGCTAAGTGAGGGGGGTACATTATTGACATTACAAATACCCGAAAGGGTACGTGGGGAGGAAAAGGTTAAAAACCCTTGTCTTAGATCAACAAGTCATTTCCTCTGTCGTTACAACAAAATGGATAGAAATAGACACAGGCGTATATAGAGAGAGAGAGAGTTTGATTTCATCCAACCCAAATATTTTCATATGTTAATTACCTTCGAGGAAAACATACAGCCTTGAAGTTCTTATAGTTTCTAGAACCACGAAGCAAATAAACGTAAAGTCAATAGATTTTAATCATAAGCAGAACTTGTCAGCGGCCTTGAGCGTATGTGCAACTGAAACTCATGTTGGCCAGCAAGGACTGCTTACACAACGGATTTAAAAACAATTTACATGACAGGTCAGATCAGGAAGATAGGCCAGCCTTGTGCTGGCACGGGCTCTTGCTTTTCATCCGCCCATGTCTGTGAATTCAACAACTGTACCTGTGAACACGAACCATTCGGCTCAATTTAACCAGTAAGTAGGAAGACGTGGGAAGGAAAGGATAGATTCGAGTCAGAGAAGTAGATCGATAAAAAAAAAAAAAAAAAAAAAAAAAACACACACACACAAGGAAGGAATACAGGGGTTCTTGCTGTCTTCCCAGGTCTGCACGTTACGGTGCTTGAAGAAGGAAACAGCAAGGGTGGGGTAGGGGGGAAGGAGACAATTAATGGTAGTGATTGTGGAGGATGAGATGTTTGCTTATATTGTCGATGGCTGTATACCATCAAGGACTAGCTAATATTGTAGTCCTTAAGTGAGATCATGACAAGAGCATTTTGACTGTGAAGGAAATATTATTTAGGTGGTTTTGGACAGGAGACAATTCTGTTTACCTGGGTGGTAGCTAACAACAAAGAAAAGCTGAAAGTATTTCAGCGATTTCAATTATGTGTCAACATTTTGGTGTTGGTTAAAGGAACCTCTGTGAAATTCTGCTTGAGAGGAAAAGTCTCCGGACAGTTTAATGCTCTAGTGGTTGAGATGCTACCTGTTCGCAGTACTTGCATTCTCTGCTTTCTGGATCAATTATTTGCCAGGTGCACAGATATCCCAGTCGTAGTCGGCTGATGATCACAGCTATAGTGCTCTGGACATATTTCTGGAAAGAAAGAGACTTTGTAATTCAGTGCTTTCTACGTATGTACCATTTGGCAGACCATGAACCTTGAAGAAAAGTTCGACGGATTTCACTGTGTGCATCATTCTGGCAGAACCTGAAAATGTTGCTTTTAATTTGATCGAGGGACTGATTAATGGTTATACTAATAGTGGCACATTGGAGAGTGCCTTTTTCAAGTTAATAAGCTTCCTCGTTTCCTTGGATACCGACGTGACTGGGGATCTAATTTAGTGATTTGCCTTCCATTGCTTTGATGAGCAAAGGCAGCAGATATTATACTGGTGAGTATGTGTACATTTTTAGTGAACGATTGATTATAGCAATTATGCACTCTGAATCTGTGTGAATTGTTGTCTCTCCTTCTTGATTTATGAATCTTCAAGTGTTTTTTTTTTATAACAATTAACTCAGTTTGTAGAGTAGACGCATTGTTGGATAGTCTCCAACCGCTTTTATTGGTAGTGGAGACTACTGCTGCAGCTGCAGCCGGGACATCACGGTCAACAGTGTAGTAGATATTGGGAGCATTTATGATATTCATGGCAATTTGTGCCGCTTGTTTGAGTTGATTAGGTGAACAGAGCGCCTTGTTTATTGGGAACAGGGTGAAGTTAGTTATAATGGGGGGCGGGACCCAAGGAGGTTGTTCATTGTAATTGTTGTTGTAAGTTACTTTCTTCGTTGTAGCAGCTTCTTTTTGCATATTTGTCCTCCTTTGAATCGTGAGAAGATTTCCCATATGGTTTTTGGGAGGGTTTATTTCTTCATGGAAACTGAGAATTCTTGCTATTTTGTTTTCAAGGGCGCAATCTCTGCCAATTTTCAGGGTTTTGAATATGATAAGTGCATTTCTTTGATCAATTCTGGCCTGAAGAGAGAGAAGGTTGGTTTCTGCTCCGAGTAGACAGAGTCTAGCCCACGTAGGGGCAGCCGCAATGATCTTCATAGCATTGCTTTGAATGACTTCAAGTGAGCGGATTTGCGGAGGTGTTATCTTCGTGAGTTCAGGTGCCGCATAATCAATAGTGCACGAGTTGTTTGAATGTAAAACATTCTGAGAAGATGACTTGTTGCACTTTCTCGAAGTGAAGTGATCCTTTTCATCGCAGTTAGTCGACATTGGACTTTTTGTCTCAGGTGCTGTACTACCTACTTCTTTAACAGGGGACAGTTTGTGATTTATATCGACTCCAAGGTATATGAAGTCACTTACCCATTCAGTGGGTTCACCCATGCTGATGAGATTGTTGGGTGTTCGTTGATGCATGATGGCCATGGCTTTTGTTTTGTCCGTGTTGATTTTTTATCCTAGTTCTTTGCACTTTTCTTCAGTCATGTAGAATGATCTTGGGATTTTCTGCTGTTGAATATCTCTAGGTGGTTGAGGACACGCAAGGCAAACATCACCTGCATATGTGAATATTTCTACTCCTTTGGGTAACTTCAGAGTGGCCAGATTTTCCCTGAGGACATTAAAGAGAAAGGTCTAAGAATTCCTCCTTGTGGTGAACCGTTTTCATGTTCATTGAACTCAGAAGATGCTCCTTGAAAATAGGCTCTAGCTGACCGGTTTTGTGTGTACCTTTGTGTCCATGCCTAAAGGTTGCCTTTGATGCCCTTCTTTGCAAGAGAGGAGAGTATGACAGTGGAATTTGCCAACTCTTAGGCCTTTTCAAATTCAAGGAAAACTACTAGGGCATTCTTATTGTTGATTGTAGAAAATACATCTGCTTTGCATTCTTGGGTGCCAGTGTTTTTCGTGTATGCATAGATACGGGGATGCAAAGGTCGTGCTTTCCAGAGTAATCTATTAAGAACCATTCTTTCTGCTACTTTCTCAGTGCAGCTGATAATGGCAATGGGTCTGTATGCCCCAGGTTGTTTTGGTTTGAGAATTGCCTTTGTGTCTTGCTAGTTCCATTTTCTTGGTCTGATTCTTTCAACATAAGTTTTATTGACTAGGGTGAGATATACTGTTTTTGCAGCTTCGCCCATATTCTTGAGCATGCTTTACGTTATATAGTTAGATCCATGAGTTGCAGTGTCCTTTGTTTTTTTAAGCGCAAGGTTTAGTTCCTCTTTGGTGAAGGGAGTGTCTGTTTGGTCATGAGCGTTGCAAGCGTCAACAATTGTTCTGATTCTGAGGGATTGACAGTTTACAAAGTGTTGTGCAATCCTGTGGGTCAGAGTCGGGGTTGCTGATGATATTCTTTCTTCCAGAGACTTTACCGAACCAATTCTACATCTTGGCAATAGGTGTGAGATGATGTACTTCTCCGCACCATTTGTACCACTTCTAATCTTATTTCTTCAGCTATTTGCGTTGCATGAGCTGAGACTACAGTCAGTACGGTGTATAACTGATCTACTCTATATCTTCTGAAGAGTTTCCTTACTTGATTGATTCTTCTATTCATTTCTTTGGTTCGGGAGTTGTAGTACCAAGCATTTTTGTGGTTGGTATTTGTGGGTGGGTATTTCGTTTTTGGCATGGATACTCTGGCAGCATTAGTTCTGCGGTTGCAGAAATCTTGTAGTAGTGTGCAAACATCCTGTGGAAGATGATTTATGCATTCTGTGGACCAGGTTCACATGTAGTTTTCAAAGGAATTCCAGTTGGCAAATTCAGGGGGAAGAGTTGGGGGCGGGAGCTTTTTTATTTGTGTTGATTGGACAGCAAAGTGATTACTTATGAGAACAGGATGTATTTCCCAGAGAGCGTCTACCTGCTAATTTCTGGTAACAAGAGTGAGATTTAGCCTTCCTTCGTGTAGATGTGTGGGTTCACTGCAATCATTTAATGGTTTGACTTGAGGAAATACCTGAAGTAAAAGGTCCTGCAGGGTTGGTTGTTGCTTTGGATCTGAGGGAGGGGTGATGAGCATTAAAAGCATTGAATCTAGATATATATGCGTTTCTGTGTGTGTGTGTGCGTGTGTGTGTGCATAGCTGTGGTCGGTGGCAACCATACCACGAAAGATTTAGGGGACAGCCAATGGAGGAATCGGCAAGGAGTCATGCTGCTTTATGGAGTTTTAAAAACATGAAAAGTCATAGGACTAATGAAATGATATCTTCTTCGGCTAAAAGATTTAAATGTTTCAACTTTGTTCAACCTGACTGAAATTCTTTCCTGCTTTCTTGAAATAATTTATTCTTCTGATAAATTGAAGCCTGAAATTATTCGGACGCCGTGACTTTATTTTGATAATGCACGCAGCCAAATTGTATTTTTCCCTCTTAGTCTGAATGAATGAATTTTTGAAAACGGATGCGCTAAGTGTTGTTGATATCCTCCGGTATGTATGATTTCCTGCTTCACGATTAAACTAATTCTAGCAATACTGTCATCACTTTCTTATTTTTCTTCAATAATTGCAGGCGTTTCGTCCATCAGCTAATACTATTAAACAGTACTTTATACCAACTTTTGCTGCTTAATATTTCCTGGAAAACAGTTTTTATAGTTTATTTGCACACTGCGCAACGGTAAACGAAAAGTGTCCTGTACATCTGAGAGTGGGATTTGGAAAGCTGTAATTTTGAGATTGAACAAGGCGTGATCCGACCTCCAGCTTACTCGGGAAGAGTGCAAGATTCTCCCCTCACACATAGTTGTAAACATTAGATTCCTTATTCCTAACTTTTAACGTAAATTACAACTTTGCAGTTCTATTTCGTTTCACTTCAATCCAATATCTTGAATGAAATGTCTTGCCGCTTTGAAATCCACCAAAGAATAGGCTCTATGGTCAAATAGAGCCTTATTTCACCAAACGAAAATTAAAATGTGTAGTACACTATGTTTTATTGGAAATAATTTTTCTGTCCTACGGTTTAACATGCACATTATTTATTTTTTACATTTTCATTCTGATAAATAAAGGATAAACATCCTATACAAAAATTCCTGTATCTTTAACTTAACGGAAGACACCTTTTTAGGTTCTTCCATAGACCTTTCCTACAGCCTCCAACAAGGAGAAGCAGAAGAACAACAAAAGTAGTTTGTAGGCTTACTCTCGAGTAAACGAAAACAAATACGCAACTAGTGAGTTCCTTCGAACTGCGCTGCTCTCACGCTTGAGAGAGAAAGAGAGACATTACCTTCATTCTTTTAACTATTAAAGGTCATTGTCTTGTTATCGTGAAGCTTTGCTTTTGCGCTTGCGCAATAGGAGACACTGAAAAGGTAACTATGGAGCGAATACTCCTATGCAAATGATCAGAGATACAGCTCATACCCTTGCGTTCGAAACTTACCGGCCTAAGGCTTTTTAGTTATAACGTTCGAGCCTATTCTTTGGTGGATTTCAAAGCGACAAGACATTTTATTCAAGATATTGGATGAAAGTGAAATGAAATGCAACTGTAAAGTTATATTTGACCTATAGCATTTAATTACTTATAAAAAATATTGTGAAATATTTTAGAAGAAACGAACAACCGAACCGTTAGCCTACTTACTGGAGGTCTGTCAATGTTCCCGAGCTGATTAATATTATCTTACTTGTGTGCTTGTGGTGGTTTCATTGCAATTTTTGTGAAAGATAATAATGCCTTTGTATTACTGTGTGTGGCAATAATTAATTTAATGCGAGGAATAGGAGCCAACTTTGTCCAAAAGTCAAGGTCGATCCCATACTATCAAACGAACCGAGTCTGAGTACATATATAAAGAGATGGATATTGTAGTACCATGTCCGGTACCTTTCTGCTTCGTAAAAGCTTTATCATTGCAGAATCATTAGGTAAACGGAACCCCTTCTGAAAAGCCAGTTATTCTATTGTTGTAGATATAATCCAGTTTTATTTCCTGAAATAGAATGGAATATGTATTTATTTTCTTTTTACCTCAGGGCTTAGGAAGTATAGGTCCAAATTGCAACACTGGAAAAACTCTATCAGATATGCAGTTCAGTCTAAATCTATATTTCATTGTATCGTGTTCATTTGATTTTGAATCTATTTCAGATTGATATTTATATCGTCTCCTCATAACAATTACTTTTTGTCAAGGGGTACTAAGTTACGCGATGGAAATTATATTGTTGCGGCATCCCGAAAGCCACAGACAATAAAACGACCAGATAAGATTATTTTAGCCATCATTTGAAAAGCGTTCATAACCAAACAATTAAACCTTGTTGCCGGGTTTAGTTGTTCTGTAGATAAGTCTTATCTAATCTAAAACATGAAGTGCCGACTTTGACATCAACAATGGAGAGGCTCAGAATACGCTAAGCGACTAGGTCTAGATAACATTATTGCATGAGGAATGGGCCTATGATAGTCCCGAATTTATAATTAAAACGGGTGTATCCGAACTCACCAACAAGCACTGATTCCATCTGATCCATCAGATCTTGTGGCGTGAAATAGCTAGGAAATAGTGAGGAAAACAGGCGAGAATAGAATTGTTGAATGAATTCATTATATCTACGGCTTTCGATCTCCACGTTTCATTACACCTGTCGACGAAGTTCGACACGAATAAGTTATGACGTAAAATTCAGTTTTCGTTGAAAAAATAAAGAGACGAGTTACGGTAGAGACGTCCGTAGCTGAATTGGAAGTTGCATCATGAATTTTGCATAATGCTTTAAATTCATTGCCGTTTGCAGATAATTTTTGCGCAGACTTTCTCTTGAAATAATTGTATGTCACGTAAGTATTCCATTAGTTTGTCAGATTTAGATCTTTAACGAATCAAAATTCAGAAACTAAGGATCAACAAAACTAGTGGAACACATTTATATATATAGTATATATATATATATTATATATATATAGATATAATATTATATCTATATATATATATATATATATATATATATAATATATATATATATATTAGCAAGATTTGCATTAATATACTGAATTACTTATATGAATCATGGAATGACAGTTAAACTGTATCTAAAAGACCTTATCTGCCTAAGTATGATGCTTTTAGATGAATGATATGATTCAGATGACATGTTAGAGTGAGAAAAGATACCAAAGGCTATATTACGGACGTTCCATATGCAGATGAGATAACGATGAACGGAATATGGTCATGTCCTTCACACAACCCCTGGGAATTGGTAGGCCTATGTGACAGTGTCAGCCGGACTCTTGTGGGCACCAGAAGAGTTGGATCTGAAGATTTGTGGAAGTGGAACCTCAGGAAAGACATGAGTGGTGGAATTTCACAAAGGCGATGATGTATATAATAACTTTTAATACGATATACAATCCAAACACACACACAAACTTACACAAACAAGTACACACAAAGCTAGACTATATGCTCTTTCATTGCAAGCTAGTGACAAGATCTTAGCATTGGTGAAGGAAAATAAACATACACTCAACGCTAGATGATATGTTCTTACATTGCAAACCAGAGACAAGACCTTAGCACTAGTTTATGAAAGTAAATAATGATAAAATTTGTGGAGATAAATTATTGCTCCCCAACCACCCATCCCTTGTCTGGCTGAAATCTTAGGTACTCTGACGTCATTGCATCTGAACTATCGTTATCGTATCCCTGTGCTTGTGTTGAACCTATTCCTTCTTCAGTTTAAGTCACAATACTACAACAGCTTGAAGTTTTGACTTTTTTTTGTTTTTTGTTTTAGGGATGGTTCTTTTCTACAAATTGTTCTACTAATTCAAAATTAGTTCGCAAGATTAAACACCCAAAATTGCACAAGAAACTGTCCAGCATCTGGTATTAAATAAAATGTAGTTCATGAAGTTTCTGTTCTTTTCAGTTGCGTCTCATCTCCAGCTATACAGTGGGGGGGGGGGGGGGGGTGATCATCGCCACCAGTACCGGTGCATATTCACGTGATCATTTCATGTACTATAAAGGCGTCATTAAGCATATAAGGGTAGCAAATTCACAATATGGTCCAGCAGTATTTGAACTTTTTAAATTTCCTAGTGACGTATTAGGTGGCTATTGAACTTGAATTTGTAGGGAACATACCAAAACCGGAGGCAAGACGTTATATTTACAATAAAACAAGTTAACCAGTTTGAAACTTATATTTAAAAAAATGGAGTTGTGCAAAAATACATTTCCCATTACAAATAAAAACATATAATATGCATGTATTTTCTTACATAAAAAATAGCAGTTGTAAAATAAACATATATAAATTGCTTGATAAACATACTTGTATATGTGCACAAACGTTAATCAAATAGATTTGCAATTGCTCCCCGGAGTACATACGTAAATAGAGGCGATAGTACTACAGAGGCTGCTCTTGATATTTTTTTCTTCATTTTTTACTCATTATGTATTTTATTGATTTATTTTGCTTTCCTAATTTTAATTAATATATTATTTTCCAAGCACTCTTGAGGGGGCTCTGATGGCGTGGGGCCCCCAAGCAGCCGCTTAGTTAGCTTGTCTTGAATCGGCTTAAATTCGCAAGAGGCTGATAGGTCTAGTTCGCATCGGCTCTTGAGAACAGAAGTAGGCCTGCTTGTGTTGGAGTAAGGTTACTGGAATCAGAAATTCGAATTCATGTGATGGATCATCCTAGAATCATAAAAGATTTGTAATAATAATGTGCAAAAATGTTTAATGGAGCAGAGGCTTTGGCAGCAGTAAACTTTGTAAAGATTTCGATGAGGCCGTGTTTTGAATCTTTCATCTTGGCGTAAAGTCCTTGGAGGAAGCCGAATTCTTCTACAACTAACCATCCCGTGGATGATAAAAACGCGTTCTGTTTAATTTGTCAAAAAGTTTCATCACTACTAAATTTCTTTCCTATTAACTGCAGCGTATTAATGGAGTTACGTGATTTTATATATGGCATTTATTATTAAAAAAAATATTAAACAGAAAGAGAGATGGTATAGATCGACAGCAGTAATGATATGAAAATCTTATGATGACATATCTAGTATTTTGGTAAACTAATTTTTTAAAATAACACTTGAAAGAAAAAGCATTACAAAAATAGATGCGAGAGCTACACGGAGTTACAAGGATTAGGATGTCTCAAAGACTTGTTAGTCCAACCGAGGAGACATCAGTGCTCATTTATATCTAGGAGTAGGGTTTACTGTCCATTCACAGTGTCCTAATGATTTTTTCTAGCTTTTTTTTAAACTCTTCCACAGTGTTGCTGTTCATAACTTCTGGTGTGTGTGTGTGTGTGTGTGTGTGTGTGTGTGAGAGAGAGAGAGAGAGAGAGAGAGAGAGAGAGAGAGAGAGAGAGTTATATAGAAATAAAACACATTCCATTTTACAGCTCTTGCTTATATCAGTATCACAAATATGTGTTCAATTGCTTCTATTCATTTTTTTTATCATTAATAAGGGCTGTAATAGTTACACAAACCTACAATATATTTCCGAATTTAAGTTAATCCATTTATTAGGCCTACACTAAACTTCGAACAGGCTTAGAATTGGTAGGTCTATTTATTATTAAAACCTATGCACAGACACACGCAAACACACTCATGCAGACCACAGCAGTGTAAGAATATAGTTCGTGCTTCAGTTCCAAGTTTTTTTTTTTTTTTTTTTTTTTTACACAAAAATGTGCTCTTTTGGCAAACTGCCATTTGGTGGAGGCAGAGTATCGGTAAAAGGTTAATTAGACTACCCATAATACATGACATTATGATCCCACAAGAAAAGTAAGGAACAAAATTAATAGAAAAATTCAATAACTGAACTAGCATACGATAAATCACAATTTGAATATCATTACAAGAGAATAAGATCTTCTTTCGACCTAATTCATCGTACACTAAATCAAACTAAAAGTAAATTCGACCTCAGAATAATATGAAATAAGAGATTTATCAATACTACACAGTATCTAGTAAATGAACAAGGCGTGACCGACTTCCAGCTTACTTGGGACGTGCGCAAAGATTTTCCCCTCACGCATAAGTTATAAATATTATATTCCTGCCTTCTAACGTAAACTAAAACACGTTAAAATCTATGCTCAAATATATCCTTGTTTCACCAGCGAAAATAGAAATAAATACGCTATATTTTATTAGAAATATTTTTTCTGTACTATTTAACATGCACATTATTAATTTTGTACATTTTCATTCTAATAAATAAATGATAAACATCCTATCCTAAAATTCTTGTACCTTTAATTCAATGCAAAACACCTTTTTCAGAATTTTTTAGGCTGTCCATAGACCTTTCCTATTCCCCCTATAAGAACAATAACAGCAACAAACGCAAAGTAGTTAGTAGGCTTACCCCGAGTAAGCGAAAATAAAGAAAAGCTTACATATAAGAAATTACACAGGGCAGGAGGGTTGGTTACATTCAGCCCACATCTTGGGACGAAGTTACAAGCCCTGGTTTAACCCGCTATTGCTTTTTGGGAGCTTATGTACCTAAGGGGTCTGGTATTTCCTTGTTGGTCACCATTAAGTAATGCAGTGACAGACAAAAAGAGGATTGCCTTGAGCAGACTGAAAATGAAGTATGAATTCTCATAACAATAAGATTCAATTAAGAGAGAGACTGTCCAAGGTCTTGTGCTGAACTGCAGCTAGTACGACCTTTTAGCTGAACCTTAGCCTCACTCCTGGATCGTGGTTGATCTTGGGTGGGAAAGAAAGTGACGTCAATCCGAACAATATCTGCAATTAATCAAGGTATTCGTGAGGGTATCTGTTCTTAATGTATAGCCGAGAAGAAAAGAATTCGTTATTAACTCATATCACGGAAACTAGAAAGGACGCCTTTAACACTTGTGGGACAAGACACCTTGGCTGTATTGAATATGCAAGCATCACACCCGCCTCTCCCCAACCATTCTCTCTCTCTCTCTCTCTCTCTCTCTCTCTCTCTCTCTCTCTCTCTCTCTCTCGTTGTGACGCATAATATTCGTAATCAAATCTCCCAGCCTCTCGTTTATAGAACATTCTTACAAAGGACAGACAAGTTAGAGGAATTGCCGTCACAGAGTAATGTTAAAGGACTAATTTTTTATTTTTTTATTTTTTAGGAACATGTGGAGGCAGCTCCTTTAGTAATAGGACTGCCTGCCGTTATGATACTGACCAAACGAATTATCATCATCGATGTCGTTTCTAGTCGAATGTACCCTCACATTCATTTGCGTAATAGCAGTTGGCGAGGTCTTCCCTCAACACAGATCTCCTCCATTCTTCAGCTTTGTCAAAAAGCTTCTGTAGTAAGTTTTTTTTTTTTCTTAGAAAATCGGGTTCCGTTTAAGTGCGCTTTTGTAAGCTTTTATACTTTGTCTTTTTATATATAAATGTATATTTTCTTTAATTGTAATTCCTTTTCTTTATTGACTGTGTTTACCAAAGTCAACATAAGTTGTAGGTACCAATGGAGGAACCTGTATAGTACCGTTCTGAAGATTTGATGGGTTGTCTCATTTTATCTCCTGAATCCACAGAATTATGGGTTCCAATAATTAATCCAAAAATTTTTTTTAAGTGCATGGTACATCTATATCTATATTCAGCCTTCGTATTTATACTGTATTCCACTCACTACCACAAATAAGTACTATCCACGCACACACGCCCACCCACACACGAACTTTAGTAGATGCAAGTAGATAAACGTAAATTATTTTTGGCAGAGAAAGTCCTATAGCAGTGAAATCTTTCGAGTCTGCTGCTTTCTATATGAGGTCTCATTTGATGTTTATCAGTACGTGCAAGACATTTTGATATAATCTGAGTTTTCTGCTTACTTTTTATCATTCCTTTCTTTACATGTACTGTTCGTTAATTACAAAGTTATAACGCTCCTACGTGCCTATAATTACTGAATATTCGATAAAAGTGCTTTGTCAGTTTCTTAAGATGATTAGCCATATCCTTAACTATGAAGTTCATTTACTAATCAGCATCTAGAAAAATGTGCACAGAACAGTCCTATTTATGAAGGATGGGAAAATGAAGGAAATTGTCTATGGACAGAATATCTGTGTTCAGTCTCAAGTCTAAAGGGATCTTGACCTAGATCTACTAACGAGAGCTATGTCTAAATGTTGCAGTAGCTCGTCAAATCTAATTGTTTCATTAGATGATGTTCCTTCTGCCATTTTATTATTTTACATAATAATAAATAGAAATAAGTTACAGGGTGGGGGTAGGGCTTTGGTTTCAAGACGTAGGATGCCAGATGTCGTCAGGTGTTCACAGCCAAAGGGGGCTCTGGGCGTAAGTTCGTACGTTGGTGATGCGACACAAACTACGCACGTGCGTAAGTTGATAGTATTTGTAGACGTCATATCATATCCAGCATATTGTTTCATTACATCAGAGAAGCCTACGATGCTCCTGTTATCGGTTTGGGTATGTGCAAGTTCTTAAACTTCTTGCATTCAAACTTCCCCTGAATATTTGGTTCAAAATCGCTGGGTTGAATTTGGTTTTGGTGATCAGTTCTTGGAAAAGTTAAAGAAAAATTA
This sequence comes from Macrobrachium nipponense, assembly GCF_015104395.2. Classification (NCBI taxonomy): domain Eukaryota; kingdom Metazoa; phylum Arthropoda; class Malacostraca; order Decapoda; family Palaemonidae; genus Macrobrachium; species Macrobrachium nipponense. The sequence goes on from NC_087212.1 coordinate 43,180,217, forward strand.
AACGTATATATTCACATTTTTCTCATCTGGCATCTATTTTTCGTTTTAGAATAATGAATACTATACTTAACTGTGAATTTCTTCTTGGTGAGTCAACAAATTGATCTGGTAAGTTGTTAATACGATTAATACATCTATAGTGTTGTCATATCTGAAGTTCCATCCGTCGTTGCGTTTAAGAAAGAGAGAGAGAGAGAGAGAGAGAGAGAGAGAGAGAGAGAGAGAGAGAGAGAGAGAGAGAGAGAGAGATAGTCTCCAATGCAAACTGCTATGATAAAAATGACGCAGAATCAAGTTGGATTGTGGTTACTCAGTAAGCTAAAGTACAATTATTAATGAACACTGCCCCCTCCCCAGCTCTCTCTCTCTCTCTCTCTCTCTCTCTCTCTCTCTCTCTCTCTCTCTCTCTCTCTGATGAGATCAAATTTGCAGAGTTTTGCTGCAGTTATAAATACTTTTATTTGTGCTGCATCTACCATCATGGCTAAGATACAGGAAGATATCAGGAAAGCAGCTTTTTCATGGGAAGTGGCCGGAGAACTTTTGACTTTACTTCTGAATCAGGTTCCGAGCAGATGAAAAATGAGGTCATGTCTGTTATAAGTCTCGTCCTTATGGTTTTTTGAAGATTTAAACTAAGCAGGATATCCCTCATGTTCCTCACTCCTAAATGGAGTGAAATTTATTTTAATGTTACCCCTGAACTGGTCACGGTTGTGTAGAAACGCCGAGCCTATTTCATCTATACCTGAAAGTTTTGTCAGACTAACTGCTCGGCAAATTTCTCAGTGATTGATGACCGTACCTACCACCAGCAAAATTTGGTCCAATGACGACTGTTAACATGCAAATTTGATTAAATTTTCCCCTAATTCTGATCATCATTTGCCTGCAGACATTCCCTGCAGACTGTAGGTCTACCATCCACCTCGTAGTGCTAGATATACTATAGTTATTCTTACCAATTAGCATTTTCTTTTCGTAGGTTCATGTCCACATCTTAAGTTTTTATTCCAGCTATGACCAAATCTTGGAATAATCTTCATAAGTATATAACGGAGACGTTAGAACTAAAGAAGTTCAAACTTAATGCAAATGTCTCACTTTTATTTAACAAACTTGCATCCATATATTTTTCCTGTGTAAGGTCGATAATCTACCAGTAATAAACTCCTCGTCGTAATAAACTCCTTGTCGTCGTCCAGCCCTGTAGTAAGCCTCTCTCACCACTGGTTCCTTTATAAACAAACAGAATAGAGGTACTTTGTCACGAGCTGCGGGAAGGTATAACCGTTTCCTGCATATAACAAATAAAGTATGGTCGGGACTTTCCGTAATGGTCAGTTAGTTTACTTTTTCGTTAATTGTTTTCTACTTATCAAAATATATAAGCTGATGGCTCTCTTTTGTTGCGTGAAAATCGAAGCTACAGCAAGGACAGATAAATAAGCAGACGGGTGAGATTTAGGAAGCATAAATAACGAACATAAACTTTGTGGAGGTTATCTGATCACTAATTTCGCTGTGGTGTGTTTACCTCATGTCATGTCAAGAAAAACAGTCGCTGCTTATATGGTAAAAATACATTGAACTACAACAAATATCAACTAAGCCGCATAATTTACTAAATCCGTTGTGTTATAACCGTAGATCGACAGACTATAATATAGCACTTTATTAGTTAAGAAGCCTACAAGGTCATAGAGCTGAATCTTTCCCATACAGGGATTGGCCTTAGCACAAACGTAAAGGACAAAACAAACTTGAATATGCACACTGGCAACTAAAGGACCTGCGTACTCACATGAATATGAATTTAGCCTGATTGACAAACACAGCCTTATCTCAGAGGCAACATGAGAGCCAGTCACAATCACATCCTTGAATAAGTCACACACACTGTGCAGCCCACATTGTGTGGGTATGCGGTTGTTTTGCTTATGAAATGTGCAACGTTGCATGAAGTTCCGCTGAATTGGAAATAGCTGCACAGCATGCAAGCACGCATGCATGCATAATACCACTTAAAGGTGGGCGGGGTTAAAGCTGCTATCCAATAAGAAGATCTAACAACCAATGCTAGAAGTATTGTTTTATTTAAGAAGTTTTGCGATATATGCCGCTTAAGCTTATCTACAATTAAAACCCATTAATAGGACCCTTGGCCGGCAAATTCTTCGTCATTTCTTTAACGCTCTTAAAGGTGAATTTTTATTACCGATACTTCAGATGATGTGTCATTATCACAACTGCCATGAAAAATAACGCTAACATTGATCATTCAAACGGCAACCTTCATTATTTGGCATTTGTTTTTATCAAGTGACATTGGTCATCCGGTCATCTGTAGAGAAGAATGAGAATCGTTCCAATATTATGCCTTGAGACGTCCCGTCTTATTTTGGAAAACGAAATTCTGAATTTGAATATGATATGCCAAGATTATATTTAAGCATGTTATTCATTTAGAAATATATCGGGTAGCTCCGAAGACTGCTAATAAATGAAGGGATAAAATAAATGACGTTTGTTCAGGGTCTTTCTGCCCCTCGGCAGTCTCTAGAAAGGCCTCACACACAATCACAGCTGAGTAGGGAGGTCAAGTCTTCGTATTGTTGTGATGTTATGATATTATTGTTATGCGTTGCACGATGGTGTCACCTTAATTGTTCAGGGACGGAAAGTGATCGTGGAGGCTGTATAGTCTAGGTAGTTTTGCCAGTCGACTGGAAATCAGGTGAGCAGAGGCTGTTATTTCGTATACGGGGTGAAGAAGTTAGGTACTACAGAACAACAAAAGACCTTGAGCACTGGGATGGCTAACCCCGACTAGGATAGTGATGTAGATTCAATTCAGGGGAGTTAATGTGGCTGAAATAATGACCCACGTTCACTGTCACGTTACACTGTAGTTCACAATTAACTTCTCTCGTTGTATTGGGGTTTAATGAGCGTCATAGTCTATGTTACGAGCTAATCTGAAATGGGTGTCTGGAAGCGAGTGCTCTTGTGTCGTAGCCTAATGGAGCCTCTCTCACTCCCTCTCTCTTAGCTTAGTAACAGCATAAAAAGCCTTTTCATTAGGTAGGTAGTATGTTCTGCAGTTTCATTATGTAGCTAATTTAAGCTTTAGCTAAACTTAAGAAGTACCATAGAGTCTATGGTGGACTGACATCAATCAGAATTCAACTTGACATGAAAGTTCATCCAGTCAAACTAATTTGGTGGCGAAGTTATTGACAGTTTCACATAACCAATAAAGGGAGCGACTGCCATGTGTGGGGGTCAGGGCTGCTGTTAGTACTAGCCTAGGTTTAGGGGAAACAACTGACTGGACTAGCTGATCCAGTTTTCACCACGTGTGGATCCACCCTCCGAAAAAGTACTTTAACACGTCCTGACATCGGAGATGGGCACCAGTCACGAGTCATCGTTGGTGAGAGCAACAGCTTGAGACCTCTACTATCCTTTCGAAGTAAGTTTTTTCTCCAAAGTTAGAAATTAAGGTCATATTATAAGATTAAACAGAGGTTAATGAATGTCTAGCCATGTGCAGTGCAAACATACCTCCATTACGCTTTCAAAATTTTTACTTACAACACCAAAAATGTAGAAGACTGACACCATCTCGATGTTTGCGGAGTCACTTGTGTCAATAAACTTTCCATTCCATGTGCTAAATCCGCAGACCACTTTTACCCATAGACGCTGGGGCACTTTCATCACAACAATCGTCAACAATGACACCAACCGCCTGGTACATGCAAGGAAACTAACTATTTTTTTGTAGAAAGAAGAGGAATCATGCACTAGATAATAATCTAAATAAATAGTTAGCGTAAAAAACCGCAGGGTACAGAGTGGACCATGTACGATCAGCGTGAACAATCCCAAAAAAAGTACATTATAACGTGTCCTGACATCGGAGATGGGCATCAGTCGCAACTTGTTGTTGGTGAGAAACGGAGCTAAAGACCTCTACTCTCCTTTTGAAGTAAGTATTTTCTCCAAAGTTAGAAATTAAGGCCAAATTTTAAGATTTAAACAGAGGGTAGTGAAAAGGGTGTCCAGCGGAATGCAAATCTCACCAAAACGCGTCCAACATTTTTACTTACAACTCAAAATATTTAGAAGATTGACGCCATCTCGATGTTTACGAAGTGGCTTGTGTCAATAAACTAACCATTTCCTGTGATAAATCCGCACACCACTTGTACCCACAGACGCTGGGGCACTTTCATCACAACAATCGGAAAACTTTCCCTCACCGAGTAAACAACTGTTTTGGTCGAAGACGACGACTAAGAGTGCACTTCGATAATTTTTTAGATAAATAGTAAAACATCAATATTTTACATATTTATGATGATTAATTTGAAAATATTCGTTATTGAAAAAGTAACTCGATTCTGACTCAAATTTTAAGTAATTATTTTTTGGAATTAGAACGTTCTTTTAAGTCCTGTATTATGACGTCACAACATCTTGACTTTCGTACCTATTGTAAATAATTGCTTTACTCAACTTTCTTGCAGAAAAGTTTACCAGTTATTCATGCAGGTTATCAGCTCTTCATGTATTTGTTATAATCGTAATTCGCATATATATCTTTATTATTTACTTTTTGGATATATGAAGATGTTTTACTGCCGAATTATCGCCGTAGTGTGACGCAATCGTTTTCGGTCCCTGGGCCTCTGTTTTCGCACCAAAAGAATTATGGAGCCGAATTTGCAATGACCAGAAAGTCGTTAAAAGAGGAAAGTTAGTATTGAGGGGCATATGTTTTGATTGAGAAAAATACTATTTTATACATTCAACTTCCCTGTCAGATATATACTTAGCTATAGACTCCGTCGTCCCGACAGAAATTTGAATTTCGCGGCACACACTACAGGTAAGTTAGGTGATCTACCGCCCCGCCGCTGGGTGGCGGGAATAGGAACCATTCCCATTTTCTAATTCAGATTTTCTCTGTCGGCCGGGACATCAACATTGTTGTTGTTCCTCCTGATTTGTTTTTCGTGTGTTTTCATCGCTATTGATCTTCTAGACCGGTTTTAAATGTGACGTATTGGATCTTTGGTTGGGCATACGCTTTCGTGGACTGTTAATTGATTTTGAATTTGGATTTTTCTCATAATGTCGGACTCTAGCTTTTCAGTTAGAAGACTGTGTGTGAATGAGGGATGTATGGTGAGGCTACCGAAAGCTTCGGTAGACCCTCACACGGTTTGTAAGGGGTGTAGGCAGAATGAATGCTCTGTAACTAACAACTGTAATGAATGTGTAGATTTGAATGAGGAAGAGTGGAAGACTTTAAATTCCTATTTAAGGAAATTAGATATGGATAGGGCTAGGAAGGCTTCCTCCAGAAGCGTAAGTAGGTCTCGTTCTAATGAGCCAATTACTGTAGCACCTAATCCTTAATTTATAATTACTTCCTCATGTACTACAAAGACTGCAAATCCTGCAACGGAAATTGCAGATCTGAAAGCTGCACTCAAAAGGATGGAACGTCAAATGCAAACTATACAAGGTAAGCGCAGTGAAAGTGACGTAAGTGTCCCCAGTGCAGTGGAGGGTGCGTCTGATCGGCTTCATCTCGCTCCCAGGCCTAGACCTCTTTCAAGCTCCCAGGCCCAGAGGAGAAGGAATGTCAACAGCCTTACGGAGGTGATGGAGAATCCCCACCGATCAGGCGTCCCCTTGGCAGATTCTGTGGCTTCCCGAACAGCCAAGGATAGCTATGGGAAAAGCATCCTAAAAAAAGTGTTTTTCATCATCTGATTCTTCGCTTCAAAGAAAGGGCTGGAGTTCTGACGAACTTTCACGCCCCTTGAAAAGGAGTTGGAAAGCTCCAACTTTGGATTCAAGTCCAGAGTGTTTCCCTGAAGAATCGCCATGTGAAAGGGAAAGAGCTAAGAATATACCAGCTCCCAACTCGGAGTCTCCTACCTCCTCTAGACCTCCTTCACCGACCTCGGACAAGGAAGAAGAGAATGCTGCTACTAAGATTCTCTTAAAAATGCCGGAACAGATCTCCTCTTTAGTAGGAGTTCTTAAAAAGGATGCTCCTAGAAGAAAGGACTCTTTCCTGCCGATAAAGAGATCGACGGGAAGAACGGACGTTTCTGGCACAAAATTTGCGTACTCTACTCCTCGGACAGGAAGTAGGAGAAAAGCGTCAAATGCGCCAGAAGAGCCAGAAGCATCAGCCTGGCGCAATGCGCCACAATTGACATCCAAACGACAGACACGAGGAACTTCAATTGTTCAAAGAGACATTAAACAAGAGGCTTCTTTTAGCTTTGAGCAGGATCAGCCTTTACCTGAAAGGGACTCTAGACGTCGCACAGGCGGCCGTAGCCCCTGTCGGGATAGAGCTTTTCCTGTTAAGAGCGATTTGAGAGGACATCCTTCTTCTGACAAGAGAGAGAGATGTCGCACAGGCGGCCATAGCTCTTGCCAGGAGAGAAATTATGATAGAGTCTTTTCGCATGATCAGCCTCTCCCTAGTAAGGATGCAAGTTGTCGCACACTCGGCCGTCGCTCTTGCAAGGGTGGTTTAGATGTTGCGAGAGACTCGTCCCCTATCGATAAGAAACAATCCTCTTCGGTTGATCCATCTTCCCCCATGGAGATTGAACAAGAGTTAGAAGATGTTTCGGACTCTGAAGATCATACAGCTGCGGGCTTATCAGACTATAAGACGTTAGCAGCCCTGTTACTTCAAGAGTTTGGAGATTCTTTAAGTCCTGCCGCTCCTCCTTCGCCTTGATCTTTGTTCACTAGCACCAAGATCTCGAAATTGTCCTCTTTCTTAAAGATGAAACCGACCATTTCCATGAAGAAGGCTCTGCGGTTTGTTGGAAACTGGTTTAAATCCAAGGAGGAAGCGGGGAGAACCGTCTTTGCCTGCCCTCCTTCCAAACTATCAGGAAGGAGAGGTATTTGGTATGAGACAGGAGAATCTTTGGGTCTTGCTCTCCCGACCTCGGCCGAAGCAGACTTTTCGAATTTGGTTGACTCTTCGAGGAGGCAAGCTTTGTCATCAGCTAAAACCACATGGGGGACTTCAGAAATGGACCATCTCCTCAAGGGATTGTTCCATGTCTTGGAAGTTTTTAACTTCTTAGACTGGTCCCTTGGGGTTTTGGCCAAGAAAACTCAGGATACAGAGTTTCTGAGCCCAGAAGTCCTTCATAGTGTCCTGTCCTGTATGGACAAAGCAGTTCAGGATGGATCAGGAGAAGTGGCCTCTCTCTTCGGAACAGGAATCTTAAAGAAAAGGACTTTGTTTAGTTCTTTCCTAACAAAAGCAGTCACTCCTATCCAGAGGTCGTCCCTGCTTTACGCACTGCTTTCGGATCAACTGTTCCCTTCTCAGTTAGTAAGGGACATTTCCCATTCATTGACTGAGAAGGCCACACAAGACCTTTTGGCCCAATCCGCAAAGAAAGCGAGGACCTCCGTTCCTACTATGAAGAGTCACGTACCCCCCAACAGCTCTTTCGAGGGAGTTCCTCTTCTCGACCCTCCTCGAAGAAGAGAGGAATGGCGAAAAGAGGTAGGTCTGCCTTCAGACCTATCAAGAAATCTAAGTGATATTTCAGTCCTTCAAGCACCGGTAGGAACCAAACTTTTGAAATTTTCGGAAGAATGGGCAGTGAGAGAGGCAGACAGCTGGTCCCTCTCCGTAGTGAGGAAAGGATATCTTATCCCTTTTCGAGACAGACCTCCCTTAACGACGACCCCAAGGGAACTGTCGGCGAAGTACAGGGACCCTGCCATGACAGAAGCACTTTTGCACCTTGTAGAGCAGATGTTGCAAAAGGAAGCCATCGAATTGGTCCGGGGTCCCCACTCCCGGGGATTCTACAACCGTCTTTTTCTGGTTCCGAAATCCTCGGGGGGGTGAAGACTATTTCTGGATGTGAGCGCATTGAACCGATTCGTAGAGAACACAAAGTTCTCTATGGAAACATCCAAATCGGTTCTTGCGGCTCTCCGTTCCGGAGATTGGATGGTCTCCCTGGATCTACAGGATGCTTACTTTCGTGTCCCCCTGCATCCCGCATCGAAGAAGTATCTTCGCTTTATGATGCAGGACAGAATTTTCCAATTCAGGGCCCTGTGCTTCTGCCTATCTACTGCTCCTCAAGTTTTCACGAGCCTAATGAGGAACGTTGCGAGATGGCTACATCTGAAAGGGATAAGCATATCTCTTTATCTAGACAATTGGCTCATAAGAGCAAAGTCGGAACATCAGTGCTTGAAGGACCTGGAGACGACATTAGAACTGACGCAATCACTCGGACTACTCGTAAACCTCGAGAAATCACAATCGATCCCCAGACAGAACATGGTCTATCTGGGGATTCAGATGGATTCTCGGGGTTTTCGAGTTTTTCCATCGCAAGAGAGAATTGCTCGAGGCTTGGAAAAAGTCTCGAACTTCTTAGGGAAAGAACGAAGCTCGGCGAGGGAATGGCTCAGTCTCTTGGGTACCCTTTTCTCGTTGGAGCAGTTCGTTTCCCTAGGGAGATTGAACCTCAGACCTCTGCAGTTCTACCTGAGAAGAATGTGGAGTCAGAAGACAGGAGAATTGTCAGATTTGTTTCCCATTCAACAGGAAATAAAGTCGCACCTGAAGTGGTGGTTAACCCCCTTGAGAAGAAACGAAGGAGTGTCCCTCTTGATTCGGAACCTTCTCCTAGTGTTGTTTTCCGACGCCTCGGAAACAGGATGGGGAGCAACATTGGGTCCAAAGGAAGTGGCAGGTGCCTGGACAAAGGAACAGGTAACATTGCACATCAATGCAAATGAACTCCTGGCCATCCATCTAGCCCTGGAGTACTTCGAATCGGAAGTCAGAGGAGTGGTAGTCCAAGTCAACTCGGACAATACCATGGCTCTGGCTTACATCCGAAATCAGGGGGGCACTCACTCTTTCCCACTATACGAGATCGCAAGAGCTCTATTGATTTGGACGGAGGAACGGGGCATAATACTCCGAACAAGTCTGCAAAGAACTTTGGTCCCTCTGGGGAAAACCTCAGATTGACCTGTTTGCCACGTTCCTCTCCAGGAGGATGGACAACTTCTGCTCTCTGGAAGATCCCAGAGCCATAGTGATCGATGCTCTCCTCATGGACTGGTCAGGCATAGATGCCTACGCCTTTCCCCCATTCAAGTTGCTGGGGGAAGTGCTAAGAAAGTTTGTTGCATCGAAGGGAACAAAACTGACTCTCATTGCTCCCTTCTGGCCTTGCTGAAGCTGGTTCACAGAGGTACTGGAATGGACGGTGGACTTCCCCAGATCTCTTCCAGAAAGGACAGATCTTCTCAGACAACCCCACTTCGAGAGGTTTCACAAAAGCATCCACGGTCTCTCCCTGACTGCCTTTCGACTATCGAAAGACTGGTCAGAGCGAGAGGCTTTTCTAGGAAAGCTGCAAGTGCAATCGCTAGAGCCCACAGGTCCTCTACCCTGCGGGTCTACCAATCGAAGTGGGAAGTCTTCCGTAGATGGTGTAGGTCGAAGAAGCTCTCCTCTTCCAATACCTCTGTGACCGAAATCGCTGTATCTACTATAAAAGGATATAAGAGCATGCTTTCAGCTGTGTTCAGGAACAGAGGCCTGAATATAGAAGGGAATAAAGATCTTCATGATCTCATTAGGTCTTTCGAGACCACCAAATTGAGATCTTCTCTCCCCCCGAGTTGGAACCTGGATGTGGTCCTCAAGTTCTTGACTTCTGACAGGTTCGAACCTCCAGATAAAAGCTCGTTTAGAGATCTTACGAGAAAGTGCATATTCCTTTTGGCCCTCGCAACTGCCAAGAGGGTCAGTGAATTGCATGCTTTAGATTCTTGGGTGGGATTTAAAAAAAGACTCTGCAGTGGTTTCTTTTCAACATCTATTCCTGGCTAAAAATGAGAATCCTTCTAAACCTTGGCCTAGGAGTTTCGAAGTCAAGGGACTCTCTCCCCTCGTAGGTAGAGAGTTGGAAAGGTCTCTTTGCCCAGTCAGGGCCCTGAAGTTCTATCTAAAAAAGAAGACACAACTTCAGGGATGTCGCCAGAGTCTCTGGTGTGCAGTACGAAACCCCAAGAGACCTATGTCAAAGAACGCACTGGCGTTCTTTGTCAGGAATGTGATAACAGAAGCTCACATGAATTGCCAAGAGAACTCCTTAAAGCTGCTTTGGGTTAAAGCTCATGAAGTCAGTGCAGATGCAACTTCCCTATCTTTTAGTAAGAATATGTCGATGAGGGACATTTTGTTCATGAAACTTACCTGTCAGATATATATATAGCTGTATTCTCCGACGTCCGACAGAATTTCAAAACTCCCGGCACACGCAGTGGGCGGCCAGGTGGTTAGTACCCATTCCCGCCGCTGGGAGGCGGATATCAGGAATCATTCCCATTTTCTATTCAGATTTTTCTCTGTCGCGGTAGTGAAAACACCTGTTTCCACTACCTCCGCCTAGGATTTTGAAACTTCATTAGCCGCTTAAGTATCCTACTTATTTTTTTGAATGATTGACTTGATTTGTGGCTAGGCTACGCTATCATAAATTAATTAAAAATTTTTTCATTGCATATGATGTCTGAATCTAGTTAGCCTAGTTTCAGATTTTGTTTGTCTGCAACGGGTAAGGGGAGGCTACCGAAACCTTCGGTAGACACTCGTTTAGTATACATGTTTTTCTTTGTTGAGAGATCAATGTAATTAGTGTAATGTTGACTGATTCCGAAAGAGACGTATGATTCGTATGTACGCAAATTAGAGCGTGATAGAATCAGGAGGTCTTCCTCCACAGTACCAGTAGACTTTATTTTGCCTAACCCTGTGGTATGGCTTACGGGCCTAGAGGAAGTTCTGTGAGAAGTAATGCCCTTTCTATTATTGTGGATTACATCAAGTAAGCTTGAAAAAGTGCTCGCTCTCCAATCAGTGTTGTGAGTGTAGTGATGTTGATTTTGCCCCTAGTGTTGTGGAGGGGGCGTCAGATCGGTCCTATAACGCCTCTAGGTCTAAACCTCTGTCGGACTCACCAGGACCAGGAGGGGGCAAGTTGAAAACCGAAGGAGGGTTACGGGAACCCCCCCACCGATCTGGCGTCCCTTCGGCAGGATAAGGCTGCCAAAGATCGTGCACGTGCACGAATCATGAAAGATTGCTTCTCGTCCTCCGAGGCGTCCTCCCCCGCAAGGTTGGAGCTCTCGGAAGGACTCGCGCCCTCTAAGAAGCTTTAGAGAAGGACGCTTCACGTCCTATCTCTCGTCAGGAGGGAACGTCAGATCCGCCCAATAACGCCTCTAGGCCTGGACCTCTGTCGGACTCCCAGGATAGGGAGAGGGCATGTCGAAAGCCGAAGGAGGGTTACGGGGAACCCACATCGATCTGGCGTCCCTTCGGCTTGACTTAATATCGATAAGCGTGACAAAGACGCAAAATGTCGCACAGGCGGCTGTCGTCTTGGTCAAGAGATTAAAAATGTCCTTAAGGCAGGACCCTCACAAGACGCCTTTCGAGACATTCAACGCTCTATCGAGAGGAAGACTTGGTTTGCACTTCCTCCATCTAGACTGAAAGGGAGAGCTGGGATCTGGTACGAAACAGGAGAAGAAGCAGGATTGAAAGCACCCGTCGTTCTTCTCAAGGAGATTCGCCAATTTGGTGGACGCTCCCAAGGAGGTCTTATTTGTCATCGGCTAAGGTTTCCTCCTCCCCTCATGGCGTTATGTATACGTTTATGTGACGTTCGCTTTACTACGAAACGGGATATTGTTCAAGCTCATAAAGATTGACGTCCGGCAAGCTGATTTGCATAGTCAAATAGCTCGCCAAGACGCATCTTACTCGTCCCTAAGGGACGCTCTGTCAGCGGACAGAGATGACACTGGACAGACTATCCTAGTTTTCGACAGGAGAAGGGCAAAGAATTCCTCATACCCAAGAACACACAGGCGTCCTTTTAAATGCCCTTCTGCAGTGTCGATGAGCGTGACAAAGACGCAAGATGTCGCACAGCCGGCCGTCGTTTTGTCAAGAGTGGCGAACGTCCTGAAGACTCGTCCTGATGACGATCACCGTACTTATGCTTAGGACGCTCGCGTTTCATGAGCGGCTCTCACCCTCGCCAGGAAGCCTCTCAAGTTACTCGTGTTGACGCACGTCATTCACTATGCGCTTCCCTTGATGTTCGTCACTCTTCTATTCCGGACGCTCTTCAAGACGCTCAAAGAATGCAATCAGGACGTTCGGCAAGCACCTCGCGACGATGCCTTTCGGAACGCTCGGCGTTCCTTTTTTGAGCGCGTGTCCTGGATATGTTCATGATACATTACTAAGACGCAAAATGTTGCACAGGCGGCCACCGTCTTTGTTAGAAGGTAACGAAAGTCTTTAAGGCCGTCTTGGAGACGATAGCCTTACGTTCTTCCTATAGGGCTCTCACACTTCAGGAGCAGTGTGCGGCTCTCCAGGACGCTTTTTCGGGTGGCCTTTCAGAAGACGCTCGACGTCATAAACATTGATAAGCTTTTTGGAAGACGCTCGATGTCTTACACATCTGGACGTCGCCAGGGACGCTAGCGAGGACGCTCGCCAGGACGCTAGCGAGGACGCTTTTGAAGACGCTTCGGCATCCTACACGTCATGACGCTCGGTAGAGCACTTGCCAGGACGTTCTTCAGAACGATAGGCGTCCTACGCATCAAGACGTTCGGCAGGATTCCTGCAAGAACGCTCTTCAAGAGAGCGTCGTCGAAGTAGAGGAAGGAGTTTGGTCCTCGTCAAGATGTCTACTTCTCTTTCTACGAAGGGAGCGTTCAAGAGAATCCATCACTTGATGAATTCCAGGAAAACTGTAAGCAGATTTCGGTGTCATAACGCCTCGTCTGCTTTTCGGGATTGCGCTGCCGAAGGGGAACATTAAGGTCATTCCTGTCGTAAGCCAGTCTCTAATCAGGAATCCTGCCCCTTCCTCGATTTCTGCGGGAATCGGGAAGGCTATATGCTCGAATTCCTGGATACTTTCCGTCATGCAATTGGGTTAGTTCTCATTGACAAAGTTCTTAATAACATTTTTATCGCATAAGCGGATAAGTAACAAAATTTCGAAAGAGCTCTCATTCATTAGTCAGAGGCTCATCCAGGAAAAAGGATTTATAGACTACGTCCATGAAGTCTTATGTCAAATATCATAAGAAGCTTGAACTTTCCTTTTCGATCTTCGGTTCTCACTTGAGGATTTCCATTTGAATAATATTATTCCTTTTCTTGGCAAGAGAATGAAGACAGTCGATTTCCATTCTCTCTCTCTTCCTCGTCGAGGAAAGAATGTAGTAGAGAATTAGATGTTCAAGTGACTGCAATACTTAGGTATTTTATCTTCGCGTCATATTACTAATGTAAAGTTCAAGTCATATACGCATATCGTGGTTACCTCTACAGATGGCACCGAAAGGACTGTTATTTTAAGTGTATTTAATCGGTCCTTCCTGCAAACTTCCAGGAGTTTCCGGTGTAAGGACAATGCTTGAAGGTATTGTTACAACAACACCAACTCAGCTTCTGCATGTAGCGAATTATGTTTCGCTTAAATATGCCTGCTTGAGAATTTTCTTATGATCGATAATAGTAACGAACCTATTCCTTCGTAGAAGAGAGTAGCTGGTAACTCAGGCAGAATAGTTGCGAAACGAGAGGTTGCTGTCATTGTGGATGACGCAGTATATTTAATCGGTACTCCCGGCAACTTTCCAGGAGTTTCCGATTTAACATTTGTTAATTAAGCGTAATGTTACGACAACACAAAATCAGCTTCTGTATTAGCGAATTCTGTTTCGCTTAGATATGCCAACTTGAGAGTTTCTGTTCAAATAATGGAAAATCTATTCCTTAGATGAATAGAATAGCTGGCAACTCGGCATAAGACTGCGAGAAGGTGAACATAAGCTGCTGCCTGTAACTGTCACAGTGTCTCACACTGTCACCAACTCAGTGTTAGGTAGCTCGTTGTACTGCTCAGTCGGTTACGTCTCTCTCTCCCGCGGGATTGATTTACGAACCGTATCTCTGCCCTACAATCATGACTTTTGCCTCGGGTTGAGGGGATTTCTGGTAATCATGAATAAACGACTTCCTTTTGCTAAGAAATTTTCAACAGAGATATCTCTTAGACATGTTCGGCGCTGCTTACCGCACTGTAACAGAATTCTGTACGAGTCTACCGCAGCATAGCACTATAATAATGCTCTCCTGCTTATGCAAAGCGCAGCCTTATTAGGAAGGAAGCATGCTTATGATGGAATGGATGAGTCTGCTGGGGACCATTTCCTCGCTGGAGAAGCTTGTTTCCCTGAATAGACTGCAATTCAGACCTCTACAGTTTTTCCTACAGGAGAACTGAAATAACATCAAAGATCTAGAGATAATTCTAAACGTCTCTCAATGGGTTAAGGATCACCTCAGGTGATAATGAGAGGGAGCCAGGCATCCGGACAGAGGTCCTGGCACATAATCTAAAAGAATTGGAAGCAATTTGGTTGGCTCCCAGTTCCTCGAAGAGTGAGGTTTTGGTCGAGTGGTCAAATCATCTCAGATAATTCCGCAGCTCTCTCATATCCAAGAAAAGAGAGATGGTTATCGGCATAGCACGGAACGTAACGATCCGTAAGAGGTTCGTTACACGATTGCACGTCCGTGCGGATCTTCTCGATCGACGGCAGCAACTACTGACGTTTGACTTTTGAGTAATCCTCGCTTAGAAGTATGTCGAGAGTTGTGGAGACTTTGGGGACGTCCTTTCGTAGATTTTTGCAATATTGAAGACGAAGAAGCTTCCTCTACGTTGCGCCCTTATTCTCGATCCGAGAGCGGTAGCAATAGACGCCATCCTATAGTATGGAATGGGGATAGTTGGTTAGCCCTTTTCCCCTATTCAAAAGCTTAGGAAATGTAATAAGATAATCGCTGGCGTCAGAGGGAGTGAGAAAGACGCTGAATCGCCCATGTTGGCCTTCGAGAGGCTGGATTCACAGAGGTCACGTCCTTCAGTAGAGCACTTTCCTTCCAAGGACCCTTCCGAGAGAATCGGTCTACTCTAACAGCCTCACTTCGAGAGTACCTAAAATCTCTCCGCTCTGAGTCTGAATGCGTTCAGACTGTCAAGAAGCGAGAGGATCTTCAAGATTAATTGCAAGTCTCATTGCCAAAGCAAAGCAGTGCTGCATATTTTGCAGTGTACCAATCGGAGTGGGCCGTTTCTGGACTAGGGCAGGAAGAATGACTGTTCCTCTACCTCTGACCTCTGAATGACTTTACCAGCCTTCCCATTCCGTCTGAAGTATGGGATAAGCTAACAGTCCCAACGATTGTAGAATACGGAAATATGTTGTTGACGGCCTCTAGGCTCAGAGATTCGGATCTGTCAAACACAAGCCTTCACGATCTTTGAGGTCTGCGGAAATCTTGATGGAACTTAGACGTAGTCTGAAGTTCTTGATGTCAAGCATTTCGAACCTCTCCTTTCTGTAAACTTAATACAAACATGACCAGAAAGGCTAACTTTCTAACCACTCTAGCTACGGCAATGAGGGTTAGTGAGGTTTTTAGCCATCATCAGAGGTTTTGGCTTTAGAGGACATAATTCGGTGTCCTCTAAGCCTTCCGTTCTTGCTAAGAACGAAAACCCGTCTAACCCTTGGCCCAGAGGCCTGGAGATCAAGGGGATGCACAAATTATTGGGCAAGAGCCACAGAGAGTCCTGTGCCCTGTTGGGCTCTCAAGTTTTATCTTGATAAAACTAAAGAAAGTCAAGGTCATTCGGACAATCTGCGGTGTTCCGTAAAAAGACCAGACTTGCCCATGTCGAAGAACGCCCTGGCGTTATTTTTAAGGAGTCTTTCTAAGAGGCTCATTCGTCATGTTTGAACAAAGATTTGAAACCTTTTAAAGTAAGTGCTCCACGAGGGAGGGCGCGGACCGGGGGGGGCGGAAGCATTTTCAACAGAGCATGACACAGTAATATCCTGAGTGCCCACGGTTGAGCGAAGCAACTCTGTGTTCGCTTCACACTCCCGACGGGATGTGAAGACGACATATAGATCTGCGAGTCGCTAGGAACCCATACATATCCGTAGAAATATTATTGGAGGCAGGAAGCAGCACGAATCCTACTATAGAAAAAGGGATAGGTGTGCTTTTAACTTTGAAGGGTGGAGGGTCGCTTGAGCGCTTTCCCTTTCGTTAGCCTAGAAGTTTTTATGGGACTAACTTCGATAGGTTAGGTCAGGTGGTGGTTTTAGCTTCGTTGCCCTCACAGTATGGTCAATATGATCTAGTCACTTGTGGTCACGCCCCCGTTGACAGATCATCTGGAAGACGCACCAACTACACAGGTCACTACCTTGTTGGCAAACTCTAGTAAAGCAAAAGCAGACTTCGGTGACAGTAATCAAGAAGTCAGCTATGCTAACAGGTAAGGAATCAAGATGTCAATCATCTGCACTTGAGGTGTTTCCTAAATCCTTCTATTCTGTCCCTTCCCACCTCCAATGGTGGGATTCAGCTATATATATATCTGACAGGTAAGTTTCATGAACAAAATGTTATTGTTATGATACAATAAAGTTTGTTCATACTTACCTGGCAGATATATATAATTAAAGTACCCACCCACCTCCCCTCAGGGGACAGTGGTATGAAAAATCTGAATAGAAAATGGGAATGATTCCTGATATCCGCCTCCCAGCGGCGGGAATGGGTACTAACCACTGGCCGCCCACTGCGTGTGCCGGGAGTTTTGAAATTCTGTCGAGAGTCGGAGAATACAGCTATATATATATCTGCCAGGTAAGTATGAACAAACTTTATTGTATCATAACAATAACATTTTAGCAGCAACATATTGGAGATGTAACTCAGTATTTGCATCCCATTATTTAAAGGATGTAAAAGTAACATACGAGAAATGTTTTTTTCTCTTGGTCCGTATGTATCAGCGGATACTATGCTGGGGCAGGGAGTGGATACTGATCCTTAAATAATTTTTGTTTTTGTTTTCTTTAATGATTATTTGTAACAAAATTGGTGTAGAGTTTTTTTGGGTTGTTTGAAAGGAAGTTGGGGGATGACTCCTTTCAATCGTAGTACTAACCCCGGTGATAGGATCAGGTGATCGGGATCAGTGTCGTGCTCTTTGATAATGCCATTAGGCAAGGTGTTTTGTCATGTAAGTGGATAGGACCCCATTGACAAAGATCCTAAGGTTCTGTTGAGTAAGTGGATAAGACCCCTTTGACAGACCATCAAGAACTCTTAGCAAGAGGTCACTACCTCGCTTGAGGCTCTTGAAGCGATGCAGGCTCCTAGGCAGTAGCCATGAAGTCTTTCGCTAACACAGGTAGGAACCAAGGTTTTGTTCATGAAACTTACCTGTCAGATATATATATAGCTGTATTTTATACATTCAACTTCCCTGCCAGATATATACTTAGCTATAGACTCCGTCGTCTCCGACAGAATTTCAAATTTCGCGGCACACGCTACAGGTAGGTCAGGTGATCTACCGCCCTGCCCTGGGTGGCAGGACTAGGAACCATCCCCGTTTTCTAATCAGAATTCTTCTGTCGCCGGACCATCAACATTGTTGTTGGTTCCTCTCGATTGGTTTTTCTTTTTTCACCGGCAATTGATCTTCTTGACCGACTTTTGGTGACGTATCTGGATTGTTGGATTGGCATACGCTTTTGTGGACTGTTTTGTGGACTTGATTTTGGATTTTTCTTTAAATATGTCTGACTCTGGTATGGTTGTGAGACGTTGTGTGAATGTAGGCTGTAAGGTGAGGTTGCCGAAAGCTTCGGTAGACCCTCACACGGTATGCAAGAGGTGCAGGGAGTATGAATGTTCTTTTACTAATACTTGTAAAGAATGTGAGAACTTGAGTGAGAACGAATGGAAGAATCTAACTAATTATTTGAAAAAGTTAGAAAGAGAGAGAGCGAGGAAGGCTTCTCATAGAAGTTTAAGTAGTTCTAGATCTGAACTAATTCCAAGCTTGGGATCTTCCCCAAGGGTAAGTATTGCTACTTCTCCTTCCATTGCAGCCCCTTCTCCTATTGCAGAACCTGTAGATCCAGCGAAAGAACTTGCAGATCTAAAAGCAGCCTTCAAAATAATGGAAAACAAAATGGCTGCCATACAAGGTAAGGCTAGTGATTTGTCATTAGACAGTGATATAAGTGTCCCCAGTGTAGTGGAGGGGGCATCTGGTCGGCTCAGCAACGCTCCTAGGTCTAGACCTCTTCCAAGCTCACATGCCCAGAGGAGAAGGAATGTCGAAAGCCGAAAGGAGGTTGTGGAGAATCCCCACCGATCAGGTGTCCCTTCGGCGGTTTCTGTGACACCCCAGACTGCCAAGGACAGCTATTGTAAAAGCGGTCCTACGTGAGTGTTTCTCGTCGTCGGGATCTTCATCACCGAGACGTGATTGGAGAGATTCCGATCGATCTCGGCCTCTCAAGAGGAGTTGGAGGGCGCCTACTATTGACTCGAGCCCTGAAAACTTCCCTGAGGAGTCTCCATCGGGAGTTAAGAAGGCGAGAAGAGCCATTCTTCCAACCAGAGTGAGAAGGAGGCAGGAGGTGGAGGCTATGGACTCCTCCCCTCCTCCTTCCCCTCCTCCCGAAGAGGATAAAGAGGAGGCTACAAAGAGGTTCATGATGGCGATGCAGGAGCAGATTTCGTCATTTGTAGGAGTCCTGTCAAAGGAGCCTCCTAGAAGGAAAGACACTTCCCTTCCTATTAAAAGATCCTCCAGACGTATGGAGGTATCTACCTCCAGGATCGATACTCCTACCCGAGGTGAGGTTTCCTGTACGAACCTGGATGAAACAATCAGACGTCTGGCACCGGCCAGGAGTGAGGAGTCACCCAGGAGGCAGGAACCAAGAGCCAGCAGTGAGGAGTCAACCAGGAGGCAGGAGCCAAGAGCCAAGAGTGTGGAGGCATCCAGGCAAGAGGCAAGAGCCAGGAGGCTAGAGCCAGGAGGCAAGAGCCAGGAGGCAAGAGCCAGGAGGCAAGAGCCAGGAGGCAAGAGCCAGGAGGCAAGAGCCAGGAGGTCAAGAGGCCAGGAGGGCCAGAGCAGGAGGTCAAGAGGTCAAGGAGGCCAGGAGCCAGGAGGTCAGGAGTCCAAGAGTCCAGGAGTCCGGAGTCCAGGAGGCAGGAGTCCGGAGTCAGGAGGCAGGAGTCAGGAGTCAGGAGGCAGGAGTCAGGAGGCAGGAGTCAGGAGGCAAGAGTCAAGAGCCAGGAGTCAAGAGTCGGGGACTCGGTCCTGGAGGTTATGACACTTCGCCAAATGGGAGCTCCTCTCCTTCAGAACATAGGAGGTCTTGGAAGGACTCTTCCTCAAAACGGGAACGTTCTCCTTCGTCGGATCGAGGGTTAGACGAGTTGTCTGACGACGATCCTCCTGCCTAATGAGGGACTTTCTAGTTACAAAGTCTTGGCCTCTTTACTACTACAAGAGTTTGGAGATTCTCTTAGTCCTGCAGCTCCTCCTTCTCCTCGTTCGCTCTTTTCGAGCTCAGCTACGGCTAAATCGTCGGCCTTCTTGAAAATGAAGCCTGCGATATCAATGAAGAAGGCACTCCATTCTTTACATTCTTGGATGGACAAGAAGAAGGAGTTTAGGAAAGACGGTATTCTGCATGCCTCCTTCCAGATTGCACGGGAAGAGAGGTATTTGGTATGGGACAGGAGAGACTATGGGTCTTTCTTTACCAGCCTCTGCAGATGCCGACTTTGCCAGTTTAGTGGAGGGGCCTCTAGACGTCACTCCTTAGTATCGGTCCAGAGCGACGTGGAGCACTTCAGAGTTGAACCACTTTCTAAAGGGACTTTTTGTCACTTTAGAGGGTGTTCAATTTTCTGGATTGGTCGCTCGGAGTTCTGGCCAACAAATCTAAGGATGAGTTTCTCCGGAGTTTCTGAAGAACCCAGAAATTCTCCATAGCGTGCTGTCCTGCATGGACAAGGCAGTACAGGACGTTCAGGTGAAGTGGCTTCTCTTTTCGGTGCTGGTCTCCTGAAAAAGAGATCAGTGTATGGTTCCCTTTTATCGAAAGGGGTTTCTCCGAGCCAGAGGACTGCCTTACTGTTCGCCCCCGCTATCAGATCATCTGTTTTCCTTCTCAGTTAGTCAAGGATATATCTCGCCTCAACTAAACTGAGAAGGCGACAAAGAAACGACTTACCAAACGTCCAAGAAAGGACGACCGGTAGTGACGACGGTTAAGAAGGAACCTCGTCCTACTCAGCAGCCCTTTCGTGGAGGTGCAACGGCTCGTCCACCTGCCAGAAAGAAGAGCTCTGAAAAGAGAGGAAGGTCTTCATTTAGACCATTCAAGAGATCTAAGTGACTTGTTGCTCCTCCAAGCACCAGTGGGCGCCAGACTCCTGAACTTTGCAGGAGTATGGGAACAAAGGAGAGCCGACCTTGGTCAGTGTCGGTCCTGAAGAAGGGATATGTAATCCCCTTCGACGACAAACGCCCCTAACATCTACGCCTCGGGAACTGTCAGCGAGGTACAGAGACCCGTTAATGCGAAAGACTCTCCTTCAGATGGTGGAGCAAATGTGGGAAAAAGAGGCCATCGAACTGGTACAAGATCCACACTCCCCGGGATTTTACAATTCGCCTTTTTCTAGTACCAAAGGCATAGGGGGGAGGAGGGTGGAGGCCAGTTATGGACGTCAAGCGCTCCGAATCGCTTCGCTACCAGAAAAAACGAAGTTTCGTATGGGTTGTTGGAAACGTAGCCTCTGTCATGTCGGCGCTTCGCCCAGGAGATTGGATGGTCTCTCTGGACCTGCAAGACGCCTATTTCCACGTTCCCATTCACCATCAGTCAAAGAAATATCTTCGCTTTGTGATAGGAGACAAGATCTTTCAATTCAGGGCTCTGCGCTTCGGTCTGTCTACAGCCCCACAAGTATTCACCAACCTGATGGCGAATGTAGCAAGATGGCTTCACCTAGAGGGGATAAACATCTCCCTCTACTTGGACGACTGGCTGATCAGGGCCAAGTCGAAGAGTCAGTGCTTGGAGGACTTGGAAGTAACAAGGAACATGATAGATTCGCTAGGGTTGCTCGTCAACCTCGAGAAGTCACAACTGATCCCCAGCCAGAACTTGGTCTATCTGGGGATTCAGATGGATTCTCGGGGTTTTCGGGTATATCCTTCGCAAGAAAGAATTACTCGAGGTTTGTCGAGAATCTCAAGCTTCTTAGAGAGAAAGGACAGCTCAGCGAGGGATTACCTGAGCCTATTAGGGACCCTGTCCTCATTGGAAAAGTTCTTCTCGCTAGGGAGACTTCACCTTCGCCCTCTTCAGTTTTTCCTCAAAGAGGTGTGGAACTGGAAGACGGGTCAACTCTCGGACATCTTCCAACTTTCACAAGAAGTAAAAGATCATCTGAGGTGGTGGATCCCTCAGCTTCAAAAGAACGAAGGCTTATCGCTTGCTCTGCAGAACCCAGACCAAGTGTTGTTTACCGACGCTTCGGAGTCGGGATGGGGAGCGACGCTGGGAGCAAGGGAGGTGTCAGGCACCTGGACAAAGGAACAGGTGTCCTGGCACAATCAATTGCAAGGAACTTGTGGCCATACACCTAGCCTTAAAGTCCCTTCGAAAAGATAGTCAGAGACGGGGTAATACAGATCAACTCAGACAACAACCACGGCTCTGGCTTACATAAGAAAGCAAGGAGGCACGCACACTCGTTCTCCCTCTATCAGTTGACAAAACACCTGATTAACCTGGACGGAAGAAAGAGGCATAACTCTCCTCACAAGGTTTGTTCAGGGATCAAAAATGTGAGAGCAGACAGACTGAGCAGGAGAAACCAGGTCCTTCCCACAGAATGGACTCTTCACGAAGAAGTGTGTCGAAGTCTTTGGTCCCTGTGGGGGAGACCTCACATAGACCTGTTTGCGACGTTCCTCTCCAAAGAATAGAGACCTTTTGCTCTCTAGTAGAGGATCGAGAGCTTCACAATAGACGCGTTTCTCATGGATTGGTCGGGTGTGGACGCTTACGCCTTTCCCCCGTTCAAAATCCTGGGGAAGTGCTCAGGAAGTTTGTAGCTTCGAAGAGCACGAAGGTTGATACTCATAGCCCCATTTTGGCCAGCACAGGAATGGTTCACGGAGGTACTGGAGTGGATAGTGGACTTCCCCAGATCGCTTCCAAACAGACACGATCTACTCAGAAACACAAACCCCACTTCGAGAGGTTTCATCACAACCTCCCAGGTCTCGCTCTGACTGCCTTCGACTATCGAAAGACTTGTCAGAGCGAGAGGCTTTTCTCGCGAGGCTGGCGGGCTCTATCGCTAGAGCCCGCAGAGCTTCGACTAGAAGAGTATACCAGTCGAAGTGGGAAGTCTTTAGGAGGTGGTGTAGGTTCTAGAAGCTGTCCTCCTCCAGTACCTCTATAGTGAATATTGCCGATTTCCTCCTCTTTCTGAGGAAAGAGTCACACCTATCTGTCTCGACAATAAAAGGATACCGAAGCATGCTGTCTTCGGTTTTCAGGAATCGAGGCCTAGACATTGCTAACGACAAGGTCTACACGATCTAATTAGATCTTTTGAGACGTCGAAAGCAGCTACTCCTAGAACACCTAGTTGGAATCTAGACGTGGTCCTGAAATTCCTTTCATCGGACAAATTCGAACCTTTACATCTGGCGTCCTTCCGCGACGTCACTAGAAATGCTTGTTTCCTAGTGGCTCTCGCTACAGCCAAGAGGACGAGCGAATTACACGCTCTGGATTCCACGGTGGGGTTCAAAGGAGATGCTGCCATCTGTTCTTTCCAGACAATTTCTGGCAAAGAACGAAAACCCATCAAAACCTTGGCCCAGAAGTTTTGAGGTAAAAGGCCTATCTAACCTGGTAGGCATAGAGATAGAGAGATCTCTCTGTCCAGTGAGAGCTCTTAATTCTATTTAGAGAGGAAGAGACAGATGGGAGCTTGTCAACAAGGTCTTTGGTGTGCAGTGAAGAACCCCAAACGACTCATGTCCAAGAACGCCTTGGCTTTTCTTTGTGAGAAGCGTTATTACGGACGCTCACAAGAACTGCTCGGAGGCAATCCTTCGGTCTTCTAAAAGTCAAGACGCATGAGTAAGAGCAGTAGCAACGTCTTTGGCGTTCCAAAAGAATATGTCTCTGAAGAATATCATCGAGACTACATATTGGAGGTGCAATTCAGTGTTTGCATCTCATTATCTGAAGGACGTGAGAGTGACCTATGAGAAGTGCTTCTCGCTAGGTCCTTTTGTATCAGCAGATACAGTACTGGGTCTTGGAGCAAAGACTGATCCTTAATTTTGTGTTTTTTTTTTTTTTATCGTACATAAACCCTCTTGTCAGATATGTGCTTGGTTTTCTAGTAGCAAGCTCACTACTGTCGCACGGGAGCAGAGTGTCATTGCTGGTAGGCGATCAAGGGTATGTATGACTAGTAGGGGAGTACAAAAAATTTTTTTTTTTGTATATTTTGTAATGAAAGTGTAATTATGTTTCGAGTTTTTTGGTTGTTTGTGAGGAGTTCGGGGATGACTCCTTACAATCTTAGAACTAACATGGATGTTAGGATCAGGTGATCGGGATCGTTTTGTGCTCCTTGAACAAGGTGTATTGTCATGTAAGTGGAATAGCACCCAATGACAAAGGCCTTTAGGCTCTGCCGAGTAAGTGGATAAGACCCCATTGGCAGACCCACAAGAACTCTTAGCCATAGATCATTATCTCGCTGAGGCTCTTGAGGCTAAGCAGACTACAAGGCAGTAGCCGCGAAGTCTTCAGCCTAATAAGGTAGGAACCAAGGTTTATAAATACCTACAACATATGTTGTTTACCTGTCTATTTCAGTAGTTAGCTGTCTCTTACCCACCACCAATGGGTGCTAATCAGCTAAGTATATATCTGGCAGGGAAGTTGAATGTATAAAAATGATATTGTCATGTTACAATAAAGTTTTATACATACTTACCTGACAGTATATACGATTAATAGACCCACCCAGTCCTCCCCGCAGGAGACAGGTGGAAGAGAAGAATTCTGATTAGAAAACGGGGATGGTTCCTAGTCCTGCCACCCAGGGCAGGGCGGTAGATCACTGACCTACCTGTAGCGTGTGCCGCGAAATTTGAAATTGAAATTCTGTCGGAGACGACGGAGTCTATAGCTAAGTATATATCTGTCAGGTAAGTATGTATAAAACTTTATTGTAACATGACAATATCATTTCTCCGACGTCCGACAGAATTTCAAAACTCCCGGCACTCGCAGTGGGCGGCCAGGTGGTTAGTACCCATTCCCGCCGCTGGGAGGCGGATATAGGAATCATTCCCATTTTCTATTCAGATTTTTCTCTGTCGCGGTAGTGAAAACACCTGTTTTCCACTACCTCCGCCTAGGATTTTGAAACTTCATTAGCCTTAACCAGCTTCAGTATCCTACTTATTTTTTTGAATGATTGACTTGGATTTGTGGCTAGGCATACGCTATCATAAATTAATTAAAATTTTTTCATTGCATATGATGTCTGAATCTAGGTAGCCTAGTTTCAGATTTTGTTGTCTGCAACGGGTAAGGGGAGGCTACCGAAACCTTCGGTAGACACTCGTTTAGTATACATGACGTTTACATGTTTTCTTTGTTGAGAGGATCAGTGTAATTATGTAATGTTGACTGATTCCGAAAGAGACGTATGATTCGTATGTACGCAAATTAGAGCGTGATAGAATCAGGAGGTCTTCCTCCACAGTACCAGTAGTTTACTTTTATTTTGCCTAAAACCCTGTGGTATGGCTTACGGGCCTAGAGGAAGTTCTGTGAGAAGTAATGCCTTTTCTATTATTGTGGATTACATCAAGTAAGCTTGAAAAAGTGCTCGCTCTCCAATCAGTGTTGTGAGTGTAGTGATGTTGATTTTGCCCCTAGTGTTGTGGAGGGGGCGTCAGATCGGTCCTATAACGCCTCTAGGTCTAACAAACCTCTGTCGGACTCCCAGGACCAGGGAGGGGGCAAGTTGAAAACCGAAGGAGGGTTACGGGAACCCCCCCCACCGATCTGGCGTCCCTTCGGCAGGATAAGGCTGCCAAAGATCGTGCACGTGCACGAATCATGAAAGATTGCTTCTCGTCCTCCGAGGCGTCCTCCCCGCAAGGTTGGGAGGATCTCGGAAGGACTCGCGCCCTCTAAGAAGCTTTAGAGAGAGGACGCTTCACGTCCTCTCTCTCGTCAGGAGGGAACGTCAGATCCGCCCCATAACGCCTCTAGGCCTGGACCTCTGTCGGACTCCAGGACTAGGGAGAGGGCATGTCGAAAGCCGAAGGAGGGTTACGGGGAACCCACATCGATCTGGCGTCCCTTCGGCTTGACTTAATATCGATAAGCGTGACAAAGACGCAAAATGTCGCACAGGCGGCTGTCGTCTTGGTCAAGAGATTAAAAATGTCCTTAAGGCAGGACCCTCACAAGGACGCCTTTCGAGACATTCAACGCTCTATCGAGAGGAAGACTTCGTTTGCACTTCCTCCATCTAGACTGAAAGGGAGAGCTGGGATCTGGTACGAAACAGGAGAAGAAGCAGGATTGAAAGCACCGTCTTCTTCTCAAGGAGATTTCGCCAATTTGGTGGACGCTCCAAGGAGGTCTTATTTGTCATCGGCTAAGGTTTCCTCCTCCCCTCATGGCGTTATGTATACGTTATGTGACGTTCGCTTTACTACGAAACGGGATATTGTTCAAGCTCATAAGATTGACGTCCGGCAAGCTGATTTGCATAGTCAAACAGCTCGCCAAGACGCATCTTACTCGTCCCTAAGGGACGCTCTGTCAGCGGACAGAGATGACACTGGACAGACTATCCTAGTTTTCGACAGGAGAAGGGCAAAGAATTCCTCATACCCAAGAACACACAGGCGTCCTTTTAAATGCCCTTCTGCAGTGTCGATGAGCGTGACAAAGACGCAAGATGTCGCACAGCCGGCCGTCGTTTTTGTCAAGAGTGGCGAACGTCCTGAAGACTCGTCCTGATGACGATCACCGTACTTATGCTTAGGAAGCCTCTCAAGTTACTCGTGTTGACGCACGTCATTCACTATGACGCTTCCCTTGATGTTCGTCGCTCTTCTATTCCGGACGCTCTTCAAGACGCTCAAAGAATGCAATCAGGACGTTCGGCAAGCACCTCGCGACGATGCCTTTCGGAACGCTCGGCGTTCCTTTTTTTGAGCGCGTGTCTGGATATGTTCTTTGCATTACTAAGACGCAAAATGTTGCACAGCGGCCACCGTCTTTGTTAGAAGGTAACGAAAGTCTTTAAGGCCGTCTTGGAGACGATAGCCTTACGTCTTCCTATAGGGCTCTCACACTTCAGGAGCAGTGTGCGGCTCTCCAGGACGCTTTTCGGGTGGCCTTTCAGAAGACGCTCGACGTCATAAACATTGATAAGCTTTTTGGAAGACGCTCGATGTCTTACACATCTGGACGCTCGCCAGGACGCTAGCGAGGACGCTCGCCAGACGCTAGCGAGGACGCTTTTGAAGACGCTCGGCATCCTACACGTCATGACGCTCGGTAGAGCACTTGCCAGGACGTTCTTCAGAACGATAGGCGTCCTACGCATCAAGACGTTTTCGGCAGGATCCTGCAAGAACGCTCTTCAAGAGGGCGTCGTCGAAGTAGAGGAAGGAGTTTGGTCTCGTCAAGATGTCTACTTCTCTTTCTACGAAGGGAGCGTTCAAGAGAATCCATCTTGATGAATTCCAGGAAAACTGTAAGCAGATTTCGGTGTCATAAAACGCCTCGTCTGCTTTCGGGATTGCGCTGCCGAAGGGGAACATTAAGGTCATTCCTGTCGTAAGCCCAGTCTCTAATCAGGAATCCTACCCCTTCCTCGATTTCTGCGGGAATCGGGAAGGCTATATGCTCGAATTCCTGGATTACTTTCCGTCATGCAATTGGGTTAGTTCTCATTGACAAAGTTCTTAATAACATTTTATCGCATAAGCGGATAAGTAACAAAATTTCGAAAGAGCTCTCATTCATTAGTCAGAGGCTCATCCAGGAAAAAGACTTATAGACTACGTCCATGAAGTCTTATGTCAAAT
>NC_087212.1:43207928-43215428 GCF_015104395.2 Macrobrachium nipponense
TATCATAATAACATCATTTTCATACTTTCAGTAATATAGGCAACAAAATGTTGTTTTTATTGTGCTGATTACAACTGCAATCTTGAGTAAGATCAATAAACGTTACATACATACGCTAACATTGTTCAAATGATTGCTGGGAAAGATGATGACGTCACTGACATCCAGAACCTGTACATCCCACGGTAGCCGCCATATTGGATTTCTAAACTCGCCTTGAAAACATATTTTACTTAAAAGAAGAGCGTCACATGCTTATTTTAGTTTGTATGTGGGCTTTCATATATCACATTATTTTGACGAAACTTCAATCTTTTTGAATGGTATGCTTGGAGTTATAATTGTATTCTTGTTTCACCATTTAAATATCGAGTGAATAAGACCTGTCCAACGTGATAAGGGTTGGTAGTCGCTGGTGTTTCCCTTTCCCCCTAAATAGCAGTATAGGTCATGAATTGCATAATTTTTTTTTACATATCCATGATTATTAATTTGAAAGTATTCGTCATTGAAAAAGTAACTCGATCCCTGACTCAAATATCAACGGTTCTGCTGTGAACAGTAGCTACAGCGTTGTTCACGCTCTTTTATTATTTAATTTTGCCGTTGTCAGCTTGTATCTACTTTAGAAATATCTGCAATTTTTGGGGGTTAATTTGGTTGCAAAAAAGGGAAAAAAGGGAATAGACATGGATTATTAAAATAAAGATTTTGTACTGAACTTCCCTGACAGATATATACTTAGCTATAGTCTCTCCGACGTTCCGACAGAATTTCAAATCTCGCGGCACACGCGACAGGTAGGTCAGGTGTGGTCTACCTTACCCGCCGCTGGGTGGCGGATGTACGAAACCACTCCCGTAAGCTTGTCAGATTTTTCTCTGTCACGGGAACGATAACAACTGTTGTCGGTTCCTCTCGATAGTTTTTCGATTCTCGCTTGCCTGGAGTTAATTTGGACTTCTTTTGGTGACGTATTCGCTTTGTTTGGCTTGGCATACGCTGATTATGGACCGGTATTTGATTTTGAGTTTGATTTTCTTTAACGATGTCTGATCTAGAATCGTAGTTAAAACTTCGGTTTTGTTTAGGGTTTTGCGTGAATGAAGGATGTAAGGTGAGGTTGCCGAAAGCTTCGGTAGACCCCCACACGGTTTGCATGAAATGCAGGGGGAATGAATGTGCTTTTGCTAACCCTTGTAATGAATGTAAGGGATTGAATGAAGAAGAATATAAGGCTCTCTCTTCTTATGTTAGGAAGTTGGAACGTGATAGAGTGCGTAAGGCTTCCTCTAGAAATTCTAGCAGATCTAGAATGAGTGAGTTGGATGTGGATCCTAATAGTACTAACGTAGAATTAGAACCTTCTTCCCAAGTTGCAGCCCCGGCTCCCCGCACCGAAGCCGAAGATTCGCCTTCGGAGGCGGCAGCTCTGAAAGCCAAGAATCGTTCTATGGATCAGAAGATTCGTCAGTTGGAAGGTAAGGAGAGTGTTAGTGATCAGTGCAGTGTCCCCAGTGTTGTGGAGGGTGCGTCTGACCGGCTCCTTAGTGGCCTCTAGGCCTAGACCTCTTCCAGACTCCCAGTTCCAGTGGAGTAGGAGGAAAGTCGAAGCCGCAGGAGGGCTAGGGAGAGCCCCCACCGGTCAGGCGTCCCCTCGGCAGATCCTGAAGTACGCTCCCAGGCTGCCTCGGATCGCTACAAGAAGGAGCTCCTACGCCAATGCTTCTCCTCTTCGTCGTCTCCCTCTCCGAAGCAGAGGTTGGAACTCCCCGGATGCGTCGCGCCCGTTGAAGAGGGCTTGGAAGGCTCCCTGCAGTCCTTTGGCTTCTAGTCCGGAGGTTTTTTCCCGGAAGAATCGTCGGTGGAGGCGAAGAAACCCAAGAAATCCTGTGATCGTTCTTCTTCTCGCTCGGCGCCTGCTTCCGAGGAAGAACAAGAAGATTCTCCTACGAGAGTACTCGCGGGACTTCAAGCTCAGATCACGGCGCTAGCAGACTCTCTAGCAGTTAGATCACGTAGGAAGAAGGACGTTTCTCTTCCGATCAAGAGATCTAGCGCCGCTCTTCAGAGGATCGTTCTCCTTCATATGGGGAGGTTTCGTATGAAGGTGGGGGCTCGCGTGAGCGCCCTCGCTCGAGTGAGCGCCCTCGCTCGCGTGAGCGCCCTCGGTCGCCTGGCTCTCTTTCGATTTCAAGACGCCAAACATCGGTAGGACGCTCTATGGAGAAAGAAGTTTTTCTCCAGATTTGGATTCCCGCTTCCGGTAAGCGCACTGCACCTGCTCATCACGCGATTTCTTCAACTCCCTCGCGTGAAACTTCTCCTCAGCAGCCTCAAGATTCTAGAAGGCGCCCTTATACAAGTAGGCGTTCTTCTTCCAGATGTCACTCTCCTCGAGTGTCGGATCGTGACTTCTCTCCTGACAGGCATCTAGAGTCTGGTAGGAGTCGTGTGCATGATAGACGGCCTACTGTTAGCCGCTCCCCGCAAGGTAGGCGCCAAGAGCCTACTGCACATAGATCTCCTAGTAGGCGCTCGTCTCTTTTAAGGCGTCATACTCCTGATTATTCTCCTAGGGGCAGACAACAAGAGTCTTTCAAGCGCCCTTCTCCGTGTAGGCGCTCTCCCGCTTCTAGGCGCACTTCTCCTGACCGTTTGTCTCTTGGTAGGCACCAGGAATCCCGGAAGCGCCCTTCTCCAAGTAGGCGCTCGTTAGTTTTGAAGCGCCCTTCTCCTGAATGTTACCCTCTTGTTAGACGTCAAGAGTCTCGCAAGCAGCCCTTCTCCTAGTAGGCGCATTTCGCCTTCCAGTCGACTTTCCGTTGATCGTACGCAACTGGACAGGTATGGAGAGCCGCGCAAGCGCTCTGCTCTCGATAGGCGCTCTTCTCCTGGCAGCCGCTCGCCTCAGGATAGGCGCATAGAGTATAGTAGGCGCTCGCCTCCTCGTAAGCGCCCTGTGGATGTTTCCGAGGATTCTCGGAGTAGGAGCCCTACCTCTCCTTCGGCTGAGATTCCGTATACCTCGAAGAGGGAGTCTCATCGTAGACCTTCCCAGATCTTCTCATCGTTCTCCAGTGGATGTGAACTCTTCTAAGAGAGGGCGTTCTCCAACCTCTCGCTCAACTCCTGCTAGGATCCTTCGTCACATAAGGATCTTCCGCGCGTCGCCTCGAGAAGACGTCCTAGAAGGTTCGGATGAGGAACCGAACACTTCTGCTGCTGTCTCTTCTTTACAAGAAGCCTTACAGAGCTACTTTTACAAGTTTTTGGGGATTCCCTTACGCCTACGGCTCCTCCTTCTCCTCACTCACTTTTTTCAACGGCGAAGACAGCGAAGAGTTCTTCTTGTGTGAGGATGAAGCCAACTCTTTCTATGAAGAAGGCACTGAGGAGTTTTGGTTCCTGGATGGCTTCCAAAGAAGAAGCGGGGAAACGATGTTCGCTTTTCCTCCTTCGAAGTTATCAGGACGCGCTGGTTTCTTGGTACGAAACAGGAGAGCCCTTAGGATTGGGTCTACCGTCTTCGGCTGATTCGGATTTTTCGGCACTGGTAGATTCGACAAGGAGAACTGCCCTTAACTCTGCTAAGACGACTTGGGCAATGAATGAATTGGATCATTTGCTCAAAGGTATGTTTAGAGTGCTAGAAGTATTTAACTACCTTGATTGGTCGTTGGGAGTCCTAGCCAAGAAAATTGAAGTGCCAGAGTCAATTTCGCCAGAAGATCTTATGTGTGTTTTGTCTTGTATGGACAAGTCGGTAAGAGACGGAGCGAGTGAAATCGCCTCCTTTATGGGGCCGGGATCGTGAAGAAGACGGTCGGTTTATTGTTCCTTCTTAACGAAGTCGGTCTCCCATGCTCAGAGGTCTTCTATGCTGTTTGCTCCTCTGTCTTACTCAGTTGTTCCCGAAACATCGAGTGCAGGACATTTCGAGGTCACTTTCGGCCAAAGACCACCCAGGACCTTTTGGCACAGTCGGCAAGAAACCTCGCCCAACCCTTCCTTCCCTACCAAGGCTAAGAAGGAAAAGGCAAGTGTTCGAGAACCCTTTCGAGGGGCATCTTCATCAAGAACCTCTACGTTTAGAGGTCGTAGACCTTCAAGAAGGGGTAAGACTTTTCGCCAAGTCTGTTAAAGCCCCAAATAACTTGCAAGTCCTTCAATCAACGCGTGGGCGCCAGACTCTTAGAGTTTGCAGAAGTCTGGGCCCAAAAAGGGGCGGATCCTTTGGGACCCTTTCTATTTTGAGGAGAGGTACCTCATCCCTTTCGTCGAAAGACCTCCCTTGACGGCCATCCCAAGGAACTGACGGCCAGGTACAGAGACCCCATCATGAATCAAGCTCTCCATCTAGCAGTAGATCAGATGCTGGAGAAGGGGGCTATCGAACTAGTGACAGACCATCATTCATCGGGCTTCTACAACCGCCCCTTTTCCTAGTTCCGAAGTCCTCAGGGGGATGGAGACCGGTGTTGGATGTAAGCGCCCTGAACTTCTTCGTAGAAAAGAAGAAGTTCACGATGGAAACGTCTTCATCAGTGCTGGCAGCACTTCGTCCAGGGGACTGGATGGTTTCCTTGGATTTACAGGACGCTTACTTCCACGTACCGATCCATCCTTCCTCGAGGAAGTTTCTCAGATTCATGATGGGGGGGAAAATTTTTTCAGTTCAGGGCTCTGTGTTTCGGCCTCTCGACGGCCCCTCAAGTGTTCACGGGGATTTTGAGGAATGTGGCTCAATGGCTTCATTTGAAAGGGGTGAGGATATCCATGTACCTCGACGATTGGCTAATAAGGGCAAATTCAGAAGATCGTTGTTTGAAGGACTTACAAGTAACTTTAGAATTGACGAAGGCTTTGGGACTTCTCGTCAATTTCAAGAAGTCATCACTAATTCCCGAGCAAGAGTGTGTGTATCTCGGGATACAGATGAACTCTCTGAGTTTTCGGCTTTTCCCTCGCAGGAAAGGATAGCCCGAGGATTCGAGAGAGTAACAACCTTCTTAGGGAAAGAAGTATGCACAGTGAGGGAGTGGATGAGTCTGCTGGGGACGCTCTCCTCTCTGGAGCAATTCGTTTCCCTAGGAAGGTTGCACCTGAGACCACTCCAATTCTTTCTTCATCGGAATTGGAGTCGTCGTTCTCAGGATTTGACGTTCTCCCTGTCGTTATCAGGACATCAAGAAACATCTCTTATGGTGGACAGATCCCAACCTCTTTGCGAAGGGACTGTCTCTTCAATCACAGACCCCAACCTGGTGTTGTTCTCCGACGCGTCGGACATGGGTGGGTTTCAACTCTGGAACCAGCGAAGTGTCAGGTACGATGTGGGGGACCCTGAGCCTGGCACTTCAACACAGAAAGGAGTTGATGGCTGTGTGGTTGGCTCTGAAGGCTTTCGAGCCCAAAGTCAGAAGATCGGTAGTGCAGGTCAACGCGACAACACTACAGCTCTGGCATACAATCAGGAAACAGGGGGGGGGACGCATTCCTTCTCCCTGTACGAGACAGCAAGAGACCTTCTTCTGTGGGCAGAAGAAAGAGGAATCAAGCTTCTCACCAGGTTCGTGCAGGGAGAAAGGAATGTAAGAGCAGATCTCCTCAGCAGGAAAGATCAGGTCCTTCCCACAGAGTGGACCCTTCATCTGGATGTATGCCAGAGCCTGTGGAAGTTATGGGGCAGGCCACACATAGACCTCTTTGCCACGTCAAAGAACAAGAGGCTGGATCCTTACTGCTCTCCGATATCAGATCCAGAGGCAGTAAGCAATAGATGCTCTTCTTCTAGACTGGAACGGACTCGACGTCTACGCGTTTCCCCCCTTCAAGATCCTGGGGCTAACCATCAAGAAGTTCGTAGAGTCCGATTCAACGAGAATGACCTTAATCGCTCCCTTTTGCCGCCCAAGAATGGTTCACAGAGGTACTGGAATGGTTGGTGGACCTTCCAAGATCGCTCCCGCTAAGGAGCGATCTACTCAGACAACCCCACTTCGACAGGTACCACAAAAATCTCCTCGCTCTCAGTCTGACTGGTTTCAGACTGTCCAAAGTTTGGTCAGAGCGAAAGGCTTTTCAGCAACAGCTGCTAAAGCAATCGCAAGAGCGAGGAGACCTTCCACCTTGCGTGTATACCAGTCAAAGTGGGATGTCTTCAGACGTTGGTGCAAGAGGAAGAACATTTCCTCTTCCAGTACCTCTGTGACCCAAATTGCGGATTTCCTTATTTCCTCAAAGAAGAATGTCATCTGGTTGTGTCAACTATTAAGGGATACCGCAGTATGTTCGGCGGCGGTATTTCGGCATAGAGGCTTAAATATATCCGATGATAAGGACCTGCATGATCTTATTAGATCATTTGAAACCATTAAGCGTCCTCCTCATGTAGTACCGAACTGGAATCTAGAACGTAGCTGTCCTACAATTCCATTGGATCGTCTAGATTCGAACCTCCTGGCTTAGCCTCTTTCAAGGATTTGACGAAGAAGGCTATCTTCCTTTTGGCCCTAGCTACAGCTAAGAGAGTGATGAGCTCCAAGCTCTATTGAGGGCAATGTAGGGTTTAAGGAAGATTCTATGGTGGTGTGTTCATTTCTTCCAAGTTTCCTGGCAAAGAATGAAAACCCATCACGCCCTTGGCCCAGGAGCTTTGAAGTTCGTAGTTTATCTTTTCTAGTAGGGAAGAGCCTGAAAGACTCTTTGCCCTATGAAGAATTATGAAGTATTTCCCTAAGAGGAAGGAAACAACTAAGGCTAATCAAGATGTGCTTTGGTGCTCCGTAAAGGACCCCACTCGGCCCATGTCGAAGAATGTCTCTTTTCTTTTTTTCTGAGAAGCCTTATTACAGAGGCACATGTTGCCTGTAAGGAAGATCATTTTAGACTACTGAAGTGAAAGCTCACGAGGTGAGAGCCATCGCAACTTCGCTTGCATTCAGAAAAAATATGTCTGTGCGGAACTTGATGGAGGACTTTTTTGAGATGCCAATCGGTTTTCGCAAACCACTACCTACGTGATGTAAAAATCACATATGTAAATGCTTCGCCTTGGTCCTTTCGTATCGGCGGATTCGGTGCTGGGGCAGGGAGCTGAAACTTATCCTGTGTAAATTTTTTATATGTTACCCTATATTTTATATTGTTGTTTTTGGTTGTCTGAAAGAGGTTGCAGGAGGCACCTCTTTTTGTCGTAATATTAACCCTTTGTATTTTGGTTAGGTGGTCTGGTGGGTTTTGGCTCCTTGCAGAGGTAGTGGTAAGGATCTGTTAGGTAAGCGGACAAGGTCCCTCTAACAGCATCCGACTTGGATTCTACCACAATAGGGGATCACATATCCCAGTGGTAGATCCGAGAGTCTTTCAGCATCAGGTCACGTCCTAGCTGTAGCTCTCCAGGCAATGCAGACTCAGAGATAGTATCTATGAAGTCTTCATCCTGAAAAGGTGAGAACCAAGGTTTTTATATCCTACAACATTAGTTGTTTCCCGTCT
>NC_087212.1:43220428-43262928 GCF_015104395.2 Macrobrachium nipponense
ATTGACTTGCTTATCTACTGGTTTCCCTTTTTTGTCCATGATTTTAAGACATGCTCAGCAACTAACTGTAATTGTAGGTTAACCATTGTGGCTTCTCTGTGGAGAAGTGGGATGAGAAGGTATAATGACCGGTTGTGTTTATTGGTGCGTGTGTTTATGCATCTGTCACCCCTCAACATCATTATTTGTGCGAACCAGTCTTCAGAACACACACCAGTTGTCCACAGACCAGAGAGTATTGTGAAGCCAAGTTTGACTTGCATAATTTGTGAGTTTCCTTGTTGGTTCACATAACTGTAATTGTTGTTTGAGTTCTTCAAAGGCTGGTTAGATGTGACGTTTCGGCAAGCAACTTGACATATGAAGTCATATGCTGCCCCACTCCATATAAGCAGTTGCTAGGTTTTCTTGTTGGACTTTTTGCCTCATGTCTTGAGCCCAGTGAAACGTACACCCATGCACATTAACAGGTGATATAATTTTTTTTTATCTTATTTATGGCAGCTTTTAATTCCAATAGAAATGAAATTTCTTGATTTTACTGTTTTAAACATAGATCATTAGGGTATCTATTTTAAACTTATCATTTATATAATTTCCATTAAACTCATTACTTATATCATTCCCATTAAATTCATTACGTATTATGTTTCCATTTTCATTCATTGTCATCAAAGTGCTGAATGACTGTAGGTCCCAGTGCTTGGCCTTGTGCCTAAATCACATATTCCATTCTATAGCAAATGAAAAAGTACCACTTATGTTTATATGTATATTCTACTAGGAAGAGATGGTGAGGAATTTATAAAAATAATGCTTGATATGTAATTAACATATAGTAAGATATTCAATGTAAGGCACTGTTGAGATTGTATGCGATTTCATGTCTGGCATCAGTTTGCCCAAGGAAGCATGAAGGGATGAAGTTGTTGTAGTGAACTTCAGATTGTATTAAGAAGACCTAGTTGTATCAAGCATTGTCATTTCTGTTTGCAGGCATAATGGGTGAAGCGGGAGGAGAAGCAAAGCCAGCCATTGTAAAAGAAGGCTGGCTTAACAAAAGAGGTGAACACATCAAGAACTGGAGACAGCGGTATTTCTACTTGCTTGAAAATGGAACATTGTTGGGATTCAAAACAAAACCAGAACATGATCTCTCAGACCCTCTAAATAATTTTACTGTCAAGGTGAGAGTATTTTCTACTTTAGATATTTCATTAATATAAGTTCATCAATTTGCCCTTGATTTTGGTGACTTAATTTCATTTCATAATCCTTGCTACTGTTGTGGTGGTAAGGAAACTTGATGTTTAGTATAGTTTAGAATGTCAGTGACCTGGTAATAACTCAATTCACTGTATTTGATGAAACTGGCAGAGGTCAAACTAATCCTAAAAGTAACAATTTTGATGCTTAGTAAACAATAAGAAAATTATACTGCCATGAACCATGTAGTTATTCTGCTTGGTAGTTGGAACTAGGGTAAATAACAGGTTTGTTGTGGTATTTTGTATCTCAGTGCTTGATAAAATGCCAGGAGACCCCTTAAGAAATAATTTTGGAATAAATAATATTAAGATTTTGAAACCAGCCTAAATACTAAATAGAGATGTGCATATGAAAAGCAAAAAGAATGGAGATATCATAACCAGAAATAATTTTTGTGTAATTTTTCTGCCTTTGTTCTTCTGAGAATACAAACCATATTCTTTTATATAGGTGTATCTTTAGCAAGAGATTATCTGATTGTCTTTGGGCAAAAGCTGATGTCTAGTAGCAATTAAGTGAGGTGAGGACTGCCTATTCAGGTGATTGTTTGATTTCAAGTTTTCTTTGGCTCTGATGCCGTAAAGATGTATTGCAATACACCCCCTGAACACCTGAATAAGCCCTGGTCACTTACCAGGGCTTATTCAGGTGTTCAGGTAGGTATTACAATATTAGTTTTACAATAAAAACATCATTTTTGCTGTTATTGAACTTATTAGAATCATGTTTGTTGAGGCATTGATTTTCTTTTATTTGGTTTTCTCTTTTTATTCTGACTCTCTTGGTTAAGTTGGTTTTGTTTTTTTAATTTTGTTGTACTAGTAATTCAAATGATGATGGCAGAATCTCCTAGCAGACAGTATATTATTTGTTCTCAGTAAGAATGTAATTGTGTGCATTTTTTGTTTATGTAGAGCCTTGTTCTTTTTGTTTGCTGTTTAGGGATCAGGATTTTATTCTGGTTCTGAACCTTGTTTAAGTGTATTGATTGCTCTCATGCCCAGTGGTAGATGATTATGTCAAAGACAAAGTTGTCCTAAAGAGGTGCTTATGTTGTCTCTCTCTGATGTGACACTTTTTTTTCCGTTTCTAGGAGAGTATCTGGACATTCCCCTGGCTCAGTTCAAGGAGGGATGAAGGGGTTGAACATTAACTGGCCTGCTTACTCTTCCTAGTATGGGAGGGTAAACAGTGCCTGCTATGGCCACTAACCCTTCTTCCTTTGTCATCCCATCTACTCCTGCTTTGCCAACTGCCCAAAGGCACTTTTAGAAAGTGAAGGTGTTGCTGAAAGCTGTGTGTCCTTCTTCACATGGGTTAATGGGAGAACCATCCCTTTTGGCTCTCCAGAACACTTGGCTATGGGCAAGACCTCTACACCAATATTGGTCCTTGTGGACACTTCTGCTTCTGCAGTAATCTCTTATGCTGACTTTCATCCCTTGAAAGGCTTGCCTCCACTACTTCCTTGTAGGAAACAGAGAAATTGTAGAGACCCCTGGTTACAAGAGGTTCTAACAGAGGATGATTTGTACAGAAGGGTATTGAGATACAATTGTAATTTAATATAAGTAACTTACCAAGTAATTACGTAGCTATTGGTTCCTAACCTACGACAGCTTAAAAATAGAAAATTTGCGCTGTGGCGCTTCTTTCGATTAGGTGAACAGGTCTCACTCACTATCTTGGATTTGGGGAAACAAACTAGGCAAAGAGCTCAATTAGTTTCCTGCTGGTGGCCAACAAACATTGGGAGTTTTCTGTAGCTACTTCATTGGTTTTTCAGATGGTTGTTTGCTGATATTTGGTGAAGTTTTCAAGATTTTTGTTGTTGCTTTCTTTCATCAGGTGATTATCTTTTGTGGTTGACTTTAGTAGTTTTCTTCAAATTTACATGTCAGATACTAGCTCATTTAGTGTTTGTTGCTGTTCTGAGGGTTGGAAATCTAGGCTAACAAAGTTTACTTAAGATTCTCTCACTAAACGTGCCCAGAGTGTTAAGAATGGGAGGATAAGAAATGGTGCTACGTTTTAAACCTGGCCTTAAGGGGCTCAAATACGTAAACGTGAATTAGTTGAGGGAAAAAGCAGAATAAATTAATTGAACTTACCTTTAAAAGGATTTATAGTGTAATTTACTCTAGAGGGAAAGGTCGCCAGAAAACTCGGCTAATTACTTTACATCTATATATTTACAAGAGGCCGTTTACTGGCCTGGAGAAAGAGTAAATGCAGCTGGTCCACACGTGGGGACCAATATATCTCTCACAAGGGGATAGCTGGCTAAAAATGAGGTTCCCGTAAAAGCTGGCTTTCAAAATCTTGCGGTAATGCAACACTTGCGGGGCGAAGACTTGGACATGTGACTCAGGGAATCTGGAAAAGATCCCAGATTAGACAAGATAAAAAAAAAAAAGGACTTCTTGCACAAGTTACGATTATTCAGTTTCTCTAACACTGGGGAAAAGGAACTCCTAGTGTTTAACTGAGGTATGCAATGACTTCATTTGTCTGGGACGATCACACAAGGGAAGCATGCGGCCACAAGGCAGTGAGAGGAACAAAGGGATATTCCTTTGAATCAGAAGTTTGAATTGTGAAAATGGGGAGTAAATAGACACTAGGAGGTAAGGAACTGGCAATATGCTGTTTCACAAGATGTACATGGATGCCATGATCAGTGGACCTTTTTAGAAATGTGGCATCAGCTTTGTCTCAGGTCTGGGCGTGCCAGTAACGCTGGCGCGCCCAGACCTGAGACAAAGCTGATGCCGCATTTCTACAAAGGTCCACTGATCATGGCATCCATGTACGTCTTGTGAAACAGCATATTGCCAGTTCCTTACCTCCTAGTGTCTATTTACTCCCCATTTTCACAATTCAAACTTCTGATTCAAAGGAATATCCCTTTGTTCCTCTCACTGCCTTGTGGCCGCATGCTTCCCTTGTGTGATCGTCCCAGACAAATGAAGTCATTGCATACCTCAGTTAAACACTAGGAGTTCCTTTTCCCCAGTGTTAGAGAAACTGAATAATCGACTTGTGCAAGAAGTCCTTTTTTTTTATCTTGTCTAATCTGGGATCTTTTCCAGATTCCCTGAGTCACGTGTCCAAGTCTTCGCCCCGCAAGTGTTGCATTACCGCAAGATTTTGAAAGCCAGCTTTTACGGGAACCTCATTTTTAGCCAGCTATCCCCTTGTGAGAGATATATTGGTCCCCACGTGTGGACCAGCTGCATTTACTCTTTCTCCAGGCCAGTAAACGGCCTCTTGTAAATAAATAGATGTAAAGTAATTAACTGAGTTTTCTGGCGACCTTTCCCTCTAGAGTAAATTACACCTCGTTAGGCCTAAGTTGGAAGGCTCGTGGCTGGGAGACTTGAGATCGAAGGCAGGTGTGTAGCACAGGTGTTGGGGGTCAGCTTAACCCCCCAAGAGTAGGGCAATCCTGGAAACAGAACATACAGCCAGCAGAGGGTTCACAGGAAAAAGAGCTTAAGACGTAGGCCTAATAAGTACCAGGCTACCTACACCCTTCCCTTTTGGGATACGTCCTTAAGGCTGAGAAGTCTTTATTTTTCCCCTTCTAACAGGAAATCCCTGTCTCTGGCTGGCGTGCTTTGGTTTCCCGCCTAAAATCAGCTGATATTTGGGTGAATATGGCTGCTTCTTTTAGAAATAAAATACCTTAAATACTGCTGGGGAGACGAGACGGTCAATAAATGTAACAATGGAAAACTGAAGTCTCATGTAGATTTACATTAACTCGAAAGAGATAGAAAGAGGAAGGCAACCCTTAGGGCTGAAAACAGGGTTAGTTCAGATTCTACTCCTTTACCTATCTTAATAGATGATTCTGTTTCTACTCCTGCTCCTCCTCCTCCTCCTCACATCCTGAGGCCTATATTACCACCTACTCCTGATGCAGGTTCCCATGATTCTACCCTCCACGCCATTGCCGGCCTTGAATCAAGGTTTGATCTAAAGTTTGGATATCTATCTAATACCCTCATTGAAATGGGGTCTGCTATTAAATCTCTTCTGGAGAAAAGTGTACTTATTAAAAATGGAGTAAGAAGTGAGTGTTGTGAATGTTGAGGAGGTGCTCCAAGACAAAGATCCCTGTCCCGCTCCCCTTCACTGTTGAGAAGATATACCAGAGGTCCAAGGGAGGCTGGTGAAGTTTGCCCATGGGCAGTCATCCCCTCTGTCGAGCCTGTTTGTCTTCAGACCTCAACCATATGCCACCGGAAAGGCATTCGTGTGAATTTGCTTCTTCCAGTCAGGACAAGAAGCACCTGTATCATCCTGCTTTGTCGCACACTCTCGAGAGACATACGGAGCCTGCTGTTTCCTCCCCTTTTGCAGTTAAGAGGTACAGAGATGTTAGCCCACAACCTTCCTCCAGTTTTCAGGAACAGTCTGCTTGTCTTACTTGTCATAGGTAGGGAGATGGTCCTGAGCAGCCAGTTTCATCCCGCAAGTGCCCGACTGCCCACGAACGTCAAGCGGCCGCATTCTCACAACATACATACACTTATGAGCACTCGGCGACAGATTCTGAGCACCTTGCGCCAGCTTCTGATCACTCAGCACTTCGAGTGCCCACCAATGACCTGGACACCATACTCCTACTGTTCGTCCTCCTCTTTCTTCCATACAAGAGGATATTTCATTAGCTCCCCTCAAGCGTCAGTTAGCAGAGCTTATGGGCTTTCTGAATAGAACTGCTACAGTTCCTGAAACCAAGGATAAGAAACTATCCTTGATCTCTGCATATTCCACACTTTTGAAGTTTCTACTGGACACCTTTCCAGACTTCTATGTTCCTGCTATGCCAACTTCTCCAGCTTCTGCCTTCCTGATAAGGAAGCATTCTGTGAAGTGCACCAGACTGCCTAAGTTAGTCCTTTCCTCTTCCTCTAAGAAAGCTCTTTGCAAAGTGCATGACTGGCTCGCCTCTAAGAGGAAGGCAAAGCTACATTTGCTTTTCCTCCCAGTAAGCTTATGAAAATGAAGTATACAACTGTAGAAGCTCCTTCTTTGGGTCTCTGCCTTTTGCCAAGGGGACATCTCTGCTTGGTAGGCTCTAATTGCAGATCAGCCTTCTCTTTTGCAAAAGTCACGTTTTCCTCTCCTGAACTTGACCACCGTATTAGAAATTATTTTTAAGGTGTTTGAGGTTTTTAGTTTTTTGATTGGGCTGAATGGGCTTTGCAAAAAAAATTGAAGACTGCCCAGTTCTCACTGAAGACCTTGCCTCTGATGAGTAGGGTGTCCTGTCGTTTGCCAGCAGAGCTGTAAGAGACAGCTCATTAGAGCTCGCCCCTCTCTTTTCAATGGGAGTGTTGAAAAAGAGGGAGCCCTGGTGTTCTTTTACTTCAAAAGAGTTATCAACGACACAGAAGTCAACTCTTCTTTTAGCCCCGTTGGATAAGACACACCTCTTCTTGAAAGTAACTGTTAAGGGTATTCTTTCAGACATGCCAAAGAAGTCTGCGATGGATCTGTTAACTCAGTCCGTCAGGCGTCCAAGACAGTCTACTCCTTCAACCTCTGTTTTTGCCCTTGCAGACTTCGCCCCAGACCAGCTCGACCAATGAGAACGCAGTTCTAGGATTCGAACCGCTATAAATACCGGCATGCAGACACCATCTCTTCACTTCTACTGCTGACCAGCCAAGATGACCTATGAGAAGGTTGAAATGTCGCGCTGATCCAGAGCTGCACCAGCATTAATACCAGCTGAATACCAGAGACGACCCCTGCTTGATCTGGACCAGAGGAATGCCTTCCCATATACCAGTAATCTGATAATACCAATATACTGTTAATACCAGTCTGATTAATAAAGCCTGTTCTGAATAAGACACCACTTTCAGCATTATCCCCAATATCAATATTGGCCAATTATTGCAAAGTATCGCTGAGCCAGAAAAGCGAGTAATAAGAAAAATAGAAAAGACAATATAGTATAAGATTAATTCGCTGAATTCTGCCATTTTATTCAACAGAATTTGTTTAAAAGAGGGTCTTCTCCCAAAATAATAATAATAATATAACTGTAATTACAAAATTCGTGATAGTATTTTAAATAAATAGGGGGAAAGAAGAGAGAACTATGTTGTACGTATGTACGCACTCCTATATTTTTACCAACCATTTATTTCTATTTTAATGAGTAATGTATTAAGCTAACTTTTAAATAAAATTACATTAACTTTAATTTAATTTAAAAGTGAGCTTCATATTTTGGGAGCATGATTAGGGCCATATTTAGTGTTCAAACTAGAAGTAAGCATTTATTAGCATATTTAGAGACCATGCCAAACTTATGCAAAACTTCCCTTTGTGTGAGGGGGTCTAGAAACTAACTTTGCGTAAATTCGGGTTATTATTGTACTCATCTGAAATTTACGCTTACACTGGAAATTACCAAGGGGAAGTTCAGAGGTTTGTTCTTTGTGTTTTTCCCTCTTCTCTTTTGTCCTTTCGCTAGCTTATCGGATGAAGATAGTGGAAGATAGTTCCTGAGATTTGTTTTCCAGAACAGAATTTACCAGTTCAGAGCTCTGTGCTTCAGCTTTTCCACAGCTCCCCAGGTATTTACCTGTGTCCTAGGCCCCGTGGCAAAATGGCTACACCTAGTAGGTGTGAAGATCTCTCTCTACCTTGACACCTGGCGTGTTCTCCTCAGACAAAGTAGAAATGTATGGAGGACCTGTAGAAAACCCTGGCATTGGCCCAAGAACTGGGTCTTCTAATAAGTTTAGGAAAGTCTTGTTTAGTCCCTTCTCAAAAGATATTACCGGGCATTTCGAAATTAGAGTCCCCCCTCCACAGAACAAATGGAAAGTTATGTTTTCTGCCATAGCCTATCCCCAAGTACATTATCTTAAGTTTTGTTCATGAAACTTACCTGTCAGATATATATATAGCTGTATTTTCCGAAGTCCGACAGAAATTAAAAAACTTACGACACACGTAGTGGGAGTCAGGTGGTTAGTACCCATTCCCGCCGCTGGGAGGCGGGTATCGGGAATCATTCCCATTTTCTATTCATAATTTTTCTGTCGCCGGTGTTGTAAACACAGTTTTCAGCACCTCCGTCTTGAATTTAGGAAACTTGGCTACTATAAGTACCCCTTTTTGATTTTTTGGTATCTTGACTTTTGGATCGGTGGCTAGGCACACGTTAATTGTGGATTTGATTGATTTTGGCTTGATTTCTCTTTAAATAAGATGTCTGGTTCTAGTTCGGCTAGCGCCAGGTTTTGTACCAAGAGTGATTGTCGAGGTAGGCTACTGAAAGCATCAGTAGACCCTCATACTTTGTGTAAGAGTTGCAGAGAGCATGATTGTATGTATGAAAGTCGCTGCAAGGAATGTGAGTGTCTTTCTGATTCTGGATGGAGAGCGTATGAGTCCTATCTGCGTAAGCTTGAACGGGATAGGTTAAGGAGGTCTTCCTCCAGGAGCGTTTCAGGTAAACGTCAGGAAGTTCATGTTTCTCCTTCTAACCCTCCTTTAATCACTACTCCTAACCCTGTAGTGTTGCCTTCGGGCCCTGGAACAGTGTCTGTGGAGGGTAATACCCTTACACTTATCCTAGAGTCGATTCGTAATTTAGAATCTAAAGTGCTCGCCTTAGAAGGCAAAAGTGAAGGTGCAAAGTGCAGTGACAGTGCTCCTTCGTTGGTGGAGGGTGCGTCAGATCGGCCCCATTTCGCCTCTAGGCCTAGACCGCTGCCGGACTCCCAGGTTTCAGGGAGAGGGCATGTCGAAAGCCGCAGGAGGGTTACGGGGAACGCCCACCGATCTGACGTGCCTTCGGCAGTATCTGTTGACGTTACACAGACTGCCAAGGAGCGTGCGCGTGCACGTCTCCTGAAAGAGTGTTTCTCTTCTTCAGAGGCTTCCTCCCCGCACAAGGGGTGGAGCTCTCATTCTGTTTCACGCCCGCTGAAAAGGAGCGTTGGTGATCGTGACGCTTCACGTCCAGTTTTGGCTCTCGAGAGGCGATCATCACCTGAGAGTGTGTTCGCAGCCTTCCCGCCACAGAAGAAACGTAAGGAGTCATCGGATGATGACTTTGTTGAGCGCCCCAGTCGCTCTCGAGCGCGTGCTACGGCAGTTTCTGGGAGAAGGAAGAAGGCGTCCCCTCGCCCCTCGTCTTCTCACAGGATCAGCCCGTCACCTGACAAGGAATCCTCTCCTACTGAGAAGATCCTGCGCTCTTTGCAGCAACAACTTGCTGATGCTCTTTCTAAGAAAGGGACGCAACCACGTCCCAGGAGAAAGGATGACCGTCTGCCTGTGAAGAGATCTAGAAGGTCTCCCTCTCCCTCTCCTCGCTCGTCTATCTCTCCACTTTCTTCGCCTGCTAGAGTTCGTGCGACTCCCCAGCGGCTCTCTGGAGGACGTGAAGAGGATTTTGCTCGCTCTGCGCATGAAGCGGTATTACCCGCTCGTAAGCTTGCGGTGCGAGAGCTCGATACTTGCGTGAACGCTTCGGTGCAAGTTCAGGATCCTGACGCTCGGTCGGAAGCCAAGCGAACGCCAGTGGCATCTAAGAGTGCACCAGCGGAAGCAGAGCGCGCGCGAGATGTTAAGCGCGCTTTAGTAAATGTCATTCGCACGCCAGT
This sequence comes from Macrobrachium nipponense, assembly GCF_015104395.2. Taxonomy (NCBI): domain Eukaryota; kingdom Metazoa; phylum Arthropoda; class Malacostraca; order Decapoda; family Palaemonidae; genus Macrobrachium; species Macrobrachium nipponense. The sequence continues at coordinate 43,230,343 of NC_087212.1, forward strand.
GGACGCCAAGCGTGCGCCAGCGGACGCCAGCAGCGCGCGAGTGGACGCCAATCCCGCGCTAGTTGCAGCCAGGCGTGCGCCAGTGGACGCCAGGTGTGCGCCAGCGGACGCCAGGTGTGCGCCAGCGGACGCTCGGGTGGACGAAGATGTGGATTTTCGTCGTCTCCCACCTGTTTTTGATGAGACTTTGCAAGTTACTTCGGGTCTTAGAGATACGACCGGAGTTTCTATTAAGGAGTAAGCTTTGCCTTCCACTTCACAGCAAAGCGCCTCTTGGAAACTTAGACCAGATAGTCTTAGTCCAGCCTTATTTCCTCCAACTTCACCTGTGTCGGAAGCAGAGGTTAGCGACGCTTCGGTTGAAGTGGATGATGAGAAACCTTTGGCGGCAGTCTCTTCCGACTACCAGGTATTGACCCGCCTTCTTCAATCAGAGTTTGGAGATACGTTTCACCCGGAAGCTCCTCGCTCTCCTCCTTCACAACTTTCTTCTTCCAAGATCAACAAAGTCTCGGCATTTGTCAGAATGAAGAAGTCCCTTTCAACTAAGAGGGCTCTTCGTAAGGTCCATGACTGGATGGAGAAAAGGAAGTCTCAGGGAAAGACTTCTTTTGCCCTGCCACCTTCGAGACTTAGTGGGAAGGCTGGCATTTGGTATGAAACGGGAGAAGACGTAGGTATTAGACTTCCCTCGTCAGCTCAAGGAGACTTCGCTAGCATTGTGGATGCCTCGAGGAGGTCTCACCTGTCCTCTTCGAAAGTTTCCTGGTCTGCTACGGAAATGGACTACCACCTTAAAGGCCTCTTTCGGACGTTAGAGGTCTTCAACTTTCTAGATTGGTGTTTGGGAGTTCTGGATGCCAAGTCTAGGAGTTCCGACTCGATTAGTCTGGGGGAGCTGTCCAGCGTAATGTCGTGTATGGACAAGGCCGTCAGAGATGGTTCGGAGGAGCTTACAGCTCACTTTTGCACAGGGCTCTTGAAGAAGAGATCCCTGTTTTGCAATTTTACAGCTAAATCTGTCTCTCCGTCACAAAAAGCAGATTTGCTCTTCGCTCCTTTTTTGGATCATCTCTTCCCCCAGGCTATGGTAAAAGACATTGCTACCAGCCTATAGGAGAAGGCCACGCAAGATCTCCTCGCACAATCTTCAAGGAGACCTGCGGTTCCTTCGTCCTCGGGAGTTTCGATTCTCAAGAAATCGAAGCCCTTTCGAGGTAGTTCTTCCTCGAGACCAGCCCCTCGAGGAAGAGGCACTTCCAGAGGCAGAGCCACTGCGCTTGCCAAGAACAAGAAGTGAAGCAGAAGTCCTTCAGTCACCGGTTGGAGCCAGGCTTCAGTTTTTTGCGCAAGCCTGGGAAGAGAGAGGTGCGGACAAATGGTCCTTGGACATCTTAAAGAAGGGTTACCGGATCCCGTTCCTGAAACCACCCCCGCTGTCTACGACACCCAGGGACATGTCTCCTTCTTATCGGGGAGTAAAGCAACAAGTGCTTTACGATCTGTTAGATCAGATGATCGTGAAACACGCCGTAGAACAGGTCTCCGACCTGAATTCCCCCGGATTTTACAACAGACTGTTCCTGGTGCCAAAGCAGTCGGGGGAATGGCGACCGGTACTCGATGTCAGCAACCTGAACCTCTTTGTCATCAAGCAGAGGTTCAAGATGGAGACACCTCAGTCAGTGATGGGAGCCTTAAGACCGGGGGATTGGATGGCTTCACTAGATCTCCAGGACGCGTATTTCCACGTCCCCATCCACCCCCAGTCCAGGAAATACCTGCGGTTTGTCCTGAAAGGAAAAGTGTTTCAATTCAGGGCTCTCTGCTTTGGACTCAGCACTGCTCCCATGGTATTCACCCTACTGATGAAGAACATTGCGAGGTGGCTTCATCTTTCCAAAGTCAGGATCTCTCTCTACCTGGACGACTGGCTCGTACGAGCCTCCTCGAAAGACCGGTGTCTGGAGGACCTTCACACGACCTTGTCGTTAACGAAGTCCCTGGGGCTTCTGGTGAACCTCAAAAAGTCACATCTGACCCCTTCTCAGTCTTTAGTCTATCTGGGGATTCAGATGGACTCAGTGGCTTTTCGGGCTTTTCCGTCCCAGGGGCGACACTAGATTGCCTAAGCAAAGTGTCAACCTTTCTGGGGAAGGAATCATGCTCGGTGAGGGAATGGATGAGTCTGCTGGGGACCATTTCCTCACTGGAGAAGTTTGTTTCCCTAGGGAGGTTGCACCTCAGACCTCTTCATTCTTCCTTGCGGACAATTGGAAGCACCAAAACACTTTGATTCGATTCTGGTGTTATCAGAAGAGGTAAAGGAACATCTAAGATGGTGGACCGACCCTTTGAAGCTCGCAGAGGGTCTTTCCCTCAAGCTTCAGAACCCGACCTAGTGTTGTTTTCCGACGCGTCTTCCGCGGGGTGGGGAGCAACACTGGGGGGGGAGGAAGTGTCAGGCACCTGGAGAGGGGAACAGGTGTCCTGGCACATAAACCTCAAGGAGCTGGCAGCAGTTCATCTGGCGCTCCAGTTCTTTCAGAACGAAGTCTCCGGCAATGTGGTGCAGATCAACTCGGACAACACCACAGCCCTGGCATACCTCAAGAAACAGGGAGGAACCCACTCTCGATCCCTGTTCTTCCTTGCAAAGGAGATCCTGTTATGGGCGAAGGCACACGACGTCTCTATCCTGACGAGATTCATATCAGGGGTAGAAAAGAAAACGTCCGTGCAGATCTGCTCAGTCGACAAGGTCAACTTCTGCCGACGGAGTGGACCCTTCATCAGGAAGTATGCCAGAGGTTGTGAAGTTATGGGGATGTCCTCACGTAGACATCTTCGCAACTTCCAGGACAACGAGACTCCCGCTGTACTGCTCACCAGTTCTAGACCCAGGAGCAGTAGCAGTAGACGCCCTTCTTTGAGACTGGACGGGACTAGACGTATATGCGTTTCCCCCGTTCAAGGTCCTAGGGGAAGTAATAAGGAAATTCGCGGCATCAGAGGGAACGAGGATGACTCTCATCGCCCCCTTCTGGCCAGCGACCGACTGGTTCACAGAGGTCATGTCTTTTATAGTAGACTTTCCGAGGACTCTGCCTCCAAGGATAGATCTACTCAAACAGCCCCACTTCGAGAGGTATCACAAAAACCTCCCCGCTCTGAGTCTGACTGCGTTCAGACTATCCAGAAGTTGGCCAGAGCGAGGGGTTTTTCAAGACCTGTGGCGAAAGCAATCGCAACGGCAAGGAGACCTTCTTCTATTGCCGTATACCAATCCAAGTGGGCTGTTTTTCGGAGCTGGTGCAGGAAGAAAGGCATTTCCTCCACTCTACCTCTGTGAGCCAGATCACAGACTTCCTTCTCTACTTGAGGAATGAAGTTCGCTTAGCGGTGCCTACGATAAAAGGCTACAGAAGTGTGCTTTCTGTAGTCTTTAGGCATAGAGGACTGGACTTAGCCAATAACAGAGACCTTCATGATCTTCTGAAGTCTTTCGAGACTTCGAAGGTACCTCAACCAAGAGTTCCTTCTTGGAACTTAGACATTGTTCTAAAGTTTTTGATGTCCAGTAATTTTGAACCTCTCAACTTAGCTTCGCTTAGAAACCTTACAAGGAAGACACTTTTTCTAACTGCTCTGGCGACGGCGAAGAGAGTTAGTGAGATCCAGGCTATAAGCAAGCATGTTGGGTTTAAGAACTCTGATGCTGTTTGTTCTTTAAGCCCTATGTTCTTAGCAAAGAACGAAAACCCGTCCAACCCTTGGCCCAAGACATTTGAAATCAAGGGTTTGACAGAGATCGTGGGTAGTGAGCCAGAGAGAGTCCTGTGCCCTGTCAGGGCTCTCAAATTCTATTTAGACAGAACGAAGGACTGTAGAGGACCTTCGGGCAACTTGTGGTGCTCTGTTAAGAAGCCTGATCTTCCCATGTCAAAGAACGCGCTTTCTTTCTTCTTGAGAGACACCATTAAGGAAGCTCATTCCACATGTAGTGATAGTGACATGAAGCTTTTAAAAGTGAATGCCCACGAGGTGAGGGCTATTTCGACCTCGATAGCCTTTCACAGAAATATGGCACTCAGTGACATTTTGAGTGTCACATATTGGCGGAGCAACTCGGTGTTCGCTTCACACTACCTGCGGGAGGTGAAAGCGACATACGAACATTGCTCGTCGCTTGGACCATACGTCGCTGCCGACACTGTTTTGGGGGCAGGAGGTAGCACTCATCCTTTCCTTTAGTGGTTAGGTGAGCTTTTAATGGTGTATGTTTTTTGGTTGTGGGGTTGACCGCCCGAGGCGGATCTCCCTTCTTTAGTCTAGTTTAGTGGAATACCTTTGGTAGACTAGGCCAGGTGGGTTTTACTTCGTTGCCCTCATTGTATGGTCAATGGTCTAGTCACATCGTGGTCACGCCCCCGTTGACAGATCATCTTGAGTGCACCAGCTATATAGGTCTCTACCTCGCTGGCAACTCTAGTAGCACAAGCAGACTTACGCGGCAGTAACCACGAAGTCAGCTATGCTAACAGGTAAGGAATCAAGATATCATTTATCTGCATATATATGTTTCCTAAAATCTTCTATTCTGTCTACTCCCACCACCAAAGGTGGGATTCAGCTATATATATATCTGACAGGTAAGTTTCATGAACAAAATGATATTGTAATGATACAATTAAGTTTGTTCATACTTACCTGGCAGATATATATATAGCTGTATTTTCCGAAGTCCGACAGAAATTAAAAAACTTACGACACACGTAGTGGGAGTCAGGTGGTTAGTACCCATTCCCGCCGCTGGGAGGCGGGTATCAGGAATCATTCCCATTTTCTATTCATAATTTTTATTTCCACTGTCTCCTGAGGGGAGGTGGGTGGGTACTTGATTAAATATATCTGCCAGGTAAGTATGAACAAACTTAATTGTATCATTACAATATCATTTCTATTAAGCTGTTTTTCATTTTACATTTCTTGTATTTTTAGACTGAGTGACGGAGTTAGATACAGCTATGGCTAACGACTCGGAGGAAGTCAGATGGATTGACCGAATCTGGGCTATAACCTTCAGAGAGGCCAGGGATGGTGGGGCATCCTTCATTTCATGTTCCTGGATAGCTAAATACATTAAAATAGATAAATACTTTGTTAAAAGAAACTGGAACAAAAATCCATATGACTGTCATCGCGAAAAGAGTGAGAATCTTGGAAGGCCTGGTCCTTTCTCAGGAGTCAAAAGACATCATGGCTGAGGCAATGGGTAGACCAAGAAAGTCTTTACGTAAATTGGCGCTTGAACTTTAAACAAAAAGGGGAAAAAAGAGAAGTTATAATGCTGTATATTGTGAGTTGAATACCTGTTCTGAATTAATTTTGTTTTTTTCCATATCAATTTTAGTTTATGCTGTAGAGGGGGGGGGGGGGAAGGGGGCTCTAATTTTGAAACACCCTGTATATTTGGGGATGAGGATCAACTCTAGCTTTTCCGGCTTTTCTGTCACCCAAAAAGGATTAACGTCTGCCTTCAGAAAATAGAGAAATTGCTATACACTCCCTGAACACCTGAATTAGCCCTGGTTACTGACCAGCGCTAATTCAGGTGTTCAGGTAACTATTACAATACTGTATTAGTTTTATTATGAAAACTTCATGTTTCTCTTCCTTCAGTCTTGTTCAGTGAAGTATTGGATGAGTCTTCTGGGGCTCTCTCATCCATGGAACAATATGTAACTCTGGGTTGGTTGCAAATGAGAGACCTGCAATTTTTCCTCAGAATCAACTGGAATTGGAAGAAGCATCCAGATTAGTTTGTGTTCCCAGTAACAGCAGAGATAAAGGAGGACCTTGTATGGTGGATTTCAAGAGCAAGACTTTCAGGAGGGAAATCTCTCTTTTCTCAGAGGCCCCAACCTAGTGTTTTATTAAGATGCCACAGACCTAGGTTGGGGAGTTCTCTTGGGAGACAAGGAAGTCTCAGGATTTTGGACTGTGGAACAAAAGAGCTGGCACGTAAGTGTGAAGGAATTAATAGCCATGCACTGTGGATTGAAAGCCCTCTCTACAGAGGTCAGCAAGAAAGTAATAGCAGTCCATTGGACAGCACAAGGCGATTTGTGGCGCTTATGGTGCCAAGTTTTCGGTTAATGGTGCCTCTGCTATGTATGCTATGGTGCCATAACTCTATTATTGGTACCTTATGGCGCTGATAACTGAAACTTGGCGCGTTATGGCACCATAAATTGCTGATTTTAAGGCACTAGACAAGCTCCATAAAATTGAATCTCTATTAATTGAGTCCACCTATAACCGGGGACTGCTTGTATAAGATAACTGGGGTTACCTACTCCTTCACTCTGTGTGAGGCAGCAAGAGACCTGTTTTTATGGCACATCAGAATTGTACATTGATTTTAACGAACTTTATTCAAGGCAAATTCAATGTGTTGGTGAACAAACTGAGTGGCTGAAGGCAAGTTTTCCCCACAGAGTGGATGCTAGATCCTCTAGTGTGCCTCGACCTTTGGAAGTTGTGGGGCAAACCAGTACTGGACTTTTTTTGCCACAGCCAAGAATCATTGCCTTCTCCTTTACTGCTCACCAGCCCCAGATCCTCTCGCATGGGCAACAGAATCAATGTTGATAAACTGGTCAGACAAGGACTCGTATGTCTTTCCTCCGTTCAGGATGGTGAGAGAGGTCAACAAGTTCAGATCTTATCAGAACCTCAAGATAACGCTAATTGCTCCTTACTGGCTGGCTCAGGAGTGGTTTCCGGATCTCTTGGAATTACAGACTTTCCAAGACAGTTACCACAAAAGGTCAGTCTGCTCAGATAACCCCCATTTCTGACGGTATTACCTATTGCTGTCCACTTTCGCTCTGACCGCATTCAGAATGTCAGGAGACTCCTAGAGCGAAAGGCTTTTCAAGCCCAACTGCAAAAGCTATTGCACATGGCAGAAGACAATCATCCAGTAATGTATATCAAGCAAAGTGGGCAGTCTTTCGGTCCTGGTGTAGGAGAAATAACATCTCTTATACTAAAATGTCTATAGCAGAAATTGCAGATTTTTTGCTGTATTTGAGATCCTCAAGGGGCTTGTCCACATCAACTATTAAAAGATACAAGACTATGCTGAAGTCTGTATTGAACCCTCTGCCAACCAAGACCTTTCAGATCTCATAAGATCTTTTGACATGACAAAGCAGAAGAAGAGTAAAGCTTTATCTTGGAACCTGGATGTGGTACTTGAATGGCTCTCAGAGCCATGTTTTGAGCTTAATTCTGTATTTTTCAGAGACCTCACAAGGAAAACTTTATTACTAATTAAGTGAACCATACATGCTATGGATAAAAAGGAAGGCTTTTCTCAAGGTAATGTTGTGTGTTCTTTTACTCTAGGTTTCCTAGCAAAAAATGAGTTGCCTTCTGACCCATAGCCTTGGTCCTTCACAATTAAAAATCTTTCAGATTTGATAGGCCCAGAAGAAGAGGAATGGACCCTATGTCTAGTCAGAGCCTTAAAGTATTATCTTCATCATACAAAGAAGATTTGTGGCAATTCTGATCATCTGTGGCTATCAGTTAAAACCCCATCACGGCCCCTTTCCAAAAACGCGTTGGCATTTTTTCTGAGGGACCTCATAATGGAAGCTCACTCGCAGATTGATGAATCTGACCCTAATACTATGGAAGTGAAAGCTTGTGAATTGATAGCTGACACTACTTGTCTCTTTTAAACTTAACCTCTTTCTGGTGTCAGTAGTTTAAGTGACATATTGGAAGTGCAAGTCAGTGTTTGCGTCCCATTGCTTACGTGGTAATGAGACCATTTATGAAAATTGCAGTACCTTAGGTCTGTTTTTAGTGGCTGGCAAGGTGTTGGGTTAGGGTGTATAAAAGTCTTTTCTTCCTACCCTTTGTTCTCTTCCCCTTGATGGTTGTCGAGTCACAAGGGAAGCCTGGGGTTATTAGTTACTTGGAGTACCGACCAGTCCTTTTTAATGGTTGGGTGTTAGTCTGGTGTTTATGTGTTTTGTTACTGAGCCCTGGCAGGGGCATTGTTTTGTGTATCCTTGCTTGCCACGGACTTTCCTTAGCTGCAACGGATCCCACTGTAGTAGAAGATGACCCCTGGCTATACCGACACATCTCTACAAGTGAAGATGAGTGCCATCCAGAGGCAGTAATTGTCTGTGTGCCTCTCTTAACAGGTAAGGAACCAACAAGCATTTCAACCAAATGCTAGCAATATTTTTTCCATTTGTGCATCTCACCCCTTAAAGGATTTGTAAACGTGTATATCAATGTATCCCACCTACAATGTGGGATTCAGCTATGTAATCCTTTGGTAAGATGCATACATAAAAATGATATTTTTATAACAAAATTAAATTTTATATATACTTACCAAGTGATTACATACCCATAGCCCTCCCTCCTCCCCTCACATGGAAGACAGGGCATAAAACAACTGTCTTGTGTATGTACTTGGTTGGTTCCACGTTTCTGCTGGTGGTGGCGGGGAGTTGCCTAACCAAAACAAAATAGAGCTACCGCAAATTTCAAAATCTAGCTGCTGCGGATAGTGAAACTACAGCTATGTAGTCACTTGGTAAGTATACATAAAATTTCATTTTGTAAAAATCCCATTTTTTAAAGATGGTAAGGATTGCAAAACCATGAATACTAATGTAAAATTATTTATTTTTCCAGAGATGCCAGATTTTGAAGACTGAAAGACCGCGTCCAAACACATTCATTATTAGGGGTTTGCATTGGACTACAGTTATAGAACGCACGTTTAATGCACAGTCTGCAAGTGATAGGTAAAGACTTCATGTTATTCTTGCATGCATTGTATTCTTCTAGTAATTTATTCAGTGCAAACTCTTAAGGAGGTGGGATTAATGTGATATGAAATTGTAAACTGATAATGTAATGAATACTTAGGATAATTAAAATGGGGATGGATTCAAAATTTCTTCCAATTGAAATACAAACCATCACTTTCATTATAGGAGCGCCCTTAGTGCAAGATGTAACAGTTGGTGAACATAGTAATAGGTCATTGATGGGTGGTTATGGCAGTTGAGTGGGGGAATGTCCTTCACTCTCCTTTCCTTTTGTCGCCATTCACTTTTATCTTTTATTTATTTTATTTTATTTTATTTTGTTTTTTTGGCCACCTGGAAGAGCAAATATCTTGCTGAGCTCTCTTTCCTCTACCTCATGTCATTGAATGGTTTTTGATGAGTAGTGGAATTTTTTCTTTTTGCTTAGTTGTTCTGTATTTGACTTTCTTTATTAAAGCAAGTTATCCATAGCACTTATAAGTATGTAATGGATGGTGAAATGTCTTAAGTTTTATTCATGAAATCAGAGCCCCTTCCATGTATTTTAAGGTTTGAATTGTAACATTATTATAAAAGACTGTTTAATGGAATTTTGAATTAGGTGTTATTCTACATTTTCTAATTTTTATGTCATGAATGTAGCTTAAAGATAAGCAGTACTTTACCTATTATGGATATATATATATATGTGAATAATCATTTCTTCATAGCTGTCATTATCATCTCTTCATTTATGGCACCCTTAATGATGTGTAGGTGGAACTTGTTTCTATATCCCATTTATGTTTTGGAGTATTATAGAATGCCTACAGTAATATGAGGATATTATTTTACCTATGGTAAAGATTTGTTCTTACTCATATAACCTGAGTAGATTTAGAGACAAGTTCCTGGCCTATCATTTTCCCCAACATTTCACAGACCCTACCATGTTGGTCTTCCTTCTGTATTACATTTCAGGCTGCATGAGTGATGAATTTATTGTCAGACAAGATTTTTTATGAAATAATGATTTTTACGATACAAACCCATAATCCATTTGATGTTCTCCCTCTTCCCAGCTGGTTCATCTCATGATTATTATCATCATTATTATTTGTTGGAAGAAGACCTTCATTACTAGAGGTTTTATTGAAAATAATGGCTATTTCAGCTGTGTTTATTTTGTAAAGAAGTTTTTCTATTCTTCTTATTACTGACTTTTCTTTTGTACTCAAATTGGCCATTAAAATGTCAAATTGGAGATTTATGGTAAAAACGTATTTGTGAGATTGAATGTATTATATGTACATACAAAATGCAGTACAAATTGGATCTAAAGCCTAATAGACACAGGACACGAAATTAATAATTCTGGACTCCTCTTGCTCAGGGTTCTTCTTCTTCTTCTTCTTCTTCTCAGTACAAATTGGATCTTAAGCCTAATAGACAGGATACAAAATGAATAATTCTGGACTGCTCTTGTTCAGGGGACTTCTTGTTGTTGCTGTTGCTGAAGTCCTACCTTAGATGCCTCAAAATCAGAGGTGGGTCCTATGCGAACACTGCAGAACTTCTGAGCGACTTCAGTCCCAGATGATGTCCTTATGGGTTTAAGGACAAAACATAGCAAGAGGAATCCAGAATGAGTCATTTAGTATCTTCTGTTTATTAGGGTTAAGATCCAGTGGCTTAGTCCATCCCTCTCATTCCAGAGGAATCTGTCTGTCTGGAAACAGAAATCACATTTATGTCTTTCTAACTTCAGGTCTTGCCCACAAGTCTTTGGAATCTATTTTCCTTGGACGTTTGGTGGTTGCTCAACAAATTGTTTTCTTACCAAGCTCCTTTAACAGGACAGGTAGTGAGGGGGATTGTGAGAGTGGTTGGCCTCTCCTCCTCCTCCTCCTCCTTCCTTGTCCCTCTACTTCTCTTCCTTCAGATGGAGAATAGTTCTTGAATCTACACTTGCTGGAACTGGCGTCTGATGCGGTATGTCTACACATCAAGCATCATTCTATTTTCCTTTCTACAATTATAGAAGCAATCCTGCTCATTTCTCTAGCAAGGGGAGGAAGGAGATACTGGCAATAAGACAAACCCTATTTTGGGTCTTTGCCTTAATGCCTCTGACTCTTTAAGATTCTTCCCAGCCTTTTTTCGAATGTGTTACGAGTCCTCACTCATTTGAAAAGGTCCAGAGGTCTGGCATTTGATCTCGCAGTTCCTACACTCCAATCAGTATGGCAAGAGGCAGGGTACTCCTCACTCTTTTGACCTGGAGGAGTATCCTTGGTGTGGAGAACCCCAGTCAGTTCAAAGAGACTCGCCCAGATTCCTCCCTCCAATCATTGAGTCTTCTTCATGTAAAGGACTGAAGATTTATATATTGTATTGGAACAAATGACAATTTTTTCTTACACAATATACAAAATGTCGGTCCTTTACAATAGGAATTACTTAACCCTTAAACGCCGATTGGATGTATTAAACGTTGACGAAAATTGTCTGTTGGGTGCCGAATCGACGTACGAAACGTCGACACAAAAAAGTTTTTTTTTTAAATTTGCGGAAAAATAGTTATAGGCCTACTTGGCGAAAACTTTTGAATCACGCACCTTGAGGGATGCTGGGAGTTCACGGATCAAGCTGTTGTTTTGTTTACAATCATTACCCAGGCGCGCAACCGCGAATTTCTTTCTTCTTGCACTAAAAAGCATCAGGGACACATCTCAGAAATTATTTTGTGACTTTGACATAATTTTTGCACCATTTTATATTAGCCGTTACATAGAGTTTTATATATGAAAATGTGTGCAATTTCATGTAGAATACATCTAAAAACAACCCATGGTTGTAGCTTTTATCAGTTTTGAAATATTTTCATATAAATAACAATAAGTGCCAAAATTTCGTCGGTCAACTTTGACTCTACCAAAACGGTCGAATAACACAATTGTAAACTAAAACTCCTATATTCTAGTAATATTCCATCATTTACCTTCGTTTTACAACAAATTGAAAGTCTCTAGCACAATATTTCGATTTATAGTGAATTTATGAAAAAACTTTTTCCTTACGTCCGCGTGATAACTCTTCCGAAAAAATCTTGAAATTTTTTCGTCCGATTGTCGTAATGTTTCCACCGTTTTATATTAGCCATTACATAAAGTATTATATATGGAAATGTGCACAGTTTCATGTAGAATACAAAAAAAACCATGGTTGTAGCTTTTATCCGTTTTAAAATATTTTCATATAAATAACGATAAGTGCCAAAATATCAACCTTCGGTCAACTTTGACTCGTCCAAAATGGTTGAAAACTGCAATTGTAAGCTAAAACTCGTAAATTCTAGTAATACTCAATCATTTACCTTTATTTTGCAACAAATTGGAAGTCTCTAGCACAATATTTCGATTTATGGTGAATTTTAGAAAAAAAAACTATTTCCTATGTCCGCATGGTAACCGCAGAAAAAATCAGACTCGCAAGCTTCGAACAAGGGGAGAACGCTAGTTAACTGCTTGTCCGACAGTGCGCGCGCCCGCGCGCTGAGAGGTGAAGAATCACTTTTGCTTTCGGCCGCGGGTGTGAAGGACGTGTTTGTCATCGCTCTCTGCCCTCTTCATCATTGTATGCTTTGTTTATATTGTGTTTTCTACTAATGGTTTGTTTGACTTGAAAATAAAACTGTAATTACACTGTTTTCATTTTCATTTCGTAATTATGAGCCAACATGGAGCTATCACCGTAGATGCGGCGGTTTCCGCTCTTTTCATGAAATTGATACCCTTGAATTATGTCTCAGTGCCGAGGGGGGGCGCGCTCGCGCCGAGTCATGTATTTTGGGCGGAAGTGTGTAATTGAAAAATGTAAGTACTCTTTTCATTATATTTTTGCCCTGTGCGTTCGTTGCCGAGAGAGTGAATGCGCTCGGCAGGAGCCTCTTATTTTGTATGAATAGAATGTAATGAAAGTGGATTCGCAATTGCAGTATTCTTTTTCATTTTCATATATTTAATTGCATCAATTTTAATTTTGGATCAATTTCCGCTCTTACCCGGGAATTGATCCTTACGATTTATTTTCTGTGAAAGTGAAATCGCAAGTGCAGTATTCTGTTTCATTTTCATATATATTTTATGATAGCATCATATTATTATTGGATCAAGTTTCCGCTCTTACCCGGGAATTGATCCTTCCCCCTTTAAGTTCTATGAAGTGAATCGCAAGTGCAGTATTCTGTTTCATTTTCATATTACTTTTCACTGCTGTGCGGGGGTAGGGGAAGCGAAGGTCTGCCAGGAAGTCGTCGGAAAGCTCTCCCGCGACTCCCTTGGTATCCGATTCTTCGTCTTCTTTCCTGCCCCCCGCTCAGCTTCCTCGTTGTATTTTGTATTTTGGGTCTTCCTTGCGTTCGGGGTGGGGCATGTCTCCCCCCCGTGCGTAAGGAAACCCCTCTTACTAATCTGTCTGTGCTACCGCAGGTGCTACATCCGTGGAGACGACCTTGGACAGGTATGGACCACTGCGGCGGCAGGGCGTGCCTAGCATCCACGGGCTGCTGCAGCGTCTAGCGAGGTCTGGGGCGGTGACCCATGGAGCGGTCTCCACTACTACCTCCACGGCCGCTTATGCTACTCCCCCCCCCCGCCTGGTCTAAACTCCCCATGCTGTGTCGGTGACGCCGTCTACCGCTACTAGGGCCAGTCGCCGCCGTACCGAGGGGGGTTATGCCGCCGCCGCCTGTGTTTTTCGTGTTGCCTGCCCCAGACTTCCGCTGTTCCAGCAGCTTGCCCCTGGACCGGCTGCCAGTACCCAGGTTCCCGCTGGCTGCCGATGATTCTATGAGGCGATAGCTGGGCCTGCCGTACCTGCCGCTGATGTGGTTCCCGCTGCTGGCTTGGCTGTCCCTTCTGGGTCTACCGCTGCCGCTGTTCCTGCCGCTCCTGAGCTGGTTGCTTTACCTGTCGCTCCTGGTTCCTGCGCCTGTCCATGCTGGTCCTGCCCACGGTGTGTCTTCCCCAGTCCCAGGTCCTTCTGGACAGGTGCAGTCGGGCCGTGTTGCTTCGGCAATAGTCCTGGCTTCGGCCTGGATGGAGGACCTGACGACTGTCCTGCGTGAGCTGACGAGGAAGAGGAAGAAGAAGAGGAAGGTGTCATCTTCGTCTTCATCGTCTGCTGCTGCCTCTTCCCCTTCGACTTCTAAGGCCCATAAGCCGAAGAAGAAGAAGGTTGCCTCCCCCCCTAAGAAGTCTCCTTCGGGAACTTCTAAGGGCCCGTCCCACCCTGGTGGGACGGGGGGTCCTTCTGCTGGTCCTCCTGCTCCTTCGGGAGCGGGGCCCGTCTCCCCTTCCGTAAGGAAGAGATAGACGGGGACCAGAGGAGTAGTACCGATTAGCACTGGTACTTCCTCGCCTGGTGCTAGCGGCGATGCCGCTACGCCAGGTTCCGGCTTGGTCTCTCTTTCACGAGAGATCCTGAGTGTACGCTCTCCCTCGGGAGACCGTGCAGCCAAAGTTTCGGCGCCGGAGTTCGCTCGGCGCCAAGACCGCGGCAGGGAGCAGAAGGCTGGTGAGAACCGCTCAGGTGACTCTCACCAGGCCAGCGGCCGCTCTCGCAGCGACCAGCCGGTAACCCGGGTTTCCCCCCTAAGAAGGCTCCTTCGGGAACTTCTAAGGGCGTACTGACTACCACCGGTACTTCCTCGCCTGGTGTTTGCGGCGCTGCCGCTACGCCAGGTTCCGGCTCGGTCTCTCGTTCGCGAGAAGTTCCGAGTATACGATCTCCCGCGGGAGAGCGTATAGCCAAACTTTGGCGCCAGAGTTTGCTCGGCGCCAGGACCGTGGCACGGAGCAGAAGCTGGTGAGAGCCGCTCATGTGACTCTCGCCAGGCCAGCAGCCGCTCTCGCAGCGACCAGCTGGTAACCCTGGTAGACGTGACTGTCTCTGACCAGCCACGGGCTGAGGCTGGGAAGAGGTTCCCCCCTCCCGATTGTTGGTGCCAGCCTCGGCTGGTACCACCGGTATGACGCGCTGCGAGGACACGCACCGGTCTCACCGCGACAGTGGTCTCTGCAGGTCTCCTGACCGCCGCTCCCACAGGGACCGGGCGGATAGGGGGACCAGCAGCAGCTCCTCTGCACACGAGATCGGGGCCGCTGTTCTCGGTCCAGCCATTTCCCTGGGAAACGGCTCGACTAGGCCTGCAAGTTGGCGATCGCCTGCAGCCCTCCAAGCCCGCTGGTTCTGCCAGCGAGCGAAAGAGGAGCGTCATGTCTTCCTCTCCCGTGCCTGCAACTTCCTCGGTTTACACCAGGAAGAGCGAGGCACAGCGGGGTGATCGTGAGGGGCATGCCCCGCACGATCCTGTCACGACGCCGTAAGTACCAGGTACAATCTTCGGACCGACCAGGACGTACGCGGAAGTGGCAGGAGGGGTCTATCGCAGATCCTCCTCCTTAAGGGGGAGGTTCTCGGAATGCTCTTGTTCGAGGGGCTTGATGGTCCTACTCTGCAAGATGCTATGACTTCCGAGATCCAGAGAAACTTTGTCGAGGTTATGGCGCTGATTCGTCAGCGCAACGACCTCGGGGAAGGATCGCCGCTCCCACCAGCAGAGCCCACGTCTCGGCTCGAGTCATTTTGGGGCCCGAGAGGGAACCCAAACCGACGGTGGGTCTGCCGCGATCAGAGCTTGCCGATTCTGTCTTGAACCAGAGTCTCTCGTCTCCGGATAAGAAGGCTCTCTCAGATCTGGCCGGTCGAACAAGCTACTTCCACCTCCTCTACTGCGACAGCGGCGTTTCTATGTGTCTTCGGACACCGTATTTAAATACCCCTTCGGTCCTCCTGAGAGGTTTCGACCTCGATGAGGACTGGAATGAGTCGGAGGACGGTATCGGCTCTCTCCTGTCAGGTGTCGATCAGCCCCACCCAGACGACGTTCACAGTGGCGGCAGACCCTTACCTACAGGGCGAGTTCGTAACCCTCCTCGGGAAAACGTTTTCTCCTGACGATTCGTTTTCCCAGACTCTGAGAGGCCATCGGCTGTTCCTACTCTTCTCCAACTGCTTGTTCCACTGGGAAGGCGAGAGAGTATCCAATTCCTTCCCCATTCCCTCTTTCCTTACGGCTACAAGGGAAATGGGAGGGATCCTACAGAGATTTCTCTGTAGGATCCCACGTTGGGGACTGCGCTACCGGGGGGACCTTTGGGTCCTACCTGACGTAAGCCCCGGTCGTTGAGGAGGGATCCTGCCCCATCTCGATTTCTACGGGAATCGAGAGGACCACCAGCCGATATCGTTTGACGAATTCGGTGGGGGTTTCGCAGAGTGCTTTGAATTCTACGGAATTTCTAGCGCATTCAGAGTGTTCGAGTTTTTTCGATCTCCAAACACTTAGGCGAGACCACGGTCCAAAGTGAGCGAGACAAGAATCCCCGATAATTGTTACGCGATAATCGGGAGCCTCGCCTATGCTTGAATTCCTGGAATTTCTAGCATTGGGAAGAAGACTGCTGCTGAAAGAAGAGTATCTCACAGTAGGCGACCAACCTGGAATAGAGAAGAACGGACGGGAACATCCAGTTTGGCTTGAACTATCGTCTTCGGTATTCTGTTCACCATTGAAGCTTTCCTTCGAGGAAGACTTCTCCTTCACTCTCTTTGATAGAGATCGAAGGTGGTCGATCTCCAATCCTTATTTTGTTTTCTTGAAGGAAAAGAATTTAGGATGGAGATCGTTGTTCAGAATCCT
Organism: Macrobrachium nipponense; assembly: GCF_015104395.2. Classification (NCBI taxonomy): domain Eukaryota; kingdom Metazoa; phylum Arthropoda; class Malacostraca; order Decapoda; family Palaemonidae; genus Macrobrachium; species Macrobrachium nipponense. Next base: position 43,246,957 of record NC_087212.1, read on the forward strand.
ACAAATATACTACATATATTAACCTCGCGACATGATTCTGCTAAGCAGTTGAATTGTCCGAGGGGTAGGCGCATATCCTAGTTACTCTATGGATTGCAACTTAGACGAAGAGTATTCTAATTGAACTGCAACTCGGGGTTGCCTGCAACCTCCCAGGAGTTTCCAGTTTCAATTTTATATACTTATGGTTTTGTCACGACAACACCATTTCAGGTTTTGTATTTACCGAAATTCGTTTCGCCTAAATATAATTGCTTGAGCATATCTTTTATGCTCGGTGGTTCTAGCCGAACGCATTCCTTCGTGGAATGGATTACTTGGCAACTCAGGATGACGAGTCAGTGACAGCTACTGTGTATTGAATTGCCTGAGGCAACTCAGTACCAGCTGCCGCTTCGAGATGCACGGTTGGTTATGTCTTTCTCCCCTGCTTTGATTGAATACCAACCGTATCTCTGCCCAACAATCACGGACTTAAGTTTCTGATTAACGGGGATTCTCGCATACATGAATGACCATCTACTGCTGTGACGCTCGAATTCATCGCCTTCAGTATTGCGAGAATTTACAACAGAGATATCTCTTCGACTTTAATCTTTCTGTTTACCGCACGGTAACAGAATTCTGTAATAGTCTCTTGCTGCATCGCACTGCGATAATGCGAATGATTTTTGCGGAATCTGAGTTTGTCCTCAAAATATCTCGTATTCGGAGGTGTGCAATTGTTCATTGTTCACCCCGGATTAGCAGATGTATTGAAAGACATCGCCTACTCCCACACCTGCCACCTCTACTTCCAAACGTTCAGCCCATGAGAAGCAGTTCTTCAGGCGGCTCTCCCCTGTGTTTTCATGACTGAAGAACGCCCTGCTTTCATTGCAACTACGACTTCTCACCGGACAGCAATGAAATAGCGGTTAGCGTTTTCAGTCATTTGTAAGCACAGGTTCAGAATCTTGAGATTCCTTCTCTCGATTCAGCTGGAAGACGTAGGTTGCATTCATTGCCTACCTTCGTCTTCAACGTCACATAGTGTTGTTTTTCCTTAGCTGAGATTCAACTACTATGAGAGTGTCTTGCCCTCAGGGACCTAGGTCTCTAGATGGCAATTGACTTTTGCCTTTTGAGTATATGCCTTAAGAGAATCATCACCTCGCCGTCAGGCATTGGTGACAAACAAATACATTATTTGTTTGGTCTCTCGGCATAACCCTTTAAAAGGTGAAGGTCACGTGACTTACTCGGATGCTTGGACAACTTGCCTCACTTCCGATACTGAACCAGTCAGTCGGCAGCTGTCAGAGCGGCCGAGTCAGGTACGAACTACGCTGTGGACTTAGTTCGGTTGTTACGGAACAATCATTACTTCGTTTTAATAGCTTGTCACAGTACCCATACCATCGACACCCACCATGGAGTGTCAGGGTCCTATTCACTACCGAGAACTTCGCTGCATGGGGATAGGAGGATGCGAGACTCTTTGTTGCAGACGGACAGACCAGTATGGGTACTGGACATCACCGAAGTCGAGAAGAGGGATAGGTCATGCGACTATTCCCTTCTTTTCCTCAGAGGAAACTGCCTGACTTTTCCTGCGAAGTCAAGCATCCACCCCTCACTCTGCATTTTTTTGCATGGGCCTAAAGCAAAAGTGATTCTTCACCTCAGGCGCGCGGGCGCGCGCACTGTCGGACAAGCAGTTAACTACCGTTCTCCCCTTGTTCAAAGCTTACGACCGTTCCAGCTGCCGCTAGCTACTTCCTATTGTTAAAGGACCTCAGGTTTGTATAGTTAGGAAAAATGCAATTTTTGACAAATTGCTATATTCAATCAATTACCTTCATTTTACAACAAATTGGAAGTCTCTAGCACAATATTTTGATTTATGGTGAATTTTTGAAAACCTTTTTTTTTTTACATCCGCACATTACGAATTCATGCATCATATTGTGATAATATTTTCTCTGTTGCTTTGATCGTTTTACAATTTGTTATATACCAAAATCATCGCAATTTAGTGTACAATACAACAAAAAAATAATGAACTCATTAGGTTTAACCGTTTTGCTCACAGCGTGATTTGTACACAATTATATACGAAATTTTTTTTTCGCACATATATTCCAATATTTATATATGATAATGATATTTTTTTTCATTTCTGATGGTTGCATACTAAACTTCAGGCAATGAAAAAAAGGAGCCAAAAATTAACTCTTAATCTTGAAAAATAAGCGTGCTGTGATTTTTTGAAAAAAGTTTTTTTTTCCTCTTCGGCGCTCACTCACAAACGCCGCCGGCATATGGGAGACACTTTCGGAAACACCGGCTCGGCGTTTAAGGGTTAAGGCGTAGCCTGGACATGGCTGCTAAATTCTTTATCAAGGCAGTTCGATAGTTGACTACTGGTCCGGTCATTGGTAGTCTCTCCGACCAGACCTAAACATTCCAATTTGCTTTCGGCCGTTATGGTGAAAAGATGTGTGTTTGCCACTCTCTGCCCGACTGTTGTTTACACTGTCTTCTTCATCTTCTATCCCAGTGTCCCTGTGAGATTGTTCCGTTTCTCCGTGTAATTGTGGACTGCTTGTGTTATTATGAATAATCAGCAAACCCTGGATTACAGCCTTTGCTTCCCTCTACCCCCAGCTGGCACTGCCCCAGGGTGAACAGCAAGACATGCGGAAAGATCCGCACCTCGTTCGAGGTAGATCCTCACTCCCTTTGTGCTTCATGCCGAGGGCATGAGTGTAATGGAGAGATAATATGTTCCTTGTGGTCTGCTGCCTAGTGGGGGAAGTTTGTAGGGAGAAGAAGGTACAGTCACCTCTCAATAGACGCGTGTTAAATTAACGTGTTTTCGATTTAACGCAAGCTAGAAAATATTTGAAAATGTTTAAAAAATGCAAAAATCTCGACTTAGGGCAAATTGGCGCCCAAGTGTTGTTTTCAAATCACCCGCGCATCAGCGCTGCAGATGACAGTTTTCAACATAAGCAAGACAGCACGGTATTTATTTATTAATAAAGTGAAAAACTGTTTATTTATTAATAAAGTGAAAGATGTTTAAAATTTATTGATAAAGTAAAAAAAAATTGGACATGAAATAAGAATCAGCTTCGTTCCGACAGCATAAGTGAGCGATGTCAGGCTGCTGATGGCTATGTAACGAATATGCATCTTTTCCATGAATCATTTAAAAAGTTATGCATTACTTCACTGGATCCAAGAGTATTGTATTTATTTTCATATTATTGTGTTATGAAATAATAACATAGCAGTCAATGTTTTGGTTTGGAAATCAGCTAATGGCAAATAAGAGTTTGTTTTGCTGTATTCAACTCAGTTCTGTCGTTTATAACATAACTATGGTAATTGTTTAATATCGTACGACGGTTGAAATACTAGCCAAACAGATGTTGCTGTTATCCAGTTCGGTTGTACTTAGCAAAAATTTATAGAGTTCCCCAAGCCAAGGAATGTAACCCCCCCATTTTCTTGTTATTTCATATGGGAAAAATGTTTGAATAACGCGTTTTTAATTAACGTGAACTCTCAAGGAATGTAACCCTCGCATTAATTGAGAGGTGACTGTATGTGAGGAAACCCAAACCCGTGGCAGGGAGTAATACATCCCCAACCACTCCAAATATTGCAAACCCATCTTCCTCATTCCTCTCTCCCTGCAACCATCCTGTACTCTTTGCCACCCCGTTTTGGGAGAGGCCTCACTACCATCACGGCTACCATACTTTGTCCCGACCCGGCTACTTCGCGCCTCCACTCCTGGTGTGGGCACATCACCCCGCTAGTGTGATGTCTAATTTGGTTCAAGGGCAACACCATCTGCAGTCATCCAACCTACTGATGCCTCCCCCCTCCTGGTTTCAGGATACTTTCGTTAACAGTGTCGAGATTCCCTGCCCCTCCTTTGTCACCTGTGGATATGCCAGCCATGCCTCTTGTCTGTTGCCAGCCCTGCTCCTGTACCCAGACCTGCTCCTGCATCTGGACCTGCTCCTGCTGATGTTCCTTGATTAGCCTTGACAACGATCCGGCAGAGGCTGTTGAAGAGGAAGTTGAAGATGAAGAGATTGAGGAAGGTACCATCGTCTTTGTCTTCATCTTCGTCGTCGTTGTCATCTTTGTCTGCCGACTTCTCACCTCCCCTTCAAAGGTTTCACAATCTAAGAAGGGAGCCTCTCCGCCCCCTAAGAGGCCTCGCCTCAAGGCTCCTAAGGGTCTTCGTCCTCCCTCCTGTGTTGGAGGCAGTTGGCTCTTTCGTCAGTCCCCACTCCTTCTGGAGAGGGAACCGAGACTCTCCCTTCAGGGGCCAGGGTCTCGTGAGCCTCTGGAGCACGAACTAAGGTTCGCCCTCTAGTCCCTAGTTCTAAAGGCGCTGCCAGCAGGACCGGGGCCATGTCGGAGACTCATTCGTGACTTTCTCCTAAATACAACCTCCCAAAGGGAGTCGTACATCCACTGCGAGATGAATAGTAGAAATTCTGTAGTCCTCTCCACGGGATTCGGCAGCAGTGGCCTACATCCCTGAGGTTTTAGGACCCCCATTGAACGTACCCTCAAGTTGTTGAGTATGGATCTAAAGGGTCTGGCGTGGTTCTCCTTCAAGGGGGAGTAGATTGGGAGGAATGACCCTTGGAAGGACTGGATGGTCCTTTGCCAAGGGATTTGGACACCCCCAAGATACAGAGGACCTTTGCGGAGATTGTCACGCTGATACATCATCATAACGATCTCGGGGAAGCAGCTGTGACCTCCTCTACTGGAGAATGCCCTTCCCACCTTGAATCTTTGGGGACCCAAGAGGGAACCCAGGGCTTCGACAGGACTTCCTTGGTCAGCCTTGGCTGACGGAGTGTTGGATCAAGTGAATAATCTTGTCTCAGAACAAGAGAATCCCTCTTCATTTTTATACCTCTCTTGTATGATGCGACCCCTTAAAATTAGCTTCAAAATTAGGTCTTCAAAAGTCGTATGATATGCTCGTATATATGGGAACTCTGTAAAACTCCAATTTGTTGCTTCATCATCCCTCTCCTCTTCCAATTTATAGCTATAGTACATAGCCATCACTGTTTGAGTAGTATGTACGCTGACGACGGACCAAACCTTAGGAGTACCCCTTGCAGTACATGTCTGATTCTTGTTTAGTGTTATTCAGTTTCTTTTTGTACTGAATTATCATAAGTCATTCTGCATTGGCCATGCAGAATTGGTCATGCAGAATTAGCTAATATCAATAATTTGGGGTTTTTGGAACCTAACTCCATTTTAAATAGAACAATACCTGTATCCTAACTTCTGTGTATCAGTTGCAGACACTTTGAGTAGACTCAATCTTAGAAGATAGATAAGTGAGGCAGGTTATTTTTGGGTATACCAATTTCCAGATGGATCTTGCACAAAGGGCTGCTATTATGTATGGTAGATGAAGGCCATATTTGCCTGTAAATGAGTGAGGGGTTTGTTATGAAAAAATCAGTTTTACACCTTTTCAAAAATGTTCAATGCCATTTTATACATTTGATCTCATTATAGTTTATAAAATTTTTTTATCTCATTACTTGTGTCATGTGAGTAGATACTATAGTCGATTCATTGAAGGTGGATTCTTGCGCTTAAGAGATGTTTGTTTGGCATCCTCTGATTGGCTGGTATCGGGAGGCAGGCTGCTTGGACATTGTGTCATATTTTTGTATGTACATAACTTAGAAAACTAGCAATATGTTTATATTTCTTCATTTATCTGACGTTTTGCAAAAGATTGGAAAGTTTGTCTTACCAAAGGATTCGGTATTAATTGTACAACTAAATACTAATCTTTTTCTGAAATCAGTAAGATAAAACACAAAGGAATTATGAGTAAAAGTGAAGAGAGAAACATTTCATTCTTTATATCTGTTTTTATTTATCATTGGATTTTGCGTAATTCATGTGATCAAGATGAAAGGAAGTCAATCTTTCTTAATTCTTTGTTCATTATTACTTCACTGAGATTATTATTTCATATCACTCAAATAAGTCTGATATCTCTTTCGTTTGAAAATATATTCATCATATAATAAAATTAGAAACAATATTCTGAAACAACCTAATTAAAGCTTAGGCTGAGTTGAAGAGTACAAAGTTGTCTGTCCACAGAGTTCAACTTCTTTGCTGGACTAAATTCTGCACGGCCCGCCTAGATATGAGCTAACAATACCAGAAGCACTATCTAATTATAGTATTTTTTTCTTTATCAGATATGTCCAGACATACTACGTATATGATATTGGACTGAAAATGTTTGGCAGTCATAATGGGAATTCTGTGTATTTAATTTCAGAATATGTAATGATATAAGATGGAAAATATTGTCGAAACTTCAACCTCTTATATCGATAATTGGCAACTCAAATCTCTTGCTGAGACAACAAATGCAACGATGCCTTGCAAATCTCATTCTCTCAGCAATACCGCCAAACTTGAATCATTTGTGGATGCAACGTAATAAGGCATATTCTTCATTTTCTGTTCACATTTTACACACATGAAAAATCTGAAAACACCAGCATATCAAGGTGAATTTGTTGTATGAAAATACAAGTTTTATTCTATCTTGATTGCGGTAATGATGCAAAATCCAATGATAAGTAAAAACAAGTATAAAGAATGAAATACTTCTCTCTCACTTTTACTCGTAATTCCTTTGTGTTTTATCTTACTGATTTCAGGAAAAGATGACTTAGTTGTACAATTAATACCGAATCATATGGTATGACCAAAACTTTTCTATCTTGATCAAAGCGTGAGATTGAATAAATATAGACATATTGCTGGTTTTCTAAGCCACAGACAAAAATAATAAGATAATGAGTGAGCAGCCTACCTCCTGGTACCAGCCAATCAGAGGCCGCCAAACAAACGTCTTGTAGGCACAAGAATCTTTAAATGAATTTACTATAGTATGCAGTCTGTCATTATGCATTTAGAATGAAAGCATAAGACCTGGTCTCCTCATAAGGCTTTTTCATATTTGTCTCTTGCAGTAAGTTTTTTTTTTTTTTTTTTTTTACCACTGGAAATGTTGACAACAGTGAATTTTAACACCATGTGTTTCATTTTTATCAGAGAGGCTTGGATGGAAGCCATCAAACAAGTTTCTGAAAGAATTGCAGATAATTCTGCTCAGGATGTCCCTATCCAGGTGGCTGAGTCTGTAGAAAGTATTCACTTTTCTTATTCAAGTGAAGATGATGATGATTCTCATGGATCCAGGACATCAAAAAAGAAGAGGAAAATTGTAAGTGATGTGCCACTGAGATATACAACCATTTGTCTTTTGCCTATGGTTTTACACTGTAGATTCCAAATGCCCATCTTTTGTGAGATATGTGGATGCAAATTGCAAATACCTGCTCAAGTAAATTTTAAATGAAATTGGTATATCAAGTTTACATAAATATGCAGACTCAGTACTTATGAACAGTGGAGTATCAGTTATTGATGACAAAGTGAGTATCAAATTCATTTATTTCATTTACTATTAAGAAAACAGAAACATTGTACTAGAATTATTACAGTAGTACCTCATACTTCGAACTTAATCTGTTCCAGAAGGCTGTTCGAAGTACAATTTGTTCGAAATATGAAACAAATATCCCCATAAGAAATAAAGGGAATCAGAATAATTTGTTCCAGCCAACCCAAAAAATCCCCCTTTTAACATTTTTCCTATTAATAATGTGTTCAAAAGTTAAACTAAGAGTGTAAAGTAATGAAACAGTATGTTATATGAAGTAAAATTTTCTAAAGTTTATTTTTTCTCTGTATGATTTATGAGCTGTTCGGTAAAAATGGCTCTGGCTGGCCGGGGGATGGAGGGAGGAGAGACGGGAGCCCTTTGAGCAAACTGAATTGGTTGCAGTATGCAAAAGTTGATAACTAAATCAATTTTATTCACATATTAGGTACGAGAGAGAGAGAGAGAGAGAGAGAGAGAGAGAGAGAGAGAGAGAGAGAGAGAGAGAGCGAGCCACTTAAACAAACAATCAAAGGCATGCAGAAGCTGAAAGCGGCACCAGTTTGTTTATTTCAGAGCTGAGTTACTTTTACAGTAGTAAAAAAATTGTAAAAAGCAATAGTCACTAGATTGGTATTGTACCGTAACAAAAATAAAAGTGATTTGGGCAAATTGAGTGAAGTGAAAGAAATGGGCGAATAATCATCCCAGGTCAGCTGATAAGTCAGTGGGAAGCAGAGCCGTTCTCTCTCTTCTTCCTCGCCTCTCTCTCTCCTCTCTCTCTCTCTCTCTCTCTCTCTCTCTCTCTCTCTCTCTCTCCTCACTCAGCGCACCAAACAATTAAGACTTTTTTTTTTTTTTTTTTTTTTTTTTTTTTTTATTTTTTTTTTTTTTTTTTCTGTATTTGCATTTGATTGTTTTCATATTTTATCATTACGTTAAATTTATTGGGAAATTCCCTTTTCATGTGAATTGTTATTGCTTTTACATACATGCAGTAATATTTAAACTCTTTTCTCCTTCTCTCAACATATCAACGCTCCCTCGTTCAGTCTCAAGTCACCGCGGTTACATAAGATTTTATACATCTTCTATGCTAAATGTTATATTGAAAGCTAAATTTTATATTAAATGCTTTATACTTTTATTTATTTTGTCAAATATTGTTATCATTAACTATATATTGTAAGTGAAAAAATAAATTTAATACAGTTTAACTTGTAAAACCCAGTAGGCTGTCGAATACAAGCATAAACTAGATAATCAGTCAGTTCGAAGTATGAGCATTTGTTTGACAAACGATACAAAATTTTCTCAGATTTTGTTCGAAAAACGGAAAGTTCGACATAAGAAACGTTTGACAAACGAGGTACCACTGTATTTTGTTTTAGTTTAAATGGAAAAATATTATTTGAGATGAAGCTTACCTACTGTTAAATTTTGCTATATCTCCCCGCCAATTAGGTGAGCCGGCACTCAAACAAAAAAATCAAATGGCTGTCTGGATGACTGTCTAGTTTACCTGTTCTCCACCAGGTGTGTTTCGAATGTTTTAGCCTTTGTCAGAATTCTCCTTGCCGCCATTGCGGCTAGGTGATTGTTGGTATTCTGTGAAGTTTGGCTGTTTACACCTGTTTACAGTATTGTAATTTCATTTTCCTAGGATGTCTTCCACCGGAAGCAAATCCAATAACATTAGGCTATGTAGGAATGTTTTTGGTATAACTGGGATGGTGAATTGGAAGTTGATCAACATTCCTTTGTACTGACAAGGATACAGTGTGTGATCTTGGAACTACTAAATGTGAAGAATGTAGGGAATTGTTTTGAGAAATTTATGCCTGAATATGTCAGATATAGGAAAGACTGGAAACTAATAGATTGCGAAAGCAATTAGTTAGATCAGGGCTTAAACCAGTCAGGCTATCCCTACTCAGACTAGGCATTTTAGTAGGCTAGTATTGGCATCCTTTGTAGCTCCGCCTTCTGCTCCCCATTCGGTTCAGGAAAAGCGTAACGAGAAGTTAGAACATTAACCTATTTTTAGTTCTAATACAATTTGAACTTAGTTTGTGATGGGAACGTTCTGAATCCCTCAATAGTGTGCGCTCATTTTCGCGTTCCCTGTTAGAAGTAAGGTGTTGGTACCCTCGTCTGTATGTAGCCCGAGCCTAGGTGCTCTGCGACAGTTGGAGACGTCTGCTGCCGGGGAACCGGGTTGGTTCTCGGGACTATGGGGTACTGTGCCCTCCAATACCTACTTCACCCTTTTCATGGTCTGAATCTCTTTTAAAGCGTTTGCCAAAGGACCACTAAAGCGATCGCCAAAGGACCGCTAAGAAAGCGATCGCCAAAGGACCGCTAAAGAAAGCGATCGCCAAAGGACCGCTAAAGAAAGCGATCGCCAAAGGACCGCTAAAGAAAGCGATCGCCAAAGGACCGCTAAAGAAAGCAATAGCCAAAGGACCGCTAAAGAAAGCGATCGCCTAGGACCGCTAAAGCGATCGCCCAGGACCATTAGAGAGTTCACATAAGGACCGTTTTAGTAAGCGTTAATGCTCGCTCCGTAGGCTCATTCTGTCGTCTTCAACACTTAGTTTGAGGTGTTAGCATGCATAGGCTTAATAATATATGATATAGGTATAGACATTTTATTGAGATGATAATGTATCTGTAGCGAGTTTTACACATTTAAATATGTCGAGTCAGTCAACGGTTTATCTCTCATGTTTTGGTTATTCTAAATTCTTGTCTGCTAGCACATTCCTTATTCTTCATAATGCTCGTGTTCATTCTTTGCATGCTTCCTCTTCGGCTATCGGCAAATCTCTTACTACTGCCTCGATTAATGTTTTTCTTTCAAGTCTACACTCTCTGTATTATCTAAAGTTCTCACTGAGTTAGATATTCTAGCTTCAGAGATTTCTAACTTAGTTTCATATAGGAATGCTTTCAAGTATGTAAGATCGCTTTCGGACGAGGCGGGAGCATTGTTGTAACACTCTCCTCCGCCTCCCACTTCTGGCGCCTCGTTCTCTCTTTCCCTCAGTCGACTCATGCGGATTGCGGACCAGGGTTCCCAGACGTACGGTAATTATTGTACGAGTACGATAATTTGACCCTCCGTACAATAAACGATAATTTGAAGAGGTTTGGTATGATAATTTGGTCTGATACATCTGGGAACCCTGCTGTGAACATTGTTGACTTTGTCTTGACTTGTGTGAACGCAATTGACTCGTGCGGACTTGGCCAAGTCCAGAGACGCTTAAACTGTCTTCCTCTCATTGAGTCGTGGTGGATTCAATACAGCACTCAGCTGCTGTCACCTCTTATCGACGGAAGAAGAGTTTGAATGGAATTCGAGGAACTTGTTTGGGCCGGTCGGCATTTGTTGCCACACTATGCATTCTTGTATCCTCATATTGTTGAGGATAGAGGCCACATAGAGAATATATCTTAATTGTCTTAGCGTATTTTGGCGCCCTCTAAATATTGGAGAAGAGAACCAACACTTTCTCCAATTAGAGAGCATTTTGTAACTTTTCTCGTCCTTGGACACAATCTCCCCTTGTGTCTGCCTTGGCTTGTCGTCTTGTCTTTTAAAGTCGTGGAGAGCCGAAGGCCGCCTTTTGCTCTACAACGCGTATTGGTCCGTTAAATGTCTAGTAGGAGTTTCGCTTTCTTTTTCTCTCCTGTGGGGAAATGAACTCAGGACTGACAGACATGCTGATGGATTTTCAGTCTAACTTGAATTATTACCTTTTATCTATGTTGTCTCGTCTCTGCAACTTCTTAGAGAGGTGGAGATGCCAATCCAGCGGGAGTTTTTAGCGAGGAAACAAGTAACTAAAACAAGTAACTCATATCTGATGCTGCAGGGTAATGTCCTCATGCTTATACTCACTCGGTTTGGTAGAAGTGAGAACACTTTCGCTTCCTGTCAGATTATGCAGCTCGGTTTAAGGCGAAAAGGGATTATCTATCGGTAGTCCTACTTTATACTTTTCGGGGATAAGTGCAGATTCAGGTTCTGGGAAATGGAAGGTTGCAACCTCATCATAACATGCATGGAGAGAATTGGGACCAGTACGTTATGTGGTGGAGACAGTGAAGGGCAGTTGTGATTCTTTGTGGTTGTCCTCCACTGGTTTAATCTCCCTCTTATAGCTTCCCTTGTCTTCAGCAGAAATCTCTCATAAGTCTCTTTTAGTAGGGGATTGTATATAGAGGGAATGATGGTCCAAGGATAATTCTTTAGGAAGACACCCATAGGGAATTGGAGATGTTCTTGGACGGTTGGAGACTGAATAACAGTAAGTATCTGCCCATATACTTGTTGGTTTTCTAGCATGGTTTTAGTGCCTTTCCAAAAAACGGTCAGACTTGTGGTACACATGCAGAATGTATCCAACTTACCATACATCCACAGTCATGCAAGTTCCTTCAAGACCTTCAAGATGTTTTTACTAGAAGGTATTGCTGTTCTGTCCACTTTGTTTGGGTTAGTGTGCAGCCCTCTATAAGTTATGTCAGGGACTTGTTGCCCATTGGTAGATGGTGTCGACTTTAGGAGCAAGACACTTCTACTGAATCAGTGATTCAAGTTAGCCCAATCTGTCAACAGTATTCCAAAGGCCAAGGACCTGTTGCTTCTTCTGGCCCAATTTCTATGCATTATATTGTTAATTCTTTGTATCCCCATTCTTATCTAGTGATGTTGGGATGATACTTAATTATGCCTGCTTGTCAGTCAAGATGAATAGGCATGTGCTGCTTGAAGAATTTTAGACCTGAAGGAACTTCCTATATGGTAAGGGCATTTCCTCATTAGGAAACATGGCCTCACAGGATATTTTCTGATAATCATGCTCAATTGTTGTACAGTTTCAGAGTAAGAATTACGACTTACAAATAACGTTCATTAAATTTTTAAGTAATCCAGAACCAGCTTTGGCTTCAGAATGGTAGGAGGGACTTTGTAACCAGGAATTGTCCATTTTGTTCTTAAACCTAAGTCCAAGTTTTGGTCTTTTCCCTCTGTCATGCAACACAGAGTTTAACTAGTGTCATTACACTTTCATGCCACATAGAATGGTCAACACTACACCTGGTAAAACTTTTTAGATGTCAGGCAGTGGAAGACATCAGGATGCTTAGCAAGTTTATTCCCAGTCAGAAACAAAGGCTTTGTGGGGAGTTTGCTGCTTCGAGTGAAATGAAACAACATATTGGTTTAATCATTCATTCTGTGGAAGGACAGTGTTTTAGCAATTGGGGATTCAGGAAGAACAGCTGCCTACAAGGGCCTTTACATCCGTAAGTTTGGCACTTGATGTGGATTTAAGAACACTCCAGTGGATGTTTCCTTAAATTTTACCTAATTCAGACTCATAGGCCTGCCCCTCGTATCTACTCTGAATTCTATTGAGCAATTTCAATTTCAAGAATTGCTTAGTCTCCTGTAGAGCCCTTGTAGCCTCGGGAAAAAATTTTCAGAATTTCCAATGCTCTTGGTAGATTGCACATTCTTCTGTTGAGTAGAAATCAACTCTACTACACAATTCCATACAGTTCCATTGATGTAGGCATCTCCTTAACTGCTTGGAGATGTTAGAATGCCCCCTCCCAATAATAAGATTTTCAAGTTATCATATGATCTGTCCTTAATTTAAAACTGCCATGGCCTGGGGTCAGAAGCAGTGGCCTGTGTGTTGCTGAGGATACCATTCTAGAGGAATTTTCAGCACCTGGAACCTTGTAGATGTCAGTGTTTTCTGTTTAGAGGAGAGAAGACTTTTCACTGTCTACTTCTAAAGTTATCGTTCCATACTTACTTTCCTCGGTATTGCATCAAGTACTTTTAGATCTTGCTGAGGACCAGCACTGTAAGGTGTTGAGATTCCTCTTCATCTCTATATCATTTTCTCTCTGGAGTTTAGATGCGGGTCTAAACTTTATCTGAATTTACTGTAAAACATTTTATTCAGCAGTGGTTAATAAGTAAATTTATTGTCAGCACCCTTCTTTAAGCTGGTGTAAAGGGAATGCTATTTTAGCTTTCTGCCTTAGAGCTGAGGGTGGTGTTAAGGCTATGCTTTACAGTTAGTTCCCTGTAAGAATTTCAATGTAACCCCTTGGGAGGGGAAAAAGAGGAACTTCTCTATCCTGTTGTGCATTTAAATTTAAAGGTTAAACCTAGAACATTTTTATCATCCTTTTAGAAACCTTGAACATCTTTGTCAAAGGTAGATGCTGGAAGAGGCAAAGTTAACCTTTGGTTTTGTGGTTTTTAAGTAAAACAGATGTTTAGGTCAAAGGTTAGCCTGGACGAGGCAAAAATCAACCTTTTGTTTTGTGGTTTTAGAAAACCTAGCTGACTTTGTCAATGGTTAAGCTTGAAGGCAAAGTTAACGTTTTGTTTTGTGGTTTTAGAAAACCTAGAATGTATTTGTGAAGGTTAAGCCTGGAAGAGGAAAAGTTAACCTTTTGTGTTGTGATTTTTAGAAACTTATAATGCCTTTGCCAATGGTTAAACTTGAAGGCAAAGTTAACTTTTGTTTTGTGATTTCAGAAAACTTAAAATGTATTTGTGACGGTTGTTAAGCCTGGGAGAGGCAAAGTTAACCTTTTGTGTTATGATTTTCAGAAACTTTGTCAAGGAACACAAGGTCCTCTGTGACATAATGGATTGGCTAGTGTATGAGAACTAGCTCCATATCTTCTACCTTAGGTCCTCTGTGACATAATGGATAGGCTAGTGTATGAGAACTAGCTCCATATCTTACCTTTATTGAAGTTAAACATTCATAATGTGAGCAGCAGTTGCAACTTCATTTAGTGTTAAGTCACTTTGTCGCTCCAGAATAGGATTGATGTGTCACAGAAGTACAATTCAGTTTTTGCCCGATCACTAACTTAAGTATACAGAATTGTGTTTGAAAACAGTAAAGCCCTTAATCCGCTATCAGAAGTGGGTAGTCTTTTCCTGAACCAAAAAAAGAGCAATTCTTTAGGCTCTTGTTTAAATTCCAGGTTTTAATATTTTGGGGAGTGTGAAAGTACAAATTTGGTATAGGAGTGTACCTTTATATTGTAAAGGTATTTATTTTAAGTGACTGTCGTTTTATAGGGCTTTTGGACCCAGGCACAGCGGTCTCTCATACCGCTTGCGTTTCATGCTAGCTGAATCGAAGCGGTTTTCTCCACAAGACTGCTCTTTGCTGCATACGTATGAGAGCCTTGCACCCTGAATGGAATCCAACTTCTGGTGGTAGTAAAATCCACCAAGGATTCCAGATCAGGTGAGAATGTTTTGTGTTTCGTATAAGAAACCTTTAGCTTGAATGGCTGAGCAGAATTTTGTCTAGCTGCACTACCCACCATCCTCTTCTTAATGTGGGAATCAGCTAAATTTAACTGTAGATAAAATATATAAACTTTCATTATAAAATTTATTATTTGGATACTTTCCTACTGTTAAAGTAGACCCACCCAGCCTCCCCACAACTTAGTGGGCTGTCAAGGAGAATTCTGATGAGCTAAAACATTCGAAACACACCTGGTGGAGAACAGGTAAACTAGACAGTCATCCAGGCAGCCATTCAATTTTTTTTGTTTGAATGCTGGCTCGCCTAATCGGCGGGGAGATATAGTTAAATTTAACAGTAGGTAAGTATCCAAATAATAAATTTTATCATGAAAATTTATATTATAAAAAATTATTTGCCATTTACTAGTTTAATAAAAGAAGAACTTGATTTCCTGAAGCCTTTATGTGAAGTCTTTCCTAGGGTAATTTTCAAGGTCAGTATTATATTAGAGTTGGAAATCTTAATGTCAATAGGAATTGTATTTGAAGTAGGCACTCTTGCATTCTAAATGAGAAAAGAAAACCAAATTGAATGTTGTTGATATTTGGTAATATGCCATTGACAGTGAAATATTGATCCTCATCTTCAAATCTTCAAGTCTACTGTTGGATAATTCCATTTTCTGTTTATAAGCTGTAATTTTAGTTATGAAAACTAGTCCTTTTCCATAATTACCATTGTTTTATTATCAATAATACATTAACAAACAATGGAATAGAGATTACAAATGAAGCCTGTCTTCAGTGTCAGGTTTCTTGGGCCTTTTGAGCCAGTAATTAAAATAAAAAGTGCATCCTGTAAGCCATCAAGTAACTAATGTTGTTGATTTTGGTTTTGTGGTAATGTTTTTGTAGACGAGTCAGGAAACCTATCCTTATGGATAATTGCTTTTCTTCTTCCTTTTCAGACTTTAGATAATTTCGAATTTTTGAAAGTATTAGGCAAAGGAACATTTGGAAAAGTGATTCTGTGTCGTGAGAAGGTAAGCAATATTTTATATCAAATGTGTTTTCTGTGTAACCTACTGTAATTCTTACCATAAGGCTAAGTGTTCTAATGACAGTGAATTAAGAGAAG
>NC_087212.1:43267928-43426394 GCF_015104395.2 Macrobrachium nipponense
CCGTCGACGATAGGCACCATTCTTCAGCAGAAGGAAGCCATCAAAGCAGCTACACCTTCTAAGGGCGTAACTATTTTGTCCAACAAGAGGAGCCACGTGCATGATGAAATGGAGAGGCTGTTTCTTCTATGGATTGAGGACAAAGAAATCACTGGCGATACAATAACCAAGATGGCAATCTGCCACAAGGCCAGCGCTATTTTCGGCTGAAGACGACGGAGGAGAAGGGACATCGACGGCAACCCCAGACTTCAAGGCTTCTCGCGGGTGGTTTGATAAATTCCGTAAACGGACTGGCATCCATTTGGTGGTGAAGAAATTGAAATTTTGTAACAAACCTAAAATATAAAAAAGTTAAAAAAAGTAAAAAAAAAGTAAAAAAAAAAAAAAATTTAATTTAAAGTTTTTTTGTAAAGTTAAGTGTTACGGTTTTGTGCCATTTGTTAATGTATTTCGTAAAGTTAAGTGTACGTGCTAACTAGTTTTCTGCCGTTTGTCCTCCTCCTCTGTCGCCACTTTCGGAGATAGCCTCACTCGAAAAGTAAGTTTCCACATTTTACTACATATGTACGTATGTACTTACAGTATTTCTTGTATACCATGTACACTAACCCTTTAACGCCGATTGGAAATATTAAACGTCGATATAAATTGTCTGTTGGGTGCCGATTGGACGTATATACGTCGATATAAAAAAGTTTTTTTTTTTTAAATTCACGGAAAAATAGTTATAGGCCTACTAGGCAAAAACTTTTGAATCACGCGCCTTGGGGGATGCTGGGAGCTTGGATCAAGGCGTTGTTTTGTTTATAATCGTTACCCGGGCGCGCAAGCGCGAAATTCTTTCTCCTCGCACTAAAAAGCATCAGCGACACATCTCAGAAATTATTTCGTCACTTTGACATAATTTTTGCACCATTTCATATTAGCCGTTACATGGAGTATTATATATGAAAATGTGCGCAATTTCATGTAGAATACAACAAAAAACAACTCATGGTTGTAGCTTTTATCAGGTTTGAAATATTTTTATATAAATAATGATGTGCCAAAATTTCAACCTATGGTCAACTTTGACTCTACCGAAATGGTCGAAAAACGCAATTGTAAGCTAAAACTCTTACATTCTAGTAATATTCAATCATTTACCTTCATTTTGCAACAAATTGGAAGTCTCTAGCACAAGCGATTTATGGTGAATTTATGAAAAAACTTTTTCCTTGCGTCCGCGCGGTAACTTCCGAAAAAATCATACATTTTTTCGTCCGATTGTCGTAATGTTTGTACCATTTTAAATTAGCCGTTACATAAAGTTTTATCTATGGAAATGTGCGCAATTTCATATAGAATGCAACTAAAAACATCCCATGGTTGTAGCTTTTTTCATTTGAAATATTTTCATATAAGTAACGATAAGTGCCAAAATTTCAACCTTCAGTCAACTTTGACTCGACCGAAATGGTAAAAAAACGCAATTGTAAGCTAAAACTCTTACATTCTAGTAATATTCAATCATTTATCTTTATTTTGCAACAAATTGGAAGTCTCTAGCACAATATTTCGATTTATGGTGAATTTATGGAAATAAAAATTTTCCTTACGTCCGCGCGGTAACTCTTCCGAAATAAATCAGACATTTTTTTGTCCGATTGTCGTAATGTTTGTACCATTTTAAATTAGCCGTTACATAAAGTTTTATATATGAAAATGTGCACAATTTCATGTAGATTACAACTAAAAACAACCCATGGTTGTAGCTATTATCAGTTTTGAAATATTTTCATATAAATAATGATAAATACAAAAAATTCATCCTTCGGTCAACTTTAACTCGTCCGAAATGGTCGAAAACTGCAATTGTAAGCTACAACACTTACAGTCTAGTAATATTTAATCAATTACCTTCATTTTGCAACAAACGGGGAAGTCTAGCACAATATTTTGATTTATGGTGAATTTTTGAAAACATCTTTTTTTTATGTCAGCGTTTTACAAATTTATGCATCGTTTCGTGATAATATTTTTTCTCTGTTGCCTTGATCGTTTTACAATGTGTTATATACCAAAATGATCGCAATTTAGTGTACAATACTACAAAAAAAATTAACTCGTTAGCTTTAACCGTTTTGCTCACAGCACGATTTGTATACAATTATATATGAAATTTTTTTCGCTCTGTCATATATCTCAGTATTTATATATGATAATGATATTTTTTTGTGTTTAAGCATTAATACACTTTATTTACAGGTACTAAGTTGTACATATTAGTAGTACGTATTACGGAAGGAGACCCTCTCGTAGACATGTTTTGTTAAAAATGACTGCTGCTTCAACACTATTAATCTTATAAAGAGTCTTCTCTATCTTTCTGATGACGGCTTTCTTGTTGTTGCTTAGACTGGCAAGCAACGCACCAAAGGGCATGGTAAAATTCGGTTGAGTCATTTGATTTATTGTTGCTTATACAATTCTCTCTCTCTCCTCTCTTCCTCTCCTCTCTTCCTCTCTCTCATCTCTCATCTCGTCTCTCTCTCTCTCTCTCTCTCTCTCTCTCTTTCACGCGACGTTTCCTCCTGATCGACAGGACATTATCAAGCGATAACTGCTGAGGGACTGAATTCCAGTGGCGAGTCCATCTCCTTTTATCGTGGTGTTGCGAGCTCTTGAGTACGGTCAGAGCACTTCTCCGGCAGGTCGAGTTTTTATTGGTTCCTGGGAAGGTGACTCATACGGCGGGCGTTGACGAGTCTTGCAGACCTCCTCAGGTAGGGGGTATCACCGGGAGCCTCTTGATTGGCTTCTAATTGCGTGACGTCACCCCTGGTATTATTCTCATGTCCGGTGTTCGTTCCATGCGCGCTGGTACTTTCGTTAGGGGGGGGAGGGGTGTGGTCCTCCTCACGCACGTCGGTATCAGGAACGCTTCTTGGGTGGTATTGAGGGGAGGCTTTTCCTTGAGGATGAGCAGCGCTTCTAGGAGACGCAGACGTCGTGGGTCAGGTGCTCTCCCGATGATCTTAATATTCCTGACAATGTCTTCTCTCGTGATGTTTCTGCGGTGTACTACAAGGGCGTGCTGCCTAATGGCGCCCTCCTGGGCATGGCAGGAAATCCTTTTTGACAGGCGCATCGTCGTCATGCCGATGTAAATCCCAGGGCATCCTTGGGCGGGGCATACATATCGGTAGACGACGACGGACTGCTTCAGGGGGTCTCCTGTTGGTGGGGAGGGGTTGTTCTTCATCAGGAGGTCTTTCGTACGCCGATTCTTGTAGTAAATAATGAGGGACACTCTCTTTCCTTCCTCCATGGGGCGGACGTGTTCTTCTATTATTTTCTTCATGGCTGCTTCTTCTTCCTTGTATTGGTGGTGCATGAAGGATTTATAGAAAAGTTTGATATCCTCTGGGGGCGGAATGTTCCTTCTCTCTTCCTCCGTCATGTACCACTTGTCAAGGGCGGCTCGAGTTTCTCGGTTTACGAGTTTGTTCGAGTACCCATTGTTAATTAGCATCTGGGATGCTCGGTCGAGTTCGAGGTGTGTGTCCTGCCACGTCGAACAGTGCGAGAGGGCCCGCATTAAGTTAGGTATTGAATGGTCCAAATTGTTGTTTTTCATTGTTTATTGGTCAATTTAGCATTATTATAAAATTTACTTGTGTGTTTTTGTAGGGCTTGGAACGAATTAGGCAATTTACATGTAAATTGCGGTTCAAGTACGAAAAGCTCAGGTTACAAAGGCCTCCTCGGAACGGATTAATTTTGAATGTCGAGGTACCACTGTATGTATGTGTATATATACAGTACCAGTCATAATACTTTGCATGGTAGGGAATATGGAAGAAGAAAACGAGTACAACAAACTAAAAATATTCAGGAAAAATCAATTATTAAAACAACCATCATAAAATTTGAAATGGATACCAACCAACTCCTGCCCTAGTATTTGATAGGCATGCCACGACGTTTCCGGACTTCCTCGAGTCTCTTGGGCTCTGAATCTGCTATCCGCTGCAGGAGGGACTCGTCCAGATCGTCCCAAGCAGGTTGTAAAGCTGCCGTTAACTTTTCGATGGAAGATGTGTCCACATGTTGTAACTGTCTTTTTATGATTGCCCAAAGATTTTCAATGGGTGAAATGTCTTGGGAAATCCCTGGCCAGTCGGGGATATATTCTATTCCGCAATCTCTAAGCCCAAAGTGTTCTGTTTGGCGGTATGAGCCGGAGTACCGTCTTGTTGGAAAATCGAAGTCCTGCTGCTCTCAAAACTGTCTTCCAAGTGTTCGTTTAGGATTTTGAAATATGAATCTTTATTTACTGTCTCGTTCTTAGGTAAAAACACAAGTGATCCTTTACCCCCGTAGCCGAAGGAACCCCATACCATAACACATGCCGGAAACTTTACGGCCGTGGCAAGGTACTTCGAGTCGAGAGGATCAGACGTGCGGTGTCGCCAGACACGCTTCCCCTTTTTGTCAGCAACAAAGAAAGCAGCTTCGTCTGTCCACAAAACTTGCCTCCATTTGCTGATATCCCATGTAAGAATTGGCGAAAGCGACACGTGCCTTCTTATGTTTGGCTGTTATCAGCGGCTTGCGGTGCACCTTAACCTTTGAGTAATGGAGGTCCTTCTGTAAGCGCGGCTGTACAGTCCTGACAGAAGCCCTAGCAACAACGTCAGGATTTTCAGCCTTAAGCTGACATGCTGTAAGGGTTGGATTTGCCTCAATGTTCCTGGCGAGAACTCTTAAACCCCTCTTACTAATAATAGGAGGGGGAGCAAGCTGTTATGTTGCCAACTAACATTCATGTACTAATCTCTCTCTCTCTCTCTCTCTCTCTCTCTCTCTCTCTCTCTCTCTCTCTCTCTCTCTCTCTCTCTCTCTCTCTCTCTCTGTTATTGGCTGTATTTATATATTTTTAATGGTCAAATGTTTAAGATGCCTTTGAAATTATGTTGATAATATAATCTCAAAGATTAGTAAGGTAATATGATTGTAATTTAAGGTACATTTGACGTATAATGTTATTTATGGTATACATTTGGTATTTGAACTTTCAATATAGGCAGTTATAAGCATTTTTATGGGGGGTTCCAAGATTTGCAGGTTTTAACTATTCACAGGTGGGGGTCTGGTATGCATCCCCCTGAAAAATGGGGATTTCACTGTAATTATAATAAACCCATTATCAGAAAGAGAGAAAATTATATATATATAAATTGAATGCAGCTACTACAGCTATCACCTGTATACTACACACTTAAAAGAGGGCAAAGAGGGTTTTCTACCTATATATACTAATTTGTGCCTGCTTGCCCCTTCAGCCAGCAGTGAAAGTGACACCTGGAGCTTCAGAAGATTCCTTCTGTGACTCCAGTTAACCATCAGGATAGAAGATTGTTGCATGCTTAGTAATGAGATAGTGATATTATTATTATGCTTTTTATTTTTATTACTATTATTTTTCTTCCCACAGCAGTAAGAAAGTAAATTACTCATTAAAGATATAATCTTACAGCTCTTAAGAATTGTTGACAAAGCACCCAAGCTACAAGTTTAATAGTAGGTTTTGGGTGATAGGATACTTTGTGTATTTTGCTGTCTTTATAAGGTGTAAACCATTAAACTCTGGTCTATTTATTAAACCCACAGAGTAGCAACCATTTCTATGCTATCAAGATTCTTCGAAAAGATGTTATCATTAAACGGGATGAGGTAGCACATACGTTAACAGAAAATAGAGTGTTGCAAAGAGTAGATCATCCCTTTTTAACGGTAAGTTTAAGTAGTAGGTAATTCTTTTGATTAGATCTAACAGTTTTTGTGTGAACATTTAAGATCCTAAGCCCCTTCTAAGCAGTTTATACTAATGGCTCTGAATGTTTATCTGTTTTGAAAATTGATTGAATATGTAATGTTGCAAAATATTTTTATTGGCTTGATAATGCTTCTGTTTTCACAGCATAGTTATGGCCAATATGATTAGCAGTTAAGATTATTGAGAGTATGACATCACAGTAATTCAGTGACTTAAAAGTGCATTAGATGCCCTTGAAAATTGTCCTAGAGATCATTTTGCCCAACAGATAAAGTTCTCATACCACAAATAGTATGAAGTTAGTATTGTAGAAATGTTGAACTACATTGGGCCCCTGCTTACATAGTTTTGTAACTGTTTTGATCAGATCAAATACACCTATTCCTCTCAGTGACCAATAATGGGAGATAAATAAACTGTGGGATAAGGAATCTGGTAAATGAAAATGGATTAAACCCACTGTTGGATTATGTTAGTTTTCATTCTGTGCAGAAAGTCACATTAAAGGTATTTTATCCCTGCTTTGAATTGGAAATATTTTATTCCCAGAATGTAGAGTGCAGAACAACAGGTTGTCTAGTTTTCAACCAGTGACAGATATAAAATTTTGGAAACTAATCCCTGAGAGAAATATTTGTCATTGTTCAATTTTTAGTTTGTAAGTAGTTACAAATTTTAACTTGGTGTGTTTAATTTTAGTAACAATAATTGTAATGATAAGATGGAAGTGTAGGCTCTCTTAAAAAAATTGTAGTCTTCAATACTTAAATTATGAAATTTATCACAAATATATGTTTAAACAAGCCAAAGGAGTTAGAGGCTCTAAAATTAGTTTGAACATAAGTTTACACTGGCACATGTCAGAGATATTTTTAGAATTTGATTTACATGATTTTTTTTCATTTGACTGTACTGATGGTAAGTATCTTTATTCAGTAGCTTAAGGGGGCCGGCCGGCTAATGCCATTTTTTGAGGACAGGACTTTGACATTCATACCACTTAATAAGGTGACTTGGGACATCTCCAAACCACATATGATTTTTGCCCCTGACCTTCGGTTTTGTGACGCCAGGGTGATTTAACCCCAAAATAATCATTTTTCAAATTCTATCTCCTCCCTTAATATTTGATATTAAGTCCTGGGATTACTACCATATATAGACCTGATGTAGACCTCCAATCAAATGAAGTTTTTTTCTAAAAGTAATTTTATTGCTAGCTATGAATTTTTCATTATGGTATAAAAATAAACCCTATAAATTAGGAAAAAAATTATAAAAAAAAGACGAAACATAAATTGGAAACTAGGGCTCTATTTGATTGTTCTATGATGTCTTTCTAAGTTATATACCAAATTTCAATGCTATAGCTTTAAACCTAAGTGAGAAGATAGAATTTGAGGTCAATAAGTATAGTTTTGAGATATGGGTGTTCAAAGTTTTCCTTTGTATGTATTTTTATAAAGACAGTGTTAACAAATAATGATTTTTATGAATGTATATTTCTTTTTTGGGTATTAATAAACCAAAACTATGTTAATTATCATAATTTAATTATAAATGATGATCCCTTTGCTCATATATTGTAGCCTGAGGCACTATGTCAGGCAAGATGGGGCACTCCTTCCTACGCAACTCTCTCTCTTTCTCTCCTTCATTAACTTTGCTTATTACAGCGAATTTTCTTCTTCTGTATGTTAGCGAGATGTTTTCTTTGTATTTTCCCCTTTGGCATGATGAAATTCTTGCCAAAACAAAGATAAACATAAAAGCAAGAGAATGTCAGAAGTGAAACTTGAACGTTTACTCTCTTTTTACAAAGAATGTTAATAAATCATGATAATTATGAATTTCTTATGCCTTTTTGGGTATTAATAAACAAAAACCCTGTTATTTATCATAAATGAAGATCCCTTTGCACAAAGATCGTAGCCTGGGGCACTGTGCGACGTGTGCGTCAGGCAAGTGGGGGCATTCCTTACTACGTACCCCTCCCTCTCTCTCTTCACTAACTATGCTAATATCGCATATATTATGATATTCTGTAATCATACTAGAGCGAATTTTCTTCGTCTGTATGTTAGCGAGATGTTTTGCTTGTCTTTTCCTCATTGGCATGATGAAATTCTTGCCGAAACAAAGATAAACATACGTTAAAGCAAGCGAATGTCAGAGGTGAAACTCGAATGTGTACACTACATGAGGTTTGTGCTCGCACTGAAAGGTAGTAAGCTGATGTCCCTTCCCTTCTGCGACTCATGGTATCTCTACAGATGCCATTGCTCACAATTTCTTTGACAATAATTATCAAAATTTACGATAACAGAAGAAATATTGCATTTTCTTGTACGGATCAATGTTTGTTCCTACATGATATACAAACCCTCGGTCCTTTGCATAAGGAATTACGGCCTCAGAGAGAGGTCCGCTTCATGTTCGATATGAAATAATAAAAAAAAATGTCTAACACCAACAGTTGAAACTGGGGATACGAATATAGAAAGAAACTAACTCAACAAAGGTTTATTTACAAGCTTACTAACAAAGGTAAATGCAGAATGGTATCTCCTATTTACATAAAAAGGCAAAATCTTACACCGCATGAACTGGGGGAACAGTGAGGTAATGGAAGTACTTGCCGGCCAGTTTGGCAACTCAAAGGGATGGCTTCACAAAAGGAGAACTGCGGTTGCCGATGTCTTCTTGACTCCGTATTGTAGAAAATAATGTCTACTCTTGATACTTGAAGGGCAGGAACTTCCCAAAACCTCTAGCAGAATGTTTTCTTCTCTGAAGTCTGCTAAACGTCGAGATAACTTGGTCGTCCACTCCTGAAGATGGCTAGACCAGAATCCAACCAACTCTCGGACAACTTTTCCTGTGATCCTTCGTCGGTCCCTTTTTCTCTTATCTCTCTCGGATGATTTCTGCTGCTGCTGATCTCTCTCTGATAATCTGATCTGTGGCTCTTACTGAGGATCTCTCTCTGTGACTAACTGATGATCTCTCCTTCCTCCTACTTCGTCCGTCGTATTTATACGGCATTCTGGGGGCGAGGCCTACGGCGAGCGTCACAGACTCCCGAGATTACTGAATTTCTTAGATGAATCTAGATGGTATTGCATCAGAAATCGCGGCTTTTCTCACGACACGTCGGCGTCAGTCAAGTTCCACAACACTCCTGCCGATTCTAGAACCATCATGTGAACAGGCACCTCCAACACAATGCGCTAATGCCTTCTTGCTGCCGAACTTCTTGAAAATGCATTTTCCTTAACTTTATCTTCCTTTGCTATAAAGCAATTACCTTGACACGGCGTAGCTGGAATTACTGCCGTTAAGTTCTTGAACAAGGCGGTTAGGCAGTAACTGCTGTGTGGCAGGCGGGTAGGCTAGCCTGCCCGGATGTAAACACTCCACTTTGCTTTCTGCCGTCTTCTGATGAAGATGTGTTTGTGAGCTCTTGCTGACTGGTCGTTGATAATTTTTTTCGGTTGGATCTTTATGGTTTATTTTTGATTTTAAATGAATATGTATATACGGTGTTTGATATTAATATTAAATTCAATTAATATACAAACCCACTTTTTGTGATAGCCTTTATAGCCGTCTTTCTACTTGTTTATTTACATTCTTTCGCCCTTTAATGTTAGGATGAGATATGTATTTAACGTGAGGACGAGACACGTATTTAACGTGAGTGATATTACGCTTATGCTTGGGAATTACCGAGGGGAACTTCAGAGGTTTGTCCTTGTTTTGTTTTTATGGTAATTTCTCTTCTTCATCCTTTCACTTATTATCGGACGAAGGTAGAAGAGGGGGCGTGTGGTGTTGGTGTTTGGGGGATCCCCTCTCACTTCGGAGGGCGGTGGCCCTGGATGCGAGAGGAGTATCCGTATTACTTTAATAATTTTCTCCTTATTTTACAGACTAACAGTGGTGATTTTGTTTACAGCAGGATTGGTTGGATAGCTCTTTGTATTGGTTATCCTAACCTTGGAATTGTACCTGTGACTTGTATCATGTTGTGAAACCGATCCTCGAGTGTGTGTACTGATCCCCTGTTGGTAATCATATTCATTTACCGCTACTATCCTGGAGTTACGTCACTGGACGAAGCTTCGCGCTGCCCTGTGATGTTTATCTATTCCTGATGGTAGATGTCTGGCAGAATTTGGAGGAATCGAAGAGGAAGAGAGCTGGTCAAGATCATCATATTTTCATGTCTCCACCCCTTTGACTCCTTAGGCTTTGCCGTAGAAGAGAAGTTGGTCTCTCCCCCCTCCCAAGAAGTCTCGTCACGGGACTTCTGAGGGTCTGTCTCGCTCCGATGAAACAGGTGGGTCTTCCACTGGTCCTCTCATCATTCCTTTGGGAACGGGGCCCGCCTCTCCTTCCTCGGAAGAAGATGGGGACCATGGGAGGTACCAGCCACCTCTGGTACCTCCTCTCCCGGCTCCTGAGGTTCCACCTCCGGACAAGGAACCACCTCGGCCGCTCGCTCACGAGCGTCACCGAGTGTACGGTCACCTACGGGTGACCGTGCAGCCAAGGTCCAGACTGCTGAGTACGCTCACCGTCAGGACCCAGGCACGGAGCAGAAGGATGGTAAGAGTCGCTCA
The DNA here is from genome assembly GCF_015104395.2 of Macrobrachium nipponense. Lineage (NCBI taxonomy): Eukaryota > Metazoa > Arthropoda > Malacostraca > Decapoda > Palaemonidae > Macrobrachium > Macrobrachium nipponense. Next base: position 43,278,378 of record NC_087212.1, read on the forward strand.
GGTGAGTCTCGCCAGACCGGCGATCGCTCACGCAGCGATTGTCTGGTACCCAGGGTTTACGTGATGTTCCCGTGGGACCATCCACACAGAGACCGGTGGAGGCTGCCCATCCAGCCCTCTTGAGAGGTTTTAGCCTCGACAAGGACTTGGACGAGCTGTCGGGTCCTCCTTCCCAGGTCACGCTGGGGCCTGCTGCTTTGGTAGCTGCCACAGCCCCTTCCTAGATGGGAGAACCTTCTGCCATCTTGAGGAAGTTGGCGAAGAAGATGAGGAAGGTGTCGTCGTCGTCTTCTGCCACCTCTTCCCCATCGACTTCCAAGCCCCCCTAACTGAGGAAGAAGAAGATGGCTCCCCCCCCTCCCCCCCAAAGAAGTCTTGCACAGGGACTTCTAAGGGTCTGTCTCGCTCCAGTGAGACAGGTGGGTCTTTCGCTGGTCCTCCTGTTCCTCTGGGAACGGGGCCTGTCTCTCCTTCCTCAGGGATGAAGATGGGGACCGTGGAGGTACCAGCCACTTTTGGTACCTCCTCTCCCTGCTCCAGAGGTTCCACCTCCGGACCGGGAACCGTCTTGGCTGCTCGCTCGCAGGCATCACCGAGTGTACGGTCACCTACGGGTGATTGTGCAGCCAAGGTCCAGACTGCTTAGTACGCTCACCGTCAGGACCCAGGCATGGAGCAGAAGGATGGTAAGAGTCGCTCAGGTGACTCTCGCCAGACCGGCAATCGCTCGCGCAGCGATCGTCTGGTACCCAGGGTTGATGTGACGTTCCCACCAGACCATTCATGTGGTGAGGCTGGGAAGAGGTTCCCCCCCTGGTCACCGGACCTGGTAGGGCTGGACCTGGTAACATGGTGCGTTGAGAGGACGGTGCTCGGTCTCACCGTATTAGTGGACACTACCAGTCACCCGACTGTCACTCCCACTGGGACTGGACGGCTTGCACGACTGGTAGCAGCTCCCCTGCCGCATGAGACAGACGCTACCGTCCTCGGTCCAGCGCTTCTTCGCAAGGAGACAGCTGGTCCAGACCTGCAGCTCGATCACCACTGCTGGTTGGCGATTGCATGCAGTCCTCCCAGCCTTCCGGTTCTGTTGGTAGACAGAGTAGGAGCGCTCGTAGCAGCTCCCCTTATGCAAGACTGGGAAGAGGTCCCCCCTATTCTGGTACCGTATCGCGTCGAGGGGATAGTGCTTGCTCTCACTGCGTTAGTGGACACTACCAGTCACCCGACTGTCGCTCCCACCGGGACCAGACAGCTCACACGACTGGTAGCAGCTCCCCCGATGCACGAGACCGACACTACCGTCCTCAGTCCAGCACTTCTCCCCAAGGAGACCGCTGGTCCAGACCTGCAGCTCGATCACCACCGCGGGTTGGTGATCACCTGCAGTCCTCCCAGACTACTGGTTCTGCTAGTAGGCAGGGTAGGAGCATCATGTCTCCCTCACCTGTCCCTTCAACCTCCTCGGGCTACACCGGGAGGAACGAGGCAAACAGGAGTGACCATGATGATGTGCTTCTTATGGTCTGGCTACAAGCCTGGTTCGTCCTTGGGACCGAACAAATCATACGCTCAAGTGGTTGGAGAAGATCGTGGGGGCTCGCGAGGATGATGATGCTTTTGTAGACTCACGGAGTGACCATCACAGCTGTTCATGTGACGGTCCCGCTGGACCGCGCATGCAGAGACCGGTGTAGGCTCCCCCTTTGGTCCTCTTGAGAGATTTCGGCCTCGACAAGGACTGAGACACGTCAGAGGACAGTATCGGCTCTCTCCTGTCAGGTGCACACTCGGCCCCACCCAGACGACGGTCACGGTGGCCGCAGACATTTAGCCTACAGTAAGAGTTTCGTAACCCTCCTCGGGAAAACTTTTACTCAAGTTGGTAACATTTTCTGAAACTCGTGGAGCGGCCATCACTGCAGGTTGATGGCTGCTCGTGACTCGCTTCTCCGGCTGCTAGAGCTGCGAGAGCGTCCAATCTTTCTCCCCTATTCCCTCTCTTCCTTCGACTAAGCCGGGAGGGGCGACGTGAATGGGAGGGATCCTGCAGAGCGTTCTCCGTAGGATTCCACGTCGAGGACTGCGTTCCTGGAGGTACCTTCGGGTCCTACTGGAGGCAAGTCCCTGTCGTTGAGGAAGGATCTTGTCCATTCCTCCTCGATTTCTACGGGAATCAGGAGGACCACCACCTGATGATCGTCTTGACGAAGCTCGGGGGGGTTTCGGTGAGCGCTTGAAATTCTTTGGAATTTCTAGCACTCTGCAAGTGTTTGTCTTCTACGATCTGCAAACACTTGGGCGAGACCAAAGTCCAGAGTGGGCGAGACAAGAATTCCTGGTAACTGTTACTACGATAATCTTGAATCTCACCAAATGCTCAAATTCCTTGGAAAGCCATTTATTCCTGGAATTTCTAGTGTTTGAAGGAAGTACTGCTGCTGAAGGAAGAAAATCTCGGGAGGGGCTTAGCCTGACGGTCTGTTGCCTCAGTATGCGGTCAATCCCGGGATAGAGAAGAACGGGCAATAACAGTCAATCCTCCTCTCATTTTTCCCTTTACTTCTTGGTTATACCAGAATGAAACTAGGAAATAAGAGGAATTTGGTGGAGTTTACTCCTTGGAATTCAAACCAGAGAGACTATATTTTTGGTTAAATCCTAGGATCTTACCGAACATACGTCAATCCCTTCAGGATGGATAGCAACGAGAGTTTGAATGCCTCTCCAGTGCCACTGTTTTGGGAACATCCAGTTCGGCTTGAACTAGTTATCTTCGGTATCCTGTTATCACCATAGAAGTTTTCCTTTGGGAAACTTCACCTTCGCTTTCTTCATTAGATAATGAAAGAGGTACAGGAACCTACAAATATACTATGTATATTTATCTTGCGACGTGCTTCTGTTATCAGTTGAATTGTCCAAGTAGTAGGCACATAACTGTAGTTAACTTTACAGGTATGTAACCGATACAAATAGTATCTTCTCTTAACCCTTAAACGCCGAAGCGGTATTTTAAAAATCGTCTCCCGTATGCCGGTGACGTTCGCGAGTAAGCGCTGAATCAGAATTTTTTTTTTTTTTAAATCACAGCATACTTAGTTTTCAAGATTAACAGTTAATTTTTGGCTCCTTTTTTTGTCATTGCCTGAAGTTTAGTATACAACCATCAGAAATGAAAAAAAATATCATTATCATATATAAATATTGGGATATATGACAGCGCGAAAAAAAATATCATATATAATTGTATACAAATCGCACTGTGAGCATAACGGTTAAAGCTAACGTGTTAATTTTTTTCATTGTATTGTACACTAAATTGTGATCATTTTGGTATATAACACATTGCAAAACGATCAAGGCAACACAGAAAATATTATCACAAAATGATGCATGAATTCGTAACACGCGGACGTAAAAAAAAAGCCGTTTTCAAAAATTCACCATAAATCGAAATGTTGTGCTAGAGACTTCTCGTTTGTTGCAAAATGAAGGTAATTGATTGAACATTACTAGACTGTAAGTGTTGTAGCTTACAATTGCAGTTTTCATAAATTCATCGTAAATCAAAATATTTTGCTAGAGACTTCCAATTTGTTGCAAAATAAAGGTAAATAATTGAATATTACTGGAATGTAATAGTTTTAGCTTACAATTGCATTTTTTGACCATTTCGGTAGAGTCAAAGTTGACCGAAGGTTGAAATTTTGGCACTTATCGTTATTTATATGAAAATATTTCAAAACTAATAAAAGCTACAACCATGGGTTGTTAATGTTGTATTCTACATGAAATTGCGCACATTTTCATATATAAAACTTTATGTAACGGCTAATTTAAAGTGGTGCAAACATTACGACAATCGGACAAAAAAATTTCTGATTTTTTCAGAAGTTACCGTGCAGACGTAAGGAAAATGTTTTTTTTTTTTCATAAATTCACCATAAATCAAAATATTGTGCTAGAGACTTCCAATTTGTTGCAAAATAAAGGTAAATGATTGAATATTACTACAATACTATAAGAGTTTTAGCTTACAATTGCGTTTTTTTACCATTTCGGTCAGTCAAAGTTGACCAAAGGTTGATATTTTGGCACTTATCGTTATTTATATGAAAATATTTCAAAACTGATAAAAGATGCAACCATGGGTTGTTTTTGTTGTATTCTACATGAAATTGCACACATTTCCATATATAAAACTTTATGTGACGGCTAATTTAAAATGGTACAAACATTACGACAATCGGAAGAAAAAATTTATGATTTTTTCGGAAGAGTTACCGTGTGGACGTAAGGAAAAAGTTTTTTCATAAATTCACCATAAATCAAAATATTGTGCTAGAGACTTCCAATTTGTTGCAAAATGAAGGTAAATGGCTGAACCTGGGCCGAAAGGCAAAGTGGAGTGTTTACATCCGGACAGGCTAGCCTACCCGCCTGCCACACGGTAGTTACTGCCTAACCACCTTGTTCAAGAATTTAATGGCTGTAATTCCAGCTACTCCGAAAGTAATTCCTTATGTAAAGGACCTTAGGTTTGTATAGTTAGGAAAAATACAATTTACTTCCAAAAATTGGGATTTTTGGCTTATTGAGTTACATACAAAAGTAAGAGGAATTTTGATAAAATATTTCGTATACGCATTCTCCACTGCCATACGAAGCTCCATGAATTTTTTCATGACTGCATTTTTTGCCCTATACCCCCATATTTAATTGTACCAGCCGGCCCCCTTAAAAATCTAATATGCGGTAGTATTTGAAAGCACAATGGGTATTTAATTTTATGCCTCAATAGGAGAACTATCCTGTCTTAATTTGTTGAAATTATAACTAGGTCTTGAAAAATTTTATGAACTTAAATGTCAGAGATGTTACTAGTCTAACTTTTCATGAACCTTTAATGAATTGTGATCAGGTATAGTGGGCGAGATGAGATTGTCAGCATACTTTTATGAGACACTTGCATATGATCTAGGGCATGAAAAAATTATCAACTCTATAATTGGATTAGACAAGGGTTTTTTGTGCTGTTAGTCTTTCTTTCGTTTTGTGGCTCTGTGGCCTGTATCTCACCTTTACGGCCTGTTTCTTGAGGCAGTTCTTCCCTTTAATGGGTATGAGTTTGACACTCAGTTCTTTCTTATAGAACCAGAGAAAGGTTTGATGACATACTGCTTCATCATGCATATAGATTGGCCACATTCTGCTGCTTTCATGTCTCCAGCTGTCTCTCAGTGCGATTTACAAAATAACAGAATTCGCTCGGCGCTCTGGCCGTTACAATATAATAATATTTCTCACTTCACACTTGTTTAAACACTTCAACAATAAAAATACTTTTTTGTTTTTAGTAGTTTTTCACCCAGACAGTTTAGTTAACCCTCCATCCTTTAAGCAAGTTGCATTGTTACCCTTTTGCACATGAGTAATTGCAAGTTTATCCTCTATACTAATGTCATTTATGTTGTCTATACTCCTTACCTTTTTGTGTACTTTACCTCGAGGTGTTCTTACATTTTCCTTTCCACAGTAGACTTCACTCATATTGTCTTGTCAGCCTCCTTATGTGATGATACTAATTGCCACTCTAGGTGCAGGCTTCAGAAGTTTGATTGCCATTTTGTACCTGTAAATATTAAAGAATATATAGTTTAAAAAAACCTGTTGAACCTGACTAAAAAACCAAAAATCTCATCTTTTTCAGGACTGGTTAAATGTATACGGGTAAAATGTAAAGTCAATTTGATAATTTTGAAAAAGTTCATATTAACAATTTTAGTATTAGATTGTAAAGCTCTTGATTTGAATTCATTACTTTTAAGGTAATAAGTGAAGCATTAAGATCTGGTTCTAAGGGCTAATGTTTTCTTGTTTCCAGTATCTGAAGTACTCCTTCCAGACTAATGACCGACTTTGTTTTGTGATGGAGTATGTCAATGGTGGAGAGTTATTTTTTCACCTTAATCAAGAACGTATTTTCCCTGAAGAACGTGCCAAATTTTATGGTGCTGAAATATGTCTAGCACTTGGATATCTCCATGAAAGAAATATTATATATAGGGATCTGAAGGTAATATTGTATTATCTTATAATTTTTACTGTTAATAAGCTCATTAGAAGCCATACATTTGAGATGAAACTTCTCCTGGGTAAAAGTATTTGACATAAGTAAAATTGTATTTTGCTCTAGACAGCATTAAGTAGGTTATTATATGAGGGTTTTGCTATTAGACTCTTTTAATCTTAATACTGAATTAGTGAAGGTTGTGTTTCACGTAAGTTTAGTCTAAAATTTTTTAAATTTTATGTTGGCTGTGCAATACTTTCCAAAAGATTTCAAGAAAAAATTTTCTTTATCAGTTACCATTACTAAGTTTGCAGTTCCTTCTTGAAATAAGTTTGATTTAACCTTGGAAAATATTTTTTCATTGTTAAGTTAATTAAAACCTTCCTTGTAACACCAGTAAGTAGTCTGTAGTGTTACTATATCTGTACTACGGTTCTACGTATTGTTGATATAATTGGTTGTTGTTGTTTCATTAAAACGTTTTGAGGCGTGAGGAAACTTGTGCCTCTCCCATTACTAAAGTAATCAATCCTTCCAATTGGTGTTGTTTAGTTACATGCCATATATTGTTCAAGTAGTATTTGATGGAATACCTAACTGTAAAGTGTTTTTTTCAGAATACTTGTTTCCATTACTGAATACAATATTTAAAGATAATTGTTGTTATTACAGCTAGAAAACCTTCTGTTGGATGCTGATGGCCATATAAAGATAGCTGATTTTGGTCTTTGTAAAGAAGATATATCTTATGGCTCAACTACAAGGACTTTCTGTGGCACACCTGAATATTTAGCACCTGAGGTAAGACTCCATATGTAGAATTGTAGATTACAAGTTAAATGAAGTACTCTTCAGTGTTTTATTATGTCCAGTTGGTTATTAAAATTTTGAAGACCTCTCTTTATGCTTCTTTTAGACTTTATTCTTCTCCTGAAAACCAGTGCAAGAAGAGCCTTTCTTAGGCTCAGAGATCTGGATTAAAGTAATCCTTTATAATAATAATAATTTTCACTGTCCATGTTATTTTTTGATGTGCGTATTCTTCTTTTTTATCTGTACAAAGAAGTCATAGTTGTGGAAGGCATATCTAGTTCACTAAAGTCCTTTTGTGTGATGTCTGTATATATATACAGCAGGGTCCCCGTATTCGCGTTCTCTGGATTTGTGGAATCACGGATTCGTGGTTTCTCTGTGGACCATATGTACCCATTATTTGCGGGAAAATTGCCTATTTAGGGGGTTTTTCCGACGATAAATAATCACTAATTAGTGTTTTGTGATGTTATTTTCATGACTAAATACATTTTTATTATACAAAATATTTACTAATTTTAAAATATTAATATTGATCAATACTGTATTAGTAAGTATAATAAAATTAAATATCACATATTAACAATAATAATCCTCTCTCTCTCTCTCTCTCTCTCTCTTACCAAGGTGTATGTTTTTTGTATGATAAATAAATGATTTACTAATTTTCAAATAATATTAATACAAAGAGCAATCAATTCATTCAAAATACTCTAGTGAATTAGTAAGATTTTAGTTTATAAATTAAAAAATTATATAAGAATGAAGGAAATCCCTGTCTTCACGCATCTTTCTTTCGAACCCCAGGTACCAAGCTGAGGTCCAACAGATGTCAAATATTTATCAAGTAATGTGACAGGAGGGGAGAGAGTGTGTCTCTCTCTCTCTCTCTCTCTCTCTCTCTCTCTCTCTCTCTCTCTCTCTCTAACTCTTACTGAGATGAGAGAATTTCTATGGTACATGTGTAAATGTTTATTAATATTTTCACATAATAATAATAATAATAATAATAATAATAATAATACTTTATTAAAAGTAATGGCTACTTCAGCAGCATTACACTTGTAGAGATTCTTCTCTATTTTGCGAATAGCGGCTTTTTTCGTGCTACTTAAACAGGCTAGTGGAGCGCCTATAGAGGTCATGGTCAAATACAGGGTCAAAATAGGTGTATATATTTGAATTTTACAGATAAACTATGATACCATAGTCATCAAAGTCATTAACGATTTTCTCTCTCTCTCTCCTCCCTCTCTCTCTCTCTCTCTCGTCTCTCTCTCTCCCTCTCTCTCTCTCCTCTCTCACCTTCTGCTCTCTCTCTCTCCTCTAAAATCCCTCTCTCCTCTCTTCTCTCTCTCTCTCTCTCTCTCTCTCTTAAAGCGAGCTTTCGTCTGGAGCTGCCAGACATACTCGGGCTGGGAAGCTGAGGGTGGACTGATCTTGGTGTGGTGTCCGTCCTCCTTATAACTGTGGTTGACAGCAGGGGGTCTGCCCCATGCTTGTCTCCTATTGGCTGGTGGCGGTAAGTCTTCGTTTTCATTGGTTGCCTGAGCCAGGTCTCAAGCCACTTTCTTCGAGCCGATGGTTGTATTGCAGCATATCCTGCAGCTGCCTGGACCTCCTGAGCGGCGCTGTATCGTTGATGGGCGTTGCGCTACGCTGTGGGACGCCACGGCTAATTTGATTTCCATCGGCTGCAGGAGTACCTCGTTCGGGGGCGTTGTCTTCAGTGGAGTTGTCGTGATCGGTGGTGTCATTGTTGGTGGCAGGTCTTCTCATACTCGTAGGGAGGAGAAATTCTTCCTGTGTAGTATTCAGTGTAGGTTTTATTTGCTGGATGAGGAGCACCTCCAGCAGGCGCAACCGACGGGCATCAGGGGCCTTCCCGATGATTTTCGTGTTCTGTATGATGACATCCCGGGAGATGGCCTCCTGATGTTTGGTACTGGCGTGATTCTTGATAGCCCCCTCTTGGGCGTGGCACGAGAGTCTCTTCGACAATCACATGGTAGTCATACCTACGTAGGCGCTGCTGCATTCGCGGACTGGGCATGTATACCGGTACACTACATGCGTCTGCTTCAGGGGTTTTCGTACCTGTGGAGAGGGGTTATTTTTCATAATAAGGTCGCACGTCCTCCGATTCCGGTAATATGTGATTAAGTCGATATTCTTGGTGTCGTCAGTCGGGGATACATTTTCAGAAATAATTTTCTTAATGGAGTCCTCTTCTTCACGGTAATGGGAACTCATGAAGGCTTTGTATAATTGTACTACAAAGGGAGGCGCCTCTCTTCCAAGAATTTCTTCACTTTCAGGCCGAAACACAGATTTACCCACTCGGTGAACAAAAGTCTCGTTACCCAGGCTTTCACATAAGCCCTCCACATCACTGGAAGCTTCTCCTTTAGCACTTTGTGGGCCTTGAAGGCTTGAGGAGTCTCCGAATGATACACAAGTAGGGGCTTCACCTTGCAATCCCCACTGGCGTTGGAACAAAGTGGGAGCATAAGCCTGTCTTTCATAGGGTTATGCCTGGGTAGCTTCTCTTCCTTCGTGGTGTACATCCGACGAGGCATTTTTTTCCAAAAAAGGCGTGTCTCATCACAGTTGAAGAGTTGCTGAGAACTGTACCCTTCCTTGATCGTCATCTCGTCGAACGTCTTATTAAAGGCTTCGGCCACTTTCGTGTCTGAGCTGGCCGCCTCCCCATGCCGCACCACTGAATGGATGCCAGTCTGTTTCTGGAATTTTTCAAACCACCCATGAGAAGCCTTGAAGTCTGGGGTTGGCGTCAATATCCCTTCTCCTCCGTCGTCTTCAGCCTGGGCAATCAAATCGCCGAAAATAGCGCTGGCCTTGTGGGTGATTGCCCTCTCCGTTACCGTATCGCCAGCGATTTCTTTGTCTTTTATCCAGACAAGAAGCAGCCTTCCCATCTCGTCGTGCACGTGGCTCCTCTTGCTAGACAAAATAGTCACGCCCTTAGAAGGTGTAGCTGCTTTGATGGCTTCCTTCTGCTTAAGGATGGTTCCTATCGTCGACGGATTTCGGCCATATTCCTTAGTGATCACACTCAACCGCATGCCAGCTTCATATTTCTGGATAATCTCCATTTTTGTCTCCAAAGAAAGCATCCTCTTCTTTCCGTGAAATTCAACTTTCTTGGGACCCATGACTACGTATATACTGTACATAATTAGGTTATGTAGTATACGTATGTACTAAAGTTCTCACACAACACGATAAAGTAGTACTACAACGAAATCACTAACGAATTTACGTTAATAAAAGAAATCGTATAGAGCGAACGAATTCGGCGTGCGTACGATAACGATGCTGAGTGGCCGAAGAAGAACGCCGCTACGTAGATGCACGATACGAGAGATGCTGACCAATAGGAGAGCATGATCTTATGGCGGTGACTAGCATCAGGAACCAATGGGAGAGCGGGAGGATGGTGGCGAGTCTACTCAGTTGGCAGCGTGCAAGTTTTAAAATTGTTCTCGGTGGTCCGGGCAAAATTTGGGACTAGTACAGCAACAACCTTTCGTATCCTGAACTATTTTCGTATGTAGAGCCAAAAAAATCTTCGTATTTGCTTTCGTAACTCGAATTTTTCATAAGTTGAGCCTTTTGTATGTCGAGGTACCACTGTATACAGTATATCTTTAAGGGTATTACTACATTTTATGGTAAAATAATAATATAATACAGTACTAATTTTCAAATAAATATTAAGTTTAATGAGATTAAACAATAACAATAATATTTCTCTCTCTCTCTCTCTCCCTCACGAAAGTTTATTTGTTTTGTAGTATAAATAAATGATTTACTATATAACTACTTTTCAAATAATAAGATTAATAGAAGAATAGCGATTCCCAGTCTTTTTATTCTCTTGGAGGAAGGAGGTCAGGGGAGTAAATGACAGTTTGATATACTAATTGGCAGAGGGGAAGGAGTCGGAGTCTAGGAGTTATTCTCTCTCTCTCTCTCTCTCTCTCTCTCTCTCTCTCTCTCTCTCTCTCTCTCTCTCTCTCTCTCTGGTAAAATGTTTAAGATGACTTTGAAATGATATTAACCCTTTAATGCCGAAGGGGAATAATAAAAATCGTCTCCCGTATGCCGAGGGGTTCTCAGAGTGATCGCCGAAACTGAAAAAATATTTTTTTTCAAAAAATCACAGCGCACTTAGTTTTCAAGATTAAGAGTTCATTTTTGGCTCCTTTTTTTGTCATTGCCTGAAGTTTAGTATGCAACCATCAGAAATGAAAAAAATATCATTATCATATATAAATAATGCGATATATGATAGCGCGAAAACAAAATCTCATATATAATTGTATTTAAATCGCGCTCTGAGCAAAACGATTAAAGCTAAAGAGTTAATTTTTTTTCGTTGTATTGTACATTAAATTGCAATCATTTTGATATATAAAACATTGTAAAACGATCAAAGCAACACAGAGAAATTTTTATCACAAAATGATGCATGAATTCATAACGCTTGGACGTAAAGTTTTTTTTTTTTTTTTCAAATTCTCCATAAATCGAAATATTGTTCTAGAGACATCCAATTTGTTTCAAAATGAAGGTAAATGACTGAATATTACTATACTGTATAAGAGTTTTAGCTTACAATTGCAGTTTTCGACCATTTCGGATGAGTTAAAGTTGACTGAATGTCAAATTTTTGTTGTTGTTTTATATGCAAATATTTCAAAAATGAGAAAAGCTACAACCTTCAATTATTTTTTGTTGTATTCTACATAAAATTGCGCACATTTTCATATATAAAACTCTATGAAATGCCTAATATGAAACGGAGCAAATATTACGAGAATGCGACGTACGCATTTCGTAGATTTGCGGTGGAGAATCTGCGCGCGGAGGGAAGGAAAGTTTTTTTTTAATTCACCATAAATCTAAATATTGTGCTAGAGACTTCGAATTTGTTTCAAAATGAGGATAAATGACTGAATATTACTAGACTGTAAGAGTTTTAGCTTACAATTGCGTTTTTCGACCATTTCGGTAGAGTCAAAGTTGACCGAATGTGGTTTTTTTTTCTATTTATTGTGATTTATATGCAAATATTTCAAAAATAAGAAAAGCTACAACCTTCAATTAGTTTTTGTTGTATTCTACATAAAATTGTGCACATTTTCATGTATAAAACTTTATGTAATGGCTAATTTAAAATGGTGCAAACATTACAACAATCGGACAAAAAATTTCTGATTTTTTTCGGAAGAGATACTTCGTGGACGTACCATACGTCCAATCGGCACCCAACAGGCAATTTATGACGACGTTTAATACGTCCAATCGGCGTTAAAGGGTTAATAATATAACCTCAAAGATTAATACAGTATAATAGGTTAGTAATTTTAGGTATATTTGAAGTAGGATGTTATTTAAGGTATACATATGGTATCTGAACTTTCAAGATTGGCAGTTATAAGCAATTTTAGTGGTGGTTCTAACTATTCGCGTGTTTTAACTATTCACGGGGGTGTCTGGTACACATCCCCCGCAAATACGGGGCGAACATTGTACTTATAATAAAACTGTTGTGTTTCAGTTTCACTTTATGATCTCATTGAAAGAAAACTTCTAGGCAAAATAATGGATATTAAAGAAAATTAATAAGGCTTTGAGGAAAATTGTTGTGGGACCTTGGCTGATAACCAGGCAGTTAATTTGTATATAATTATATTCTCTGTATGAAGTTCATTTGCTGGGCTTTACATGGGCCGCCCGTATTCGCCGTTCTCCGGATTCGTGGACTCACTGATTCGAGGATTTCTCTCTGGACCATATGTACCCATTATTTGCAGGCGATTTTCTTATTCGTTGTATTTTCCGACAAAAATAATCACTAATTAGAGTATTTTGATGTTATTTTCATGACTAAATACATTTTTATGATACAAAAAGATTTACTAATTTTCAAATAATATTGATTAATACTGTATTAGTAAGTTTAATCAAATTAAATGATATCACATAATAATGAATGTAATTATTCTCTCTCTCTGTAATTTCAAAATTCATATGTGGTTGTATTTTAAAGAGATAAAAATGACCTTTGCATTTCATTTACATAAGGATAACTCCTCTCTTACTGAGATGAGAGAATTTTTTTGGTAGATGCATGTGTTTATTAATAATATCAAATAATAATAAGATCACTAATTTCAAATGAAAATTCTTCCCTTCATCTTTTTCTGTATCAATTTCCCTACCTTCTCATAACTCCAGTGATGCTCGGAGCTGGGAAGCTGTCAAATATGTCAAATAACATTACCATACAATGGTCAACGAATTAATGGTTTTTATGCAATCTCTCTCTCTCTCTCTCTCTCTCTCTCTCTCTCTCTCTCTCTCTCTCTCTCTCTCTCTCTCTCTCTCTCTCTCTGAGATGAGATCATGTTTATGGTACATGTATGTAATAAGTTTATTATTATTTTCCAATAATAACACTGTAATATGTATGATAATAATACCATAACTGTAATTACAAAATTCATATGTGAGTATTTTTAATACAATCATCTTTCCATTTCACTCATTTAAACAATGTAAGTACAACTCTCTCTCTCTCTCTCTCTCTCTCTCTCTCTCTCTCTCTCTCTCTCTCTCTCTCTCTCTCTCTCTCTCTCTCGGCTGCAAGTGTTAGAAGTACAAGTACGTATGTATGTATGTAAGGAGTTATTTCCCCTCTCTCTCTCTCTCTCTCTCTCTCTCTCTCTCTCTCTCTCTCTCTCTCTCTCTCTCTCTCTCTCTCTCTCTGTTATAGACAGTTTATATATCTCTAATGGCAAAATGTTTAAGATGACTTTGAAATGATAATAATACCAATTCAATGGTATATTTGTTTTAGGATGATACTTTAAGTATACATTTGGTATTTGAACTTTCAAGATAGGCAGATAGAGGCATTTTTAGAAGGGAGTTCTAACTATTTTGCTGGTTTGAGCTATTCGCAGGGGTGTATGGTACACATCCCCTGCGAATACAGGGGGAACACTGTATTTGGTTTTTCATGCTATGATTTTTACAATTTTAGTTTCCAAATTCTTAAAAATATGTAAAATTTCAATTGTAGGTATTAGAAGAAAATGACTACGGCCGAGGTGTTGACTGGTGGGGTTATGGAGTGTGTCTCTATGAAATGATGGTTGGACGCTTACCATTTTATGATAGAGATCACGATAAGCTCTTCCAGCAAATTGTATGTGATGATGTAAGTGTCTGAATTGTTCCTTTAGTATTATATTAATATATATTAGGTAAGATTTTTATCAGACTAGCACTTCTTAATTTTGCTGCAAATAATCTCTTACTCCTAGTTATCCTAATATTGCTCCAAATAATATTTTTATATATGATACTTACCAATTAATTACAATGCTTAAAGTTTCACTCGCCAGCAGCTTCCAAATTTTAAAGTCATGGTAGCGCCAGCATCCCGTCTTACTCTGAGAGTAAGAGAGGAACAACTTCAACAAGGAGTTCTGTTGTTTTCTGCTGGCTCTCGACTGAAGTTCAGTTGTGAGTGGTCTGCTTCGATTTTTAATTTTGACACTTTGCCTTTGGGAAGTTTGTTGATGATGTATTGGTAGCCATGGCTTTATTGTTTTTGTCAAGTTCTCTGATAGAGAACATCAGTTTTCATCAAGTATTTGGACTTATTCTAGGTTTTGATTTTTTTTTTTAAGACAATTTGTGGCTTTTCAAGATTTCTGAAACTAGTGCTGCTAGCATAAGGTATTGTAGCAAAGGCTGTAACTAGGCTTACTAAAGAGAAGTATGATTCACACACCTTATGTATAGAGCGTAGGGGACAGGAGTGTTAGTTGACAAAGTGTGACAAATGTTAAGAGTGAAATGCTAAAAAGTGGAAGGTTTTGGGTTCCCATTTAGGAAAGCTAGACAGGGATAGAACCGAGACAAAGACAGTAGATTGTAAGTCTGTAGATAATTCAGCTAAGTTTTCTGTTGATAATATTCCTAATGTTTCTATGCCTGCTACTGCTGTGTCACCTGTTCCCAATCCTATAACTGTTCAATCTGCTCCCTTACTCAGCTCCCTAGCTTCCAATCCTGACCCCTTTGCCAGCCTCGAGTCAAAAATTGTTAGTAATTTCGATGCCAAGTTGTTAGTGGAGTGACAGTGGAGGAGATTCCTGTTCGTCCCACCAATTCTCCAAGGCAAAGGCCACTGGCATACTCCCCTACATCTGGGAACAGTCTTAATGGAGGCCGTTGGGAGTTCAGTGGGGTCTGCCCTCAGACAGTCGTCACCTCAGTCGGACATGTTGCAGTGTTCTAGGTCGTGTCAAAGGCTGGCTGTTGGAAAGGCATCCAGAAGGAAGTGTAAAGGTTGTCCTTAAGTTCTGAGGCTCCCAGCCCTAAGAAGAGGGAAAGTGGTGCTTTAATAATGAATCTTGGCCATTAAAAAGGCTTGTGGCAGACTCAGTCCACTCTCCGCCTTTAAAAGATTTAGAGAGCACTGCAGCCTTCATGAAGTTTCTGGGACTCTCCTGAACGTTTTTCTCCGGAATAGCCTGTGTGGGAACCCAGGCGTTTCTCTGCCTCAAAATGTTCCTCTTCCTCTAGAAAGCATCTGATGGCACCAGAGCGCCCAATGGCGCCCACGAGCAGCTGAACGATAGTAATCTGAGTTTTAGCTTTGCCTGGGCTAGGTTTAGTTTTTCAGCGCTCCTCAGTATACAAGCTCCCATCACCGCCGAAGAGTGCATCACACAGACGTAGTTTGCCTGCTTCAGAACGTCCGGCACATTCTCAGATGCGTTTAGTGCCAGATGCCAGACGTTTGGCAACAGCTACTCCATCCACTATAGAGCAAAGATCAGCAAGGATATATACTGTTAAATTTAAACCAAGTTGTAGCTGAAGCTGAGAAAACTATTCAAGCTGTTAATGACTATTATCGTGCATCAGCAGCAAGGATAAAACTCTAGTAAACTTATGCCATCAAACACAAATGTAGATAAAATTGAGATAAATAATTTTAATCAAAACTATTGGGCTTTAAAGAACACATTTTACTGTTGTTTCTAGCCGATAAAAGATAAATAATGTAAAGCTCATATTACGATGAAATCAAGTGAAAACTACAAACGGAATCACATAATTTTTTTACACTAAATGTGCCACCAATGCAATATGTTAAAAAAAAAAATTTAGTTCACAACAAGACGTATTCAAGTCATATTTCAACTTAAGAACACTTTGTGAAATAAAATATGACCTTGCCTTGTGTGAGTAAAGTATCTTGATATTCTTATATGTTAACTAGAAGCAAGAAAATTTGCTCAGAATTGAGGTAAATATGGCAAAGTAAACTTGTATTTGCCATCAGCAGGTTTCCAAACCAAAACAGGGACCAGACCACTATGTTAGTATTTTATCATACAGTAATATCAGAATACAGTGAAGTCATGTATAACTTTTTAAAAGATTTATGGAAAAGATGCATATTTGTTATGTTCTTATTTTATAATTACAAGTAGCCATCAGCTTGTTCTGCATATGAACAAATGACAGATTTTTAATTATGTATTTTTCGTAGCTAACAAACTTTATCCCATCTTCTAGTTAAAGAAGTTCAAAAACAGCGGAAGAGAATGAGAAGTATTATTTTAACATTATTCTCATTGCGTAAATGTTACAGCCATGAAGAACTGAACAAGAAACATCTTTTATGCTAAGTACAATCAAATTGGATAACAACGACATCTGTTTGACTTGTATTGCAACCATTGTACAATAGTAAACAATTACTGTAGTTGTGGTAAACTTTCTTCACTATAGATCAAAGATCAGCAAGGAAATATACTGTTAAATTTAAACCAAATTGTAGCTGAAGCTGAGGAAACTGTTCAAGCTGCTAATGACTATTATCGTGCATCGGCAACAAAGATAAAACACTTGTAAACTTATGCCATCAAACACAACAGAAGATAAAATTGAGAGAAAATAATTTTAATCAAAACTATTGGGTTTTAAAGAATGAATTTTACTGTTGTTTCACGCCGATAAAAGATAATGTAAAGCTCATATTTCGATGAAATAAAGTAAAAATAGCGAATGGGATCACTTACTTTTCTTGTACGATAAACACGCCCCCAACACAATCTGTTAATGAAAAAAATGATTTAGTTCACATTTCGACTTAAAAACTCATTGCAAAATGAAAAATGACTTGTTTTATTTAAGTAAAGTATCTAGATATGTATTCTTATATGCTAACTAGAAGGAAGAAAATTCACTCAGAATTGAGGTAAATACAGCAAAAAAACTTGTATTCCCCATCAGCTGATTTACAAACCATAACATTGACTGCTATGTCAGTTTTTTTATATAACAGTAATATGAGCATACATACAATGTTATTGGATACAGTGAAGTAATGTATAACTTTTTAAAAGATTCATGGAAAAGATACATATTCATTATCTTTTTTATTTTATAATTATATATAGCCATCAGCTTGTTCTGTGTATGAACAAATGACAAATTTTTAATTAATATTTATTTTTCATAACTAACAAACTTTATCCCATCTTCTAGTTAATTGAGTTCAAAAACAGCAAAAGGGAATGATGAAAGTATTTTAACATTATACCCATTGCTTAAATGTGTACAGCCATGAACAATCTAATGAGAAACAACTTTTTTGCTAAGTACAACCAAATTGGAAATATACTGTAAAATTTAAATCAAGTTGTAGCTGAAGCTGAGAAAACTGTTCAAGCTGCTAATGACTATTATCGTGCATCAGCGACAAGGATAAAGCTCTTGTAAATTTATGCCATCAAACACAACCATAGATAAAATTGAGAGAATATAATTTTAATCAAAACTATTGGGCTTTAAAGAACACATTTTACTGTTGTGTTTTCACACCGATAAAAGATAAATATGTAATGTAAAGCTCATATTACAATGAAATCAAGCAAAAATAGCAAAGGGAGTCACATAATTTTTTTACACAATAAACATATCCCCAATGCAATCCGTTAAAAAAAATAATTTAGTTCACAAGGAGACTTATTCAAGTCATATTTTGACTTAAAAACTTGTCGTAAAGCGAAAAATTATTGTCTTATGTATGTAAAGTATCTAGATATTCTTATATGCTAACTAGAAATGAGAAAATTTGCTCAGAATTGAGTTAAATACAGCGAAAGAAACTTGTTTTTGTCATCAGCTGATTTTTAAACCAAAACATTGACCACTATGTTAGTATTTTATAATAAAGTAATATGAGAATACATACAATATTATTGGATACAGTGAAGTAATATATAACTTTTTAAAAGATTCATGGAAGAGATGCATATTCATTACGTTTTTATTCTATAATTATATGTATCTATCAGTTGTTCCTACACGTAATACAAATTCTCTTTCCTTTACATAAAGAATTACTATTCAGCGCCAGTAACTGCTTGTCCGATGGTCGGGAGTCCCGCCCGACTGGAGGTAAACATATCGCTTTGCTTTCGATCGCCGTCGGGTGAAGACATGTTCTCACCTCTCTCCCGCCTCTGTTGTGAGATATTGTTGGAAACCAACCTCAGCTGCTTACCTCTACCTTACTTGTGTGTGTGAGATTGTATGTACTCTTTTCCTTATTTTTGTTCATTTTTTGTGGAATTGCATTGCTGGACACCATGCAGTCCCACGAAGTGGAGAAGCCCTCTCGCCCCCATCCAACCGGAGAGTGTGCCTTGGAGTTGGAGGCTGCAAGTGTGGGGCATTTCGGTCCAGTGATGCTGTGGACCCTCATCCATTGTGTACTAGGTGCTGAAGGCGTGAATGCTCTTGGGCCGTACCCTGTGATAATTGTGTCTCCTGGTCGGAGGAGCAGTGGCAGTTGTACGAGAAGAGGAGAAAACCACGTAAAGTCGCCAAGGTGTCGTCGGAAAGCTCTCCCTCGACACCTCTGGTGACAAACACGTCGTCTTCCTTTCTCCCTCCTAGTCAACTCCAGCATAAGGCTCTCTCCCCTTCGGGGAATGTGTCCTGCTCTGCCTCTTTGCTTGATTTGTCGAGCGCAGAGGAAGGAGCACTACACCCCGACCTGGAGTTGTACTCAGGGTCTTCTGTCCGTTCAGGATGGGATCTTTCCCCCTTTGAGCGAACAGGAACCCCCCCTATTAACCCGACTGTTGCATCCCCAGGGGTGGAGATGAGGACTACCACCACAGTACCTACACCAGCGTATGCCGCACCTCCGCACTTGGTGTATACCCAGCACATAACCACGGTCACCCCTTTGGCTGTACAAGCTCCCACTGCCATTCCTGGCCCGGAAGGAGATGGTTCCTCCGCCGCCTGGGTTTGCTGTCCTCGCGGCCTGACTTCGAGTGCCCGAAGAGCTCCCCTCTAGACCATCCTCCGGTAGCTGTTGCTGTGCCTGCTGTCTGTGTACCTGCCCGTGGAAGTGCTGCCGCTCCCACAGGTCCCTCCGGACTGGTGGAGTTGGGCCGTGTTGCTACCGCAACTACCCCAGCTCCATCCTGGATGGAGGACCTGTCTGCTGACCTGAGGAAGCTGGCGAAGAAGTCGAAGAAGAGGAAGGTGTCATCATCTTCTCTGTTGTCTTCTTTGTCATTGTCTCGCCTCTTCCCCTTCAACTTCCAAGGCCCCCCGGTCGAGGAAGAAGGTGGCTTCACCCCCCCCCCCCCCCCCCCCCCCCCACCCCAGAAGTCTCACTCAGAGACTTCTAAAGGTCTGTCCCGCTCTGGCGGAACAGGTGGGTCTTCCGCTGGTCCTCCCGTTCTGGCGGAACAGGTGGGTCTTCCGCTGGTCCTCCCGTTCCTCCGGGAACGGGGCCCGTCTCTCCTTCCTCAGGGAAGAAGAAGACGGGGACCGTAGGGGTACCAGCTAATGCTGGTACCTCTGCTCCCGGCTCCTGAGGTTCCGCCTCCAGACCAGGAACTGTCTCGACCGCTCGCTCACAAGTGCCACCGAGTGACCGTGCAGCCAAGGTCCAGACCATTGAGTAAGCTCACCATCAGGACCCAGACACGGAGTGGAAGGCTGGCAAGAGTCGCTCAGGTGACTCGCCAGGCCGGCGATCGCTCTCGTGGTGATCCCCCAGTTCCCAGGGTTGATGTGACGGTCCCACCAGACCGTTCACTCGTCGTGGCTGGGAAGAGGTCCCCCAGTCACCAGGTCCAAGAGGGCGGTGCTCGCTCTCATCGCGTCAGTGGACACTACCAGTCGCCCGACCGTCGCTCCCACTGGGACCGGATGGGTCGCACGACTAGTAGCAGCTCTCCTGATACACAAGACTGATGCTACCATCCTCGGTCCAGCACTTCTCCACACGGAGACCACTGGTCCAGACCTGCAGCTCGATTGCCACCACAGGTTGGCAATCGCCTGCAGTCCTCCCAGCCCACCGGCTCTGCTGGTAGGCAGGGCAGGAGCGTCAGATCTTCCTCACCTTTCCCTTCAGCCTCCTTGGGCTACACTGGGAGGAGCAAGGTGAACAGGAGTGACTGCGAAGAGTGTGCTCCTTACAGTCCCGCCACGAGAGCCTACGATCCTGGCTCGGTCTTTGGACCTAGCAGATCGTACACTCAAGTGGTTGCAGGAGACCACGATTGATCTGGCGAGGTTCTTCCTCCTGAAGGAAGAGTGTCTTGAGAGGTGATCGGCCTGGATGGATCTGACGGTTCATCGCCACAGGACGCGATCACCCCCGAGATGCAGAGGTCCTTTGTAGAGGTCATTGCGCTGATTCGTCAGCACAACGACCTCGGGGAAGAATCGGTGGTTACTCCCTCTGATCCTCCATTGAGGTTAGAGTCGTTCTGGGGACCTAAGAAGGAACCCAGAGTGACGGTGGGTTAACCCCGGTCCACCTTGACCAACGGTGTGCTGGACTAGGTGAATGCTCTCGTCTCCAGACAGGAGGATTTGCTCAGGTCCAGCAGGTTGGACAAGCTGCTTCCCCCTCTGCCTCGCCAGCGGCGTTTCTATGTGCCTTCAGTAGACCCGTTGCCGACCAAGCAGGTTGATCTGGAGATAGCTAGGCTAACTCCGGTGGTGCCTCTTCATCACCTGCTGTCCGAGAACCATAGATGCATCGGTCCTGGAAGCGACTGCCATCACAGCTTTCCAGGCCATCTCCTGGCTGGATATGTGGTCCCTCACAGTATCCAGAGTCGTAGCCTCCTCAGGAGCTATCGTTCCCGAGGAAGACTCGGCGTTCAGGAGACTCTGCCAGTCTGGAGGTAGGGCCATCTCCTACCTCGCCCACCAAATGGCCAACCTGTGGGCCAACCTGGTCCTGAGACGACGGGACTCGGTTCTGGCTCGGGTAACCACAGTGGCCGGTCGAGAGGTAACACTGGGTCTACGTAACGGACCATTGCCGGGTTCCTCCTCTCTCTTCCCCAGAGAGATGGTGGACGCTGCAGTGGAAAAGCAGAGAACTGAGGACTGACTGCCTAGTACACCAGGCAGTTTCGAAGACTTCTGGGCAGTCTTGAGGAACTGTGGCCAAACCTCGGAGCTAGGCTAGCTCTTCCTTCACTCCCAAGACGCTAGCACCGTCGAGGGCAACGCGAGGAAAGACCCAGCCTTCCTGTTCCACTTCGAGGAGTGAGTGTCAGCCCTCCTCCTAAGCCTCCTTCTCTCGTGGGAGAACGGCTAAGTGGAAGGGGAAGAGAGGGAAACGCTAGGGACGGCGTTCCCCCTCACCTGCTGCCGGAAGTTGGGGGGATGCCTGGTGAGCCATTGGCCAACTTGGCAGCGCTACGGAGCCGAGACCTGGGTAGTGGATGCCCTTCAGGAGGGATAACTACTGCCCTTCGAGTCGAGGCCACCCCTCACTTCACACCCGGTCCACCTTAAGATGTACGTCCCCGGTTCTGCCAGGGACGTAGTACTGAAAGAAGAAGCCAAGACCATCTGAGCAAACAAGCTGTGGAGATCGTGCGAGATCAGTCACTGGGTTTCTACAGCCAACTCTTCCTGGTGGAGAAGTCTACAGGGGCCTGGAGACCGGTGATAGATCTCTGTTTGTTGAACCAATTCGTTTGCCAGACTCGGTTCATGATGGAAACAGCACGCTCAGTGCTCGATTCCATCAGGGAGAACGATTTCCTGCTTTCGGTGGACCTGAAGGATGCATATTTTCAAATACCCATCCATCAGTCCTCCATGAAGTACCTCCACTTTATCCTCAATGGGACGGTGTACCAATTCAGGGCACTTTGTTTCGGTCTCTCAACCGCCCCACAGGTGTTCATGCGAGTGTTCACTCTGGTGTCGGCCTGGCCCATTGGTCGGGATACGTCTGATGAGGTATTTCGACAATTAGCTGGTCCTGGTGAGCTCCCGCTCGCATTTGTTACAGGAGAGAGATTGACTCCTCGACTTATGCCGCGATCTGGGGATCGTGGTAAATGTCGAGAAGTCAGATCTCGAACCCAAGCAGAGGATAAAGTACCTGGGTCTGATGATCGATACAGCAGCAGCAAAAGTGTTCCCCGCAGACTTGCTGAACAGCAGATTCAGGGAGGCCGCCAAACGGTTCCTGTCACGACAGGAACAGTCAGCTCAGCAGTGGCAAGTCATGATTGGTCACCTGTTGTCACTAGAGAAGTTAGTCCCTAACGGGTGTCTTCACCTGCGGTCTCTCCAGTGGAGAGTAAAGGAGTGCCGGTCACAGGCACGGGATCCACAATCCTTCCTGGTTCCTCTCACGGAGGAAGTAAGGTAGGACCTGGCCTGGTGGCTAGACGACAGGAACCTCTTAATAGGAGTGCTCCTGCGCACCCCCCCCTCCGGAGATGCTGCTGTTCTCAGATGCATCGACTGAGGGTTGGGGTGCAACTCTTCCAGCACACCTGGAAGAGTTGCTGGTTGCAAGAGTGTGGAACCATCATGACAGGCACCTTCACATCAACTTCATGGAACTCAATGCTGCGTTCCTCGCACTCCAAGAGTTCCAGGAACGAGTGGTGGGACACTCAGTGGTGTTGATGAGCGACAACACCACGGTAGTGGCATATGTCAACAAATGGGGGTCTAATGTCCCTCCCGTTGCACCAGTTGACGATGCAGGTGCACGAGTGGGCAGTAGCTCACTCGGTAGAGCTGTCAGCCAGATACATTCCAGGCAAGAAGAATGAAGTGGCAAACAAGCTCAGTCACCAGAATCAGGTGATTGGGACCGAATGGTCTCTACACCTAGACGTGGCAGAAAGGCTCTTCAACCAGTGGAGGCGTCCAGTTGTGGGTCTGTTTGCCACCCGGCACACCAGAAAACTTCAGGTTTTCTTCTCAGTAGTGCCGGACCCATGGGCAGCTGCAGAGGACTCGTTCCAGTTATCCACCATCTCTTGTGAGCGAGAGGCTTTAGCCGAGTAGCAACAGAGATGGCTGGTTACCTCAGACAGTTCTCTGCAGCAGTATACCAGGGAAAGTGGTCCGTCTTCTGTGGTTGGTGTCATAGACGGTGTCTCTCTCCGCTCAGAGCCACTCTTTGGCAGGTAGCAGATTTCCTCATCTTTCTTCGCCAAGAGAAGCTCCTCTCTGTCTCCACAGTCTAAGGCTACAGAACCGCCCTGGCCCTAGTCCTTAAACTGCGAGGAGTTGATATTTCCACCTCCATAGAAATATCACTACTGAGGAGCTTCGAGACGTCTTGCCCACCCAGGGAACTCAGGCCCCTGGGGTGGGATGTGACTCTCGTCTAAGGAGCTTGACTCGCAGACCCTACGAGCCACTCCGAGAGTCGTCAGACAGTGATCTTACCCTCAAGACCGTCTTTCTGCTGTACCTGGCATTGGCAAAGAGAGTAGGAGAACTACACGGTCTTTCCTTCGATGTTAAACACTTGTGGGAATGGGATCATTTACGCTTGATTTCGTCCCGGATTTCGTAGCGAAGACTCAGAACCCTTCGGTCCCTGATGCCAGGTTCGAGTCCTTCACGATCCCCTCACTGGAAGACTTCACCGATAATGTAGATGAGATGCTGCTTTGTCCTGTGAGGGTGCTATGTCACTATCTGAAGAAAACTTGACATCTCAGGCCCGAGTCTCGACGCCTCTTCGTTAACACCAGGGTGACCAAGAAAGAAGTGTCCAAGAACACTGTTTCTTTCTGGCTTCGTGAAGTAATCCGGAAAGCATACGACTCCGACAGGAGTGCCGACACCAGTACCTTTCGTCCAAGAGCCCACGAAGTCAGAGGCATTGGTCCAACCCTTGCATTCTGCAAGAACTTGTTCGTGGCACAGGTACTGAAGGCAGGGGTTTGGGCCAACCAGACCACCTTCACCTCCTTCTACCTTTGGGATATTGCCCACAGGTCCTTGGACACATTTTCCTTGGGACCCGTGGTGGTTGCTCAACAAGTTGTGTAGCTTACCCAGCTTCTTTACTGGACAAGGTAGCATCTTGTCCTTGTGAGACTGCATGAATGGAGAGTGAATGAGAGTGTGACTGGCTTCTCTTCCTCTTCTTTTTCTTCCCTCTCCCTGCGGGCAGAGGATAGCGGTCATCACCACACTGGGCAGGACGGAGATGCAGGTAAGCTACGTAACCAAGCTCTATTCTATCCCTTTCATTATGGATAGAAACGTTTATCTGCCCCTTCCCTAACAAGGGGGGAAGAGGACACCAGTGAGAGACAAACCCAATACTTTATATTTGGCTCTTACATAGGACCCAGTTCTTGCTTGCTATTTGTAAGAGGTACGCTGGCCTCCCTCTTATGAATTGGTCCAGAGATCTGACCACTGATCTTCCAGTGCATATCCGATCAGTTGGACAGAGGCTAGGGTCCCCCCCCCCCCCCCCTCTGCTCATACGACCAGGGAGGGAACCCAGGTTGGGCGAACACCAGTCTGTTCACAAGACTCAGATTCCACCCACCAATAAGTGAGTCTACCTTATGGAAAGGACTGAGGGTTTGTATTACGTGTCAGAACAAATCACAATTTTTGGAAGTAAATTGTATTTTTCCTAACTATACAAACCTGAGGTCCTTTACATATAGTCCCACCTCATGCCACCCCTCACCCTTTTCCTGGGCCTAAAGCAAAGTGATATGTTTACCTCCAGTCGGGCGGGACTCCAGACCATCGGATAAGCAGTTTCTGCTGAACTACCTAGTTAGTAAATCTTACGACTGGTCCAGCTGGCGCTGAATAGTAATTCCTTATGTAAAGGACCTCAGGTTTGTATCGCTAGGAAAAATACAATTTACTTCCAAAAATTGTGATTTTGTTCTGTGTATGAACAATTGAAAAGCTTTTAATTAATTTTTATTTTTCATAGCTAACAAACCTTAGGTCTTAACATTGACTGCCTGCTTCTAGCCACCCCTCTCATGTTTCATCCTGGGTTGGAGGAGAGACTGATGTGTCACTGGATTCAAGAGCAATCTCTTGACTCGCCTCCACATCAACTACGCATTGGATACCAGATGCCACAGATTACTTGCATTTACAATTTTTTATAGTTTTTAACTGGTTTCCATCTGGCGCCAGATTTATCCTATTGTTAAAGATCTCAGTTTTTGTTAGCCATGAAAAATACAAATTAATAAAAAATTTGTCATTTTAGATTTTTGTCAATTTGAACTATGAGCTAACACCTTTCATAAAGTATAGTACTTGTATGAATATTTATGGGTAAGGAAATATAATGGCTCAAACAGGGTTCTGGTTGGCATAAAGCTGATTTTTAATCAAATGCTTTGTTATAATACACATAAACATTGGTTAGAATGAAAAAAGGGCAAATGCAAATGGTTTATATAAAATTAAGTATGTTTTACATTTATGTATTGGACTATAACTCTGTGGTTTGTGTGTGTTGGAGAGAGAGAGAGATTCTCTCTCTCTCTCTCTCTCTCTCTCTCTCTCTCTCTCTCTCTCTCTCTCTCTCTCTCTCTCTCTCAGCATGATATGTCCATGTGGACCTTTGTCTAGTCGTTAATTGTGCAGCAAAGATTTTCTCATATTTTGGAAATTTGTTTGTTCATTTCATTGTTGTCCACATGCTTCTTGGGATAGTTTAAACATATATATTGTGTTCATTGTGTAGCATTACTTTTACATATGAAAATACTGTTTAGGATTTATTTTGAAAGTTGTAAGGTGAACCTCTAAATTGGAGGGATTGTCAGGCATACTTTGCAAAGAAAATGTCCTATTAGGGCCAGGGCAAGGTGCATAAAGTTGTGACAAGACCTGTTATGTTGTGTGGGATAGAAGTGGCACCATTGCAGAACAGAATAAATTAGATGTGGCAGAAATGAGGATGCTAAGATGGATGAGTGTAGGGGCAGGGAGAGAGAGGATTAGAAATGAGTACAGCAGGAGATCAGCAAGACTCATTGTAGCAATAAAAGAAGCACAAGAGTTAAGGATGAAGTGGTTTGGGCTCCTGATGAGAAGGGGAGATTGTGAACAACATGTTGTCGTAGAGAGTACTATGGCTATAGGGCTGCTAACACAAAGGAGAGGAAAGCCTAAGGGAATATGGAGAGATTGCATTCAAGAAAGCATGATAAACAGAAGTAGATGAAAGTAGGATACAAAGTAGAAAGACTTGAATAGGCTTAGTCAAATCAGTGACACCAACTAGGGATAATGTTTAGGTGATTAGTGACAATTTTCTTTAAAACTACGTTACAAATATTTAATTTTATTTCCAAGAAGTGGGACCAATTAATTTTTTTTAATTGTAGGTTCGATTTCCACGAACAATATCACAGGAGGCACGTGACTTACTAAAAGGCCTGCTACACAAAGATCCTAACAAGCGATTAGGTGGCGGTCCAGGGGATGCAAAAGAGGTGCAGGCTCACCCATTTTATATAACTATTAATTGGAAACTCCTTGAAGAAAAAAAGGTAAGGGAAATTGGAACTGAACATTTATTTGCTATGTATAGATACAATCCCTGCAGTTTTACCTATTTTGTGAAGGCTGCATGACTATAGTGGTAGCGAATTTCAGTGTAAAGCTGATGCCAAACCACTGCTGTGGTAGTAGTATGAAGATGCTCTCCTGTCATTCAATATATGTCCAAGTTTACTTTTTCGTGAAAGATAATTTTTGATGACCATTTGGTTGATTTAAACATGATGATGATGATGATATACTTTGCATGCGAGGTTTATATTCTTACAATATTGATAGCATGAAGAAGCTGTTCCTTAGTTGGGGGCCTTTTCATGCTACCAGTAATAATTACCATGGCAGTAGTTTGGCATTTACTGCATAAATTATCATTTTGGTAACATGACATGCTCTTTAGTATGTGGCACTGGTAGACCCCATCTACCCAAGAATGGGGTTACTGCTGTAACTGATTATTGTAATGCATATTATTAATGCTACTGAAGGTGTTTTGCAGTTTTTTTTTTTTAGGTTAAATTACCCTTTAATCTATTTACCTCAAAGTAATTTATGTACATTTGTTTGCACAAGACACATTGTACAAAAGTTAAGCACAGACTTATAGAACTTGACAGAGCACAACAAATTAGTGTGTAAACGAGCTTCTAGTACACAAACACAGTTTTTTAAACCATTATTGCTCGGTAAAAAATGCTTAGTATAAGGATTAATAAATTCCGTGAATAAGTCACATGTAGCCACATAACAAAAATACAAGAAATTGTTAATGTAAAATATAGTCTACATAGAGTTAACCAAGCAGTCTTAGTTTAATCCCTGTGTGATGCATTAAGTCACTAAAAACGTAGAGGCTGCCCTCGGTTAGCGGCAGGGTTCCGTTTCTGGCCGCTGATACTAAGTGATTTTCGACGCTAAGCGATTTTAAAGCCCTTGGCCGCCGCACACCTTCTTTCGAAATTCTAGACCAGTTAACAGCGCCCTGACCAGTCAAACGGCGCCGTAATCCCGCGATGGCACAATAAGTAAAATTATATTTATGCAGTATAGTACTATGGAATTTACTGTACAGTAGTACTGTACAGTACATTATAGTATTGTAAATACTGTAAAGTGAATAAAGCCTAGCTTTAATCCTTTGGGTGTCTAGAGTATGTAAAGATATAATAAAGTTTTATAAGTACGTACAGTGTACAGGTAGCTGTAGTGTTCAAGTTAAGATAATTCGTCTTATGATAATCCGATTTTATGAGAGACCAAATTTCAATAGCCTAACTTTATCCCATCTTCTAGTTACATAAGTTCAAAAGCAGCAAAAGAGAATTATGAAAGTATGGTTTTAACGTTATACTCGTTGCGTAAACGTGTACAGCCAAGAACAACTGAACGAGAAACTACTTTTTATTTTTTTTTTCCCCCGAAGTACAACCGAATTCAATAACATCCGTTTGGCTTGTTATAAATGACGTGTGTAGAATAGAACTGAGATATTTTGATGTAATAACTTTATTCGCTATAGATTAAAGATCAATCGGGAAATATACTGTTAAATTTAAACCTAGTTATAACTAAAGCTGAGAAAATTGTTCAAGTTGCTCATGACTATTATTGTGCATCTACAACAAGGATAAAACTCCAGTAAATGTATGCCATCAAATACAACCGTAGATAAAACTGAGATAAAATCATTTTAATCAAAACTACTGTGCTTGAAAGAACACATTTAATGTTGGTTTCACGCCGATATAAGATAAATAACGTAAAGTTCGTATTTCAATGATATAAAGGAAAATTGCAAACGGAATCATGTAATTGTTTTCCGCAATAATCATGCCGCCAACGTAATCTGTTAATGAAAAAAAAATGAGTTCGCAATCACAAGACATATTCAATTCATATTTCCACCTAAAAACACGTTGTATAAGGAAAAATAACCTTGTCTCGTATAAGTCAAGTACGTATTTAGATATTCGTTTATGTTAACTAGAAGCAAGAAAATTCGCTAAGAATTGCGTTAAATATGGCGAAACATGGCGAAACAAACTCGTATTCGCCATCAGCTGATTTGAAACCAAAACATTGGCTGCTCCGCGGAATACTAGCTTAGATTTGCCATAGTATTTTATAATACAAAAATATGAGAATATATAACTTTTTAAAGGATTTATGGAAAAGATGCATAAGTAATAAAATAACATCATACATTTTTCGGAACAGTGGTGGACAAGAACGAACATGAAAAAACATCCTCTGACAACGTGGAGGGTAGTTACAAAAGCTGCATTAATTTGTATCATATTTATGTACAAATATAAAAATGCCCTATACTTAATATATTTTCATACTCATTTTAAACATAAAAGCATGAACATTTGTAAAATCAACACGTCGATTGCTAAATTTGCACTTTTTCAACTATATTTTCGGAAGAGTGGCAGACATCGGCTTACAAGAATGAACATGAAAAACAACGTATTTGATAACGTGAAGGGCAGTTTCAAAAGCTGCCTTTGTATCATATTTCTGTGCAGAAATAAGAATACCCCATACGTAATATATTTTCATACACATTTTAAGCATAAAAGCACGAACATTTATAAATCAACACATCCATAGCTAAATTTACACTCATTTAACCCTTAAACGCCGAGCCGGTATTTCCGAAAGTGTCTCCCGCATGCCGGTGGCGTTCGCGAGTGAGCGCTGAAGCAGAAAAAGTTTTTTAAAAAAAATCACAGCACACTTAATTTTCAAGATTAAGAGTTCATATTGCAATACACTCCCTGAACACCTGAATTAGCCCTGGTCACTGACCAGCCCAAACTATATCCCCACATATTTACCCACTAAGTGGGTAATTTTAACTGTCAGTGTTACCAACACTGCAGGTAAAATCTAGTCAAATGAGTTACCTGTGTTACCGTTGGCAATGCTGCCGCAAATACTGGCCACCAGTGGCCTGTCTCCTCAATTGTTTCTTGTTCGCCATGCTGTGCGGATCAGTCCCACATCAGGCAAACTTTTGGTCATTTAGCCCGACCCCACTCAGAGTTTTCGCATTTTGGTTCAAACTACGATTTCTCCCGTTTCACTTTGGATAGCTACTTTGTACTCGCTATGGATAAGTTCGACGATCGAGCCTTCTACCGTTGGATATGTTGGTGCTCATCGGCTCTAAATAACGTCGTCGCCGTCTGCAAACACCTCTGCTTCTACTTCATCTACAGTTCGATGATCGAGCCTTCTACTGCTGGATATGTTGGTGCTCATCGGCTCTGCACGCCCTTCAAGCGTAGGATGAGTACCCGCACACATGATCAACGTTCTTTTCGTTATTTCGTGTAGGAAGGTTCAGTGCAATACCAGTCAGAGAAGTTTGTCTTGGTCAAGAGACAACGAAACATTAGTTAGTTATCCAAGGAATTAGTGGACAGGTTATCATATAGTATGTTAAGCATACGTATTTCTAGCCTGGCGAATAATTTAACCAAAATAGAGATAGTGGTACTAGTAGTATAGTGGATTCTAATCGTTCTTTTTCAGCCCCCCTGCCTGTTCCAGAACCAGCCCTAACGGGTGCTGGGGGTTATGGAGAACCGCAAGCCTCCGAGTGGGTAGGATCTGCCGGCCCCCCCGGCAAGGAGCAGGCAGTGTTGGCAGCAGATTTCCCCTCCCCTCGATCTGTAAGTTCTCAGGATGATGAAAATTTAGGTCAGATACAGACGAGTAGGGATAATAGGCTAAATAGTGTTTAGGAAGAGAAGTGCAGGCTTCTTCCGGTCGGTTTTCTATTATAAGTAGTAGTTTATAGAGGGACAGTGTCCTTAGAGCCTCTTTGGGTTTTTCCTGCTTCGAGTTCCTTGCATCAGAAGCTTTTAGGCCTTGGTTGGTCGTTCAGATCTGGTTTCGGGTCTGTCGGGTTCTGAATAGTTGAATACTGATCCTTCGTCTTTAAGGTTACTTTCCTCTACTTATATGATAGGGTAATTTTTAATATCAACTAATTCTCTGTTCAACGCATATTGACTTACGATATTTCATTATGTAGAGAAATCGAATAAAATTAACTACGGCTAGCCTAGTGTTCACGTTCGATATATTGTATGCATATACAGTAGCCTAGCCTAGCCAAAAGTATTCGCTGTACTACATATCGGTTTAGAGTGTTTTCAATATATTTGTATGCATATACAGTAGCCTAGCCTAGCCAAAAGTATTCGCTGTACTACATATCGGTAGAGTGATTTTCATATATTGTATGCATATACAGTAGCCTAGCCTAGCCAAAAGTATTCGCTGTACTACATATCGGTAGAGTGATTTTTATAGTGGCTAACGCTATAGGCTCAAGGCATTCTGACTATGGATTATTCAGTACAGGTGTAATTGAAAAATAGTATAATTCAATATGAATGTAATCGAACAGAATGAAGATCAGATTCTGTCCGACTAAAGCATTAATTGTATTGTATGTATCATCATATTAGCGTAGTATAAATACTAACTCGGCAGTCATTCACGCTCTGGAATCAGCTGATGGCGAATACGGGTTTGCGTCGCCGTATCCACCTCATTTTTGTCCTGATTGGCTAGCGTAACTAACGTAGCAACTCTTCCTCACTTATGCCATGTTTGTCGTCTTGAAGGAGATGTGTTTTTAACCATGTTGGACATTTAACATAGTCAATAATGGTATCTTGTGGCATATAATCAGATGTCAGATATAAGGAATTCGTTTGTATGACGTCTTCATACGTTTAACAGACTAATTGCCCGTCAGTAGTTACATTGTGCTTATGTCAATTACAGTTACAAAGAATTACCAGTCGTATTATCAAATTACAGTGACAACTGAAATTAATATTTGGCCTAATAAAGTTAATTTAATTACCTTAAAATATGTAATTTATTATTTTCAATTAAATTACAATTACACAAGCTTGTCAAAACAGCACTGTTGTAAGGAGGCGTGGCTTAGACAGACAATGATGCCGGCTAGTCTATTTCCTTGGCTCCAGATTCATACATATCACTTGGTCTCGGCTAATGTTTTTGTTCCTAGTTAGCATAATGAATATCTGGATACTTAACTTATGAAATGAAGTCATACTATTCATCTTACGATATAATTTAAGGCCAAAATTTGACTAATACGTCTCATTGGAAGCTAGTTTTTCCCTCAGGTTAGATAGCGTAAATTTAGCGATTCCGTTCATTTTCACTTGTTTTCATAGGTATTACAAACCTTACATTTGATTAATCTTTTGTCGGTGTGAAAACAACAGTAAATGAGCTCTTTCATGCTATTACTTTCTTTTACCACGGCTACGTTTGAATTCATACAAAAGCTTGAGACTTCTATCCAGGTTGCTGATGCACGTAATTTTGCCTTATCAGCTTCAGCTACATCTAGAAGGTGAATACAGTAATTACCGTCGCACGCGGATGAATAGAATAAACGGATGTTGTTATCGGATTCGATTACTGTCGCACGCGGATCAATATAGTAAAGTGATGTTGCTATAGGATTCGATCGTATTAGCAACAAGTTCTCGTTCTGTTGTTCATAGCTGTACGCAGTTATACAAGTATATTATCATTAAGATAATACCTTTTAACTTAGAAGAGGGTGCAAATTTATAGAGGTGGAGATGTTAGACGGTTGTAATTCTCTCTCTCTCTCTCTCTCTCTCTCTCTCTCTCTCTCTCTCTCTCTCTCTCTCTCTCTCTCTCTCTTTCCTGATTTCATATTCTCTCTACTCATCCTGTTTTCCACCCTCTCCTAACACTTGATTCATTGTGCAACAGAGAGGTTTTTCTTCCTGTTACACCTTTTCAAACATTTTTCTGTCAATTTCCCTTCAGCGCTGAATGACCTCATAGTTCCCAATACTCGGCCTTTGGCCTAAATTCTGTTTTAAACCCTACAATCTCGCTGTCTGATGCATGATGCTGCCTACGCCAGCTGTGCGAGAGATATAAGAAGACTTATTTGCAGTGTAGTGCCGATTTTAAATACTAACCCCATCGTAAAATCGAATTAACGCAAGTCAATTACTTTAGCTTCAATACAAACTGTATTCATGACCACGTCTTGAATAATTTCCTGAATTTCTAATGTTTCTCAGGTTATCGTAGGGAATGGAGTCGGTCTAGTTTTCTCTTGCCCAGTTTTTCTGTTAAAACTTATAATGTCTTTACACTTGTAATCTTCTTTAGCTGCTCTTTCTTCGGATGTCGCTTCAGAGTCTTCTTGCTCATCCTGTTTTTATTTGCCAGTATCACAGCAGAGCCAGAGTTTTCATTTGTTTCCTCCTGAAATTTGGACATGATTTCTCTCTCTCTCTCTTCTCTCTCTCTCTCTCTCTCTCTCTCGTCTCTCTCTCGTCCATCTCTCCTTCTCTCTCTCGTCTCTCTATCTCTCTCTCTCTCTCCGGGGTTAAAGGAAATAATTTGGAGGGGCTGCCTTCGTAGCACCTTCCACGGGTCCTGCAGTTCTCAGGCTGCTGGTGTTGATGCTTCAAGGCGGTATCCGCAACCCTGTATTTTCATCCTTACTTGTATTGGGACGTAATGTGTCCTCCGTAGTTCTTGAGGAGGCTACGGCAGTTGGAGATTCATCTGCGCCATCGTTGACTGTATCGATACCGGTTGTCACCACCCACTCCTTTCAAAGGGTAGTTAGTAATCTTCCCTCTTCGTTCCCATTTATATACCTTAGGAGTGTGAGATGTAATGTGCTTACCGTGGTAATTGCTGGGGGGCTACGGCCGTTCGTAGTTCGTCTGCATCGTAGTTAGCACCTTTTGTGCCCTCGGCCCCCTTTCTTAGGGTAGCTGGTAATTCCTTCTGCGGCCCCCATTGGTTCGCAGTTCGTAACGCGTTATTAAAGCACTATGTACCACACAGTTGATTCTCCACCTGCACAATGTCGGCGCTAGGTGCTCCTGTGGTTACTCGTAGTGACTTTTCTCTCTCCTTATTTTCTCAACTTTTTCCTGCTGCTTTTCTGTTCCATCTTTAAGGGGTTTTCAAGGTGGGTTCGACCTTGATTCCGTGTCTACTGGGAGTACTTCTTTCCCTCACTTGCTCCGGACTCCAGTCTAGGTTTAGTATTGCTAACGGGGGTTAGTTGGATCGCATTTGCGACTTCTTCGCTCTTTAGGGGTGTTGCTCGCCTATTGTAGTCGTCCTGGTCTTGTGTCATATTCACTGGTGAGTGCGAAGTTTCGCAGTCAAGTGAGACTGGTTCAAGGTTAGGTCATCGTCTTGGTTGGTACACGTTTGGCGCAACAGTATGGGAGTGACTCGCATGGGTGGCCGTTCCTCGCCAAGGTATATTCGGCTCAGGCGTAACGTTATCGTCAGTGGGTAGTGAGGTTATGTGCAGTCGAGTGACTAACTCTTACAGGTTTTGCGGAACTGGTGACAGTTCGCGCTTGTGAGGAGGTGAACAGCGGTCGGACAGCAGGGGTTACATCATCATATCTGGTGGGAGTGTGGGTTGTGCAGTCGAGTACGACTTACACAGGAGTTTATCATCTTCTTGTTGGTATATCGTTGCGCAGTCGGATCGGTAGGCTCAGATATGATGGGATCTTGTATGTCGTTTGGTATCGAGCAGCCAGGCGTAGTAGGTTCCGGGTTCTTGGGTGCTGCTCTTGTCGGGGTTCGGCTTTTCTCCTTTTTCCTGTTCCGGTGTGGCTGGACAGGTCTGACAGAGGATAGATACCTTTGAAGAGAGACTCGTTTGCTAGTTGTGGGTTTTTGTTTCTCCGGCGAAGGAAGCGAGTATAACGGATTGTGGACTTTGTCCATTCTCTCTTTCTGCATTCCAGGCTCCGGAGGGATCTCAGTTAACCCTTAAACGCCGACTGTACGTATTTTACGTCGACATTTTTTGTCTCTCGGGTGCCGACTGGACGTATTTTACGTCGACATACAAAAGTTTTTTTAAAATTCGCGGAAAAATACTTTTAGGCCTACCAGCCAAAAACTCTTGAATCACGCGCCTTGGGGGATGCTGGGAGTTCACGGATCAAGGTGTTGTTTTGTTTACAATCGTTACGCAGGCGCACAAGCACGAATTTCTTTCTTGCCGCACTAAAAAGTATCTGTGACACATCTCTGAAATTATTTCGTCACTTTGACATAATTTTTGTACCATTTTAAATTAGCCGTTACATGGAGTATTATATATGAAAATGTGCGCATTTTTATGTAGAATACAACAAAAAAATACTCATGATTGTAGCTTTTATCAGTTTTGAGATATTTTCATATAAATAACGATAAGTGCCAAGATTTCAACCTTCGGTCAACTTTGACTACCGAAATGGTCGAAAAACGCAATTGTAAGCTAAAACTCGTATATTCTAGTAATATTCAATCATTTATCTTAATTTTGCAACTAATTGGAAGTGTCTAGCACAATATTTTGATTTATGGTGAATTTATGAAAAAACTTTTTCCTTACTTCCGCACGGTAACTCTTCCGAAAAAAATCCTACATGCGATTGTGGTAATGTTTGCACCATTTTAAATTAGCCGTTACATAAAGTTTTATATATGAAAATGTGCGCAATTTCATGCACAATACAACTAAAAACAACCTATAGTTGTAGCTTTTATCAATTTTGAAATATTTTCATATAAAAAATGATAAGTGACAAATTTTCAACCTTCGGTCAATGTTGACTTTACCGAAATGGTCGAAAAATGCAATTGTAAGCTAAAACTCTTATATTCTAGTAATATTCAAGCATTTATCTTCATTTTGCAACAAATTGGAAGTCTCTAGCACAATATTTTGATTTATGGTGAATTTATGAAAAAAATAACATTTTCTTTATGTCCGCGCAGTAACTCTTCCGAAAAAATCATACGTCCGATTGTGGTAATGTTTGCACCATTTTAAATTAGCCGTTACATAAAGTTTTATATATGAAAAAGTGCACAATTTCATGTAGAATACAACAAAAAATAATTGAAGGTTGTAGCTTTTCTCATTTTTGAAATATTTGCATATAAATTACGAAAAATAGAAAAAAACCACGTTCAGTCAACTTTGACTCTACTGAAATGGTCGAAAAACGCAATTGTAAGCTAAAACTCTTACAGTCTAGTAATATTCAGTCATTTATCTTCATCTTGAAACAAATTCGAAGTCTCTAGCACAATATTTAGATTTATGGTGAATTTAAAAAAAAAAAACTCCTTCCCTCTGCGCGCCGATTCTCCGCCACAAATCTCCGAAATGCGTACATCCCATTCTCGGAATATTTGCTCTGTTTCATATTAGGCATTTCATAGAGTTTTATATATGAAAATGTGCGCAATTTTATGTAGAATAAAACGAAAAATATTTGAAGGTTGTAGCTTTTCTTATTTCCGAAATAATTGCATATAAAGAAAATATATAAAAAAATTCTACATTCGGTCAAATTTAACTCTTCAGATATGGTCGAAAACTGCATTTGTAAGCTAATATTCTTACAGTATAGTAATATTCAATCATTTGTCTTCATTCTGAAAGAAATTGGAAGTCTCTAGGACAATATTTAGATTTATGGTGAATATGAATTTTTGAAAAAAATATTTGTTTACGTCGCGCGTTACGAATTCATGCATTATTTTGTGATAATATTTTCTCTGTGTTGCTTTTATCATTTTACAATGTTTTATATACCAAAATGATCGCAATTTAGTGTATATTACAACGAAAAAAAAGTAACTTGTTACCTTTAACCATTTTGTGCACAGCGTGATTTGAATACAATTATATATGAGATTTTGTTTTTGCGCTATCATATATCGCATTATTTATATATGATAATGATAATTTTTTCCATTTCTGATGGTTGCATACTAAACTTCAGGCAATGACAAAAAAAGGAGCCAAAAATGAACTCTTAATCTTGAAAACTAAGGGCGCTGTGATTTTTTGAAAAAAATATTTTTTCCGCTTCCGCGCTCACTCTGAAACACCTCCGGCACACGGGAGACATTTTTTTTTTACCGCTTCGGCGTTTAAGGGTTAATTCAAGCAATGTTTGATACGTTATATTCAACCAAACCAGCAGTCTCTCAAACATCAAGTAGGCTAGTCTGGTTTCGGCAAGTCGGGCAGTTTTTGGGGAAGGACTTTAGCTAGCATCACTTCTCTGTATGAAGTAGCGGGTAACACCTCTGCCAGAGTCCGACTTCCAGTTTATGAGTTAGTTGAGGTTTTTCTCTATTGGGTTCCTTCATTGATTCATGTGGTAAGGGTTACGGATCATGAGGCTCGTATTTGGAAGACACCTTTCACAGCCAGTGGGAGGTCTTGTCCCACTCTGTGTGGATGTGGTGAGAGTTGATGGGTGTTTCTCTGAGCCTGGACTGTTTGATAACCTCTTCACTTTGGTTTCGAGGGGGTTTGCATACCAGACTAACATTTCTGAGGGTTATGCTATGTTCTTGTCAAGGAGAGGAGGGACTATTGTTAAATCATTGCCTCAGCGCTATCCAGACACTCATAAGAATGGGTTCTTAGTCAATCCAAGGGCGCAAGTATGCGGAGGGCTACCCTTTGGCTTCCAGAGGAATGTTTCGCTGTCGGCGATTGTATAGGTGGTTATTTGAGAGTAGTTGTGGTTTTTCACAACACCGTACCTTAGGGAATTTCAGTTTCTTTAGAGGTTACTCTCGGGGTCCTGTCGTTGCGGTAACTCAGTTTTATAGTTGGCTTGGTAGAGTTAGGGTGTTAGAAGTTTAGGGAAGCAGTGATAGTCTAACTGAACTTCAGGGTGTTAGAAGTTTAGGGAGGCAGTGATAGTCTAATGGACTCTAGTGTTTCTGTTGGTCAAGCTTAGACAGAGTGTATTGTCCCTTAGGCCCTTGAGGTTAGGCAGATCCCGATGGTCATGTTGGAATAACTACTACTTCTTCAGCACAAGTCATCTACATCAGTGAGCAGTAGAGAACTGAAGGTCCTGCACACTCAACTTCTCCTCCATACATGAGAGGCTACATAGCCACATGCGGGGTTCACCATTTCCCTCCATACATGAGAGGTATAGAATACCACATGGGAGGTTCTTCAGACTCAAGCGGTACCTAGGACTCGACACCGACGGTATGGTACTTCCTATGCAAGCATCCTCACTTACTGAGCTGGACAACCAGGTGAGGAGATTTGTTTTTTTTTTACCTCTATGAATAAGATGTATAGCTTATCACGTGGGAGGTACTTCTGACTCAGATAGTACCTTAGACTCAACACTGACGTGGAAGTACTTTCTTTGCAAACATCCTCACCTACTGAGCTGGACAACCAGGTGAGGAGATTTGTTTTTACCTCCATGAATTAGAAGTATAGCTTATCACATGGGAGGTACTTCTGACTTAGACAGTACCTTAGACTCAACACTGATGTTGAAGTACTTTCTTTGCAAACATCCTCACCTCCGAGTTAGATAACTAGGTGAGGATACATGCTTTTATACATGGTAGGTTGCTTATGAGTTACCTGCATATGTTCCGTGGACAGGTCGGGCTGAATGAGATTGACCCCGCCTCCGAGTAAATGTTGTTAATCGGGCTAATTCAGGTGTTTAGGGAGTGTATTGCAATATAAAGTTTTCATAATAAAACTAATATTGTAATACTTACCTGAACACCTGAATGATTCCCACCCTCCTCCCCACTTCAATTTGATAGTGAATGATTCAATTGAGGAGACATGCCTCTGGTGGCCGGTATTTGCGGCAGCGTTGCCAACGGTAACACAGGTAACTCATTTGACTAGATTTTACCTGCAGCATTGGTAACACTGACAGTTAAAATTACCCACTTAGTGGGTAAATATGTGGGGATATAGTTCGGGCTGGTCAGTGACCAGGGCTAATTCAGGTGTTTAGGTAAGTATTACAATATTAGTTTTATTATGAAAACTTCATTTTTGGCTCCTTTTTTGTCATTGCCTGAAGTTTAGTATGCAACCATCAGAAATAAAAAAAATATTATCATATATAAATATTGGAATATATGATAGCATGAAAAAAAAATTCCATATATAATTGTATACAAATCTCGCTGTGATCAAAACGGTAAAAGCTAATGAGTTAATTATTTTTTCGTTGTATTGTACACAAAATTGGGATGATTTCAGTATATAACAAATTGTAAAACAATCAAAGCAACACAGAGAAAATATTATCACCACATGATGCATGAATTCGTAACGTGCGGACGTAAATAAAAGAGGTCTTCAAAAATTCACCATAAATCAAAGTATTGTGCTAGAGACTTCCCATTTGTTGCAAAATGAAGGTAATTGATTGAATATTACTAGACTGTAAGTGTTGTAGCTTACAATTGCAGTTTTCGGCCATTTCGGTTGAGTTAAAGTTGACCGAAGGTAGAATTTTTTCGATTTATCGTTATTTATGTAAAAATATTTCAAAACTGATAAAAGTCACAACCATGGGTTGTTTTCTGTTGTATTCTGCATAAAATTGCACACATTTTCATATATAAAACTTTATGTAACGGCTAATATAAAACGGTGCAAACATTACGATAATCGGATGAAAAAATTTCTGATTTTTTCAGAATTTACTGCACGGACGTAAGGAAAAAGTTTTTTTCATAAATTCACCATAAATCAAAATATTGTGCTAGAGACTTCCAATTTGTTGCAAAATATAAAGGTAAATGATTGAATATTACTAGAATGTAAGAGTAATAGCTTACAATTGCATTTTTTTACCATTTCGGTGGAGTCAAAGTTGACCGAAGGTTGAAATTTTGGCACTTGTCATTATTTATATGAAAATATTTCAAAACTGATAAAAGCTACAACCATGGATTGTTTTTTGTTGTATTCTACATAAAATTGCACACCTTTTCATATATAAAACTTTATGTAACGGCTAATATAAAATGGTGCAAACGTTATGACAATCGGACGAAAAAACTTCAGATTTTTTTGGAAGAGTTACCGCACGGACGTAAGGAAAAAGTTTTTTTTTTAAATTCACCATAAATCGAAATATTATGCTAGAAACTTCCAATTTGTTGCAAAATTAAGGTAAATGATTTAATATTATAAGAATGTAAGAGTTTTAGCTTAAAATTGTGTTTTTCGACCATTTCGGTGGAGTCAAAATTGACCGAAGGTTGAAATTGTGGCACATCGTTATTTATATGAAAATATTTCAAAACTGATAAAGCTACAACCATGGGTTTTTTTTTTTTTTGTTTTTTTTTTTTTTTGTATTCTACATGATGTTGTGCACATTTTCATATATAAAAATATATGTAAGGGCTAATATAAAACGGTGCAAACATTACGACAATCGGACAAAAAAAATTCTGATTTTTTCGGAAGAGATACCGCACGGACGCAAGGAAAAAAATTTTTTTCCGTAAATTTATCATAAATCAAAATATTGTGCAAGAGACTTCCAATTTGTTGCAAAATAAAGGTAAATGATTGAATATTACTGGAATGTAAGAGTTTTAGCTTACAATTGCCTTTTTTTTTACCATTTCGGTGGAGTCAAAGTTAACCGAAGGTTGAAATTTTGGCACTTGTCATTATTTATATGAAAATATTTCAAAACTGATAAAAGCTACAACCATGGGTTGTTTTTTTGTTATATTCTACATGAAATTGCACACATTTTCATATATAAAACTTTGTGACGGCTAATATAAAACGGTGCAAACATTATGACAATCGGACGAAAAGAGATACCGCACGGACGTAAGGAAAAAGCTTTTTTTTTTTAATTCACCATAAATCGAAATATTATGCTAGAAACTTCCAATTTGTTGCAAAATGAAGGTAAATGATTTAATATTATTAGAATGTAAGAGTTTTAGCTTAAAATTACGTTTTTCGACCATTTCGGTGGAGTCAAAGTTGACCAAAGGTTGAAATTTTGGCACATCGTTATTTATATGAAAATATTTCAAAATTGATAAAAGCTACAACCATGGGTTGTTTTTTTTTTTTGTATTCTACATTATGTTGCGCACTTTTTCATATATAAAAATATATGTAACGGCTAATATAAAACTGTGCAAACATAATGACAATCGGACAAAAAAATTCAGATTTTTTCGGAAGAGTTACCGCACGGACGTAAGGAAATTTTTTTCTTTTTTCATAAATTCACCATAAATCAAAATATTGTGCAAGAGACTTCCAATTTGTTGCAAAATAAAGGTAAATGATTGAATATTATTAGAATGTAAGAGTTTTACCTTACAATTGTGTTTTTGACCATTTCGGTTGCATCAAAGTTGATCGAAGGTTGAAATTTTGGCACTTATCGTTATATATATGAAAATATTTCAAAACTGATAAAAGCTACAACCATGGGTTGTTTTTTGTTGTATTCTACATGAAATAGCACACCTTTTCATATATAAAACTTTATGTAACGGCTAATATAAAACGGTGCAAACATTACGACAATCGGACAAAAAAAATTCTTTTCGGAAGAGTTACTGCGTGGACGTAAGGAAAATAAAAAATTCACCATAAATAGAAATATTGTGCTAGAGACTTCCAATTTGTTGCAAAATGAAGCTAAATGATTGAATATTACTAGAATGTAAGAGTTTTAGCTTACAATTGCGTTTTTCGACCATTTCGGTAGAGTCAAAGTTGATTGAAGGTTGAATTTTGGCACTTATCATTATTTATATGAAAATATTTCAAAACTGGTAAAAGCTACAACCATGAGTTGTTTTTTGTTGTATTCTACATGATGTTGCGCACATTTTCATATATAAAACTTTATGTAACGGCTAATATAAAACGGTGCAAACATTACGACAATCGGACAAAAAAATTTCAGATTTTTTCGGCAATTACTGCGCGGATGTTGGAAAAGTTTTTTTTTCAAAAATTCACCATAAATCGAAATATTGTGCTAGAGACTTCCAATATGTTGCAAAATAAAGTTAAATGATTGAATATGACTAGAATGTAAGAGTTTTAGC
Organism: Macrobrachium nipponense; assembly: GCF_015104395.2. Taxonomy (NCBI): domain Eukaryota; kingdom Metazoa; phylum Arthropoda; class Malacostraca; order Decapoda; family Palaemonidae; genus Macrobrachium; species Macrobrachium nipponense. The sequence goes on from NC_087212.1 coordinate 43,320,199, forward strand.
TTACAATTGCGGTTTTCGACCATTTCGGTCTCGTCAAAGTTGACCGAAGGTTGAAATTTTGGCACTTGTCATTATTTATATGAAAATATTTCAAAACTGATAAAAGCTAAATCATAGGTTGTTTTTTGTTGTATTCTACATGATTTTGCACACATTTCCATATATAAAACTATGTAACGGCTAATATAAAACGGTGCAAAAATTACGACAATCGGACAAAAAATTTTCTGATTTTTTTGGAAGAGGTACCGCGCGGACATAAGGAAAGAATTTATTTCATAAATTCACCATAAATCAAAATATTGTGCCAGAGACTTCCAATTTGTTGTAAAATGAAGGTAAATGATTGAATATTACTAGGACATAAGAGTTTTAGCTTACAATTGCGTTTTTCGACCTTTACGGTAGAGTCAAAGTTAACCGAAGGTTGAAATTTTGTTACTTATCGTTATTTATATGAAAATATTTCAAAACTGATAAAAGCTACAACCATGGGTTGTTTTTTGTTGTATTCTACATGAAATTGCGCACATTTTCATATATAAAACTCTGTTACGGCTAATATAAAAGGTGCAAAAATTATGTCAAAGTGATGAAATAATTTCTGAGATGTGTCGCTGATGCTTTTTAGTGTGAGAAGAAAGAAATTTGTGCTTGTGTGCCTGGGTAATGCTTGTAAACAAAATAACAGCTTGATCCGTGAGCTCACAGCATCCCTCAAGGTGCGTTATTCAAGTTTTTGCCTAGTAGGCCTATAACTATTTTTATGCAAATTTAAATAAAAGCTATTTTGCGTCGACGTACCATACATCGGTTAGGCACTCGGACAATTTTTGTCGACGTTTAATACGTCCAATCGGCGTTTAAGGGTTAACTTGATGTTTTCAGCATAGAACAGCGTCACAGGCATATATTTTACCCTAATACCTATGTAATAACTTTAAATTTTTTAATATTATTTGCATAACCTTTATAGGCTGAACAATATTTCTACAAAGTATGTACTCGTTAGACATAACGGCGCTAGCGGCGCTGTTGACCGAAAATTGTGCCGTAAAAATACCTCAAAATGCCTAATTTTTTTAATGGATATTTTTGACGACAGCCGTAAGACCGATTCGCCGCTGAGCTATTGCGTCGTTAACCGCCAGCCGCCTGTATTGAAATAAACCAATAGATATGGCAAGACCATGATAAGTTCACCCGCCAAAACTATGTTTTTAAAATAAGAGATATAATAATTTGTATACATATGTACTGTGTTTTATCTTCAGGAGATAATGAATATTGTGTATAATATGTAACAATAAAATAAAAAATACAGTTATCACACTAACCACAATATTTAAGTGCAAGTGCAAATTACAGTATGCTTCTGCACTACCTTAAACTGCTTAAAATATTTTTCATAGCAACCTTTTCTCCATAATACTGCACTGTCATATTCTAAATGAGTGATGCTCTGCACAAAGTTGAAAGTGAGGTCACTTTTCATTAAAATGGTACTGTGTACTCTTCAGTTGTCTGGCAGTTGGGCACTCTCAGCTCACATGAAATATTCAAACCAGAAACTTGATTGCCATCAAATTGTAAGGCATGGCAAAAGTTGCTAGACTGAAGATGGTTGAGTGGATTGCCCTCTGTCTACACCAATCATGTGACCATTACCCCTTATTTCCCATCCACTCAACATCAAGAAAAGGAAGCAAGTTAGCACACAACTTCTCATTAAGCCATTCAGCATACTTACTGTACTGAGTGAATATAGCTGGCTGAGCAGAGGTTATAATAGTATATTTCCACCATAAACAGTTTTAGTTTTCTATGCCCATGCCATTCACACAAGGCATAGTTTTTGCACCTTTGTAATTTCATTCTGATACCAGCTTAAGGCTGAAAAGTGTGCAAATAATTGTGTATTACAGTTAGAAGAAGTAAATAACTGATGAGTTACTGTAAAAGACAAGCACTAATGAATACCTGAACAATAGCATATATCTCCCAAACCAAGCAAGGAAGCAAAACATTAGTACATTCAATCTTCAGAATAGGAGTAGAAATTGGTTAGCACAACTTAGAAATTGCTTTTGAATGCTAACTTTTTATTAATCATTACATCTTTAATTTGATTTCTTTTATAACTGCTCCCCACAAGGAGTGTTCACTACTAAAGTCGCTCTCTTATATAAGTGGTTATTTGGCTTTCATTAGGTAGTAGTATGGTATTTGCGGTAATTCTTAAATTTTTTGGATAATGCACCAATTCAAGGTGAAGAAAAGGAAATTTAAACCCCACAGAAGGGGTAACCTGTAATTTCAAGAGAATTCATAGACAAATTCTTGGATGATTTGCTATTCAAATACAAAATACTGTATTAAACTATTAACCCTCTTACCCGACTGGACGTATTTTACGTCAACATTTTTTGTCTCCCGTGTGCCGACTGGACGTATTTTACGTCGACTTACGAAAGTTTTTTTTCAAATTCGCGGAAAAATACTTATAGGCCTACCAGCCGAAAACTTTTGAATTACGCGCCTTGGGGGATGCTGGGAGTTCACAGATCAAGGTGTTGTTTTGTTTACAATCGTTACGGAGGCGCGCAAGCACGAATTTCTTTCTTGCCGCACTAAAAAGTATCTGTGACACATCTCTGAAATTATTGCGTCACTTTGACATAATTTTTGTACCATTGTAAATTAGGTGTTACATGGAGTATTATATATGAAAATGTGCGCAGTTTTATGTAGAATACAACAATAAAATACTCATGATTGTAGCTTTTATCAGTTTTGAGATATTTTTATATAAATAACGATAAGTGCCAAAATTTCAACCTTCGGTCAACTTTGACTCTACCGAAATGGTCGAAAAACGCAATTGTAAGCTAAAACTCTTATATTTTAGTAATATTCAATAATTTATCTTAATTTTGCAACAAATTGGAAGTCTCTAGCATAATATTTCGATTTATGGTGAATTTATGAAAAAGCTTTTTCCTTACATCCGCGCGGTAACTCTTCCGAAAAAAATCATACATACGATTGTGGTAATGTTTGCACCATTTTAAAATTAGCCGTTATATAAAGTTTTATATATGGAAATGTGCGCAATTTCATGCACAATACAACTAAAAACAACCCATGGTTGTAGCTTTAATCAGTTTTGAGATATTTTCATATAAATAACGATAATTGCCAAAATTTCAACCTTCGGTCAATTTTGACTCTACCGAAATGGTCGAAAAACACAATTGTAAGCTAAAACTCTTATATTCTAGTAATATTCAAGCATTTACCTTCATTTTGCAATAAATTGGAAGTCTCTAGCACAATATTTCGATTTATGGTGAATTTATGAAAAAAATAACATTTTCTTTACATCCGTGCGGTAACTCTTCCGAAAAAATCATACGTTCGATTGTGGTAATGTTTGCACCATTTTAAATTAGCCGTTACATAAAGTTTTATATATAAAAATGTGCGCAATTTCATGTAGAATACAACAAAAAATAATTGAAGGTTGTAGCTTTTCTAATTTTTGAAATATTTGCATATAAATCATGATAAATAAAAAAAAACCACGTTCGGTCAAGTTTGACTCTACCGAAATGGTCCAAAAACGCAATTGTAAGCTAAAACTCTTACAGTCTAGTAATATTCAGTCATTTATCTTCATCTTGAAACAAATTCGAAGTCTCTAGCAAAATATTTAGATTTATGGTGAATTTAAAAAAAAATCTTTCCTTCCCTCCGCGCGAGGATTCTCTGCCACAAATCTCCGAAATGCGTACGTACCATTCTCGGAATATTTGCTCTGTTTCATATTAGGTATTTCATAGAGTTTTATATATGAAAATGTGCGCAATTTCATGTAGAATAAAACAAAAAATATTTGAAGGTTGTAGCTTTTCTTATTTCTAAAATAATTGCATATAAAAAAATATATATATAAAAAATTCAACATTTGGTCAACTTTAACTCGTCAGATATGGTTGAAAACTACAATTGTAAGCTAATACTCTTACAGTATAGTAATATTCAATCATTTGTCTTCATTTTGAAAGAAATTGGAAGTCTCTAGGACAATATTTAGATTTATGGTGAATTTTTGAAAAAAATATTTGTTTACGTCCGCGCGTTACGAATTCATGCATTATTTTGTGATAATATTTTCTCTGTGTTGCTTTTATTATTTTACAATGTGTTATATACCAAAATGATCACAATTTAGTGTAAATTACAACGAAAAAAAAATAACTTGTTACCTTTAACCGTTTCGCGCACAGCACGATTTGAATGCAATTATATATGAAATTTCGTTTTTGCGCTATCATATATCGCATTATTTATATATGATAATGATAAATTTTTTCATTTCTGATGGTTGCATACTAAACTTCAGCCAATGACAAAAAAGGAGCCAAAAACGAACTCTTAATCTTCAAAACTAAGCGCGCTGTGATTTTTTAAAAAAAATATTTTTTCCGCTTCCGCGCTCACTCTGAAACACCTCCGGCACACGGGAGACAATTTTTTTTTTACCGCTTCAGCGTAAGAGGGTTAAGTAAGCCTATTGTTTTTACCAAGAATAGAAAATAATTTTTATCCTATTGTTGCAAGCATCACCCTTTTCACGTATGAGGCTACTAAGAGAGTAATTTTCACGACACTTTCAAAATTACAATGAAAATATTTTCACTTATTTTTAGATTTAAGTGGTAATATGATAATTTCTGTTTATGATATGGAACCTAAAGTAGGTTGCAGTAATTAACAGGATTTTTTTTGTTTATTTAGAATTAAGAGTATTTTTTGGTATGCAAAGTAGGTAAGTAGCTTTCTGATGCTATGCCATTATTGAATTGGCTGTAAAGGGAGTTGAAATTATTGGTATTTATATATTTTATCTTACAGCTCACACCACCCTTTAAGCCACAAGTAACCAGTGAAACGGACACAAGATATTTTGACCGTGAGTTTACTGGAGAATCCGTGCAGCTTACACCTCCCGACCAAAGTGAACATCTTAATGTTATTGATGAAGAGTCTGAGTATATGGTAAGGAACTTTATGAAATACTGCACTACAGTATGGTAAAGGTAGTTGGCTTAGATCTCAGATTCTGTGTGCTCATGGACAGGTAATCCTGCTTTTTTTCAATAACTGAATCTAATGATTTAGTTATTAGGGAACCTGCTTTAATAGTGAATATTCCAATTTTTAGAGTAACAAGGAAATGTAGTGCTTCACGTGGCATTTTATATTGTTAGCATACAGCTAGTTTTGAGGAGTTTTAGTTTTTTCAATATTTTAAGTTTTTCTAGTACGTAGTTAAATTGTTGTTGATGTAATTTATTAGATAAGACATATTACATACTTAGAAGAAACCTTGCATTTATCCTGTGAGAGTTAAGAATGCTAATTTACTGGTTTGGTGAAACTATTTAATAATGATGGTAGTCTGAGTGGTGATGATACTTGAGTTTAATCCCTTAAGGATCTATTTTTGTAACAATCTCTCAAAAAGTTTCCAGCTATTTTATTGAAAATAAAATAACTGGAAAAGTTGTCTAGACACTTTACTTCTTAATTTCAACATACAAGTATGATTAGGGTATTTTGTGTAAAATAGCAATTTTTAGAAACTCAATGTGAGACCTTTATATGGTCATCATCAAGTTATCTCATACATGTTATATCTATTTTGGTCTATCACGAGATATGTTGTATGCTTAGTTTTAGTAATTTTGAAAATAGGTATTGAATAAAAAAATAAAAGAAAAGAAGAAATAAAATAAACAGTCTCAAAGTCACCACTGGAGAGCTAGTAACGGTGCATACTCAGCATGAAGAAAAAAAATTTTACGCGACATATCACAAAATGGTCAAGAGACTAACAGAAGACACGACATTAACATAATAAATCAGTAATATAACATAGTATAAAAAAGTTAAGTATATCTTAGTTTTACCAGACCACTGAGCTGATTAACAGCTCTCCTAGGTCTGGCCCGAAGGATTAGATATTTTTACGTGACTAGGAACCATTTGGTTACCTAGCAACGGGACCTCCAGCTTATTGTGGGATCCGAACCACATTGTATCAAGAATTTAATTTCTATCACCAGAGATAAATTCCTCTGGTTCTGCGTTGGCCGAGCCGAGAATCGAACTTCAAACCACCAGATTGGTAGCCGAGCGTGAAATGCACTTGGCCAATGTGAAACTATAACATAGTATAAACAGTCTAAGATGACAGATAAATCAACTAAACTTACTTAAAAACAGGCAAAAAGAAGATATCAAACAAACAAACAAACTCAAGGTTGCTGGTTACTTGACATATTACAAAATACATAGTCAAAGGATTAACTAATAAAAGACACAACAGTGTGATAAATCAATAATATAACATATAAACAGTTGAAGATGACAAATAAAACAACCAAACTTACCTAAAAACAGGTGAAAAGAAGCAAAAAACAAACAAACAAATGATCAGGATGACCACTGAAGTGCTATGTACTAATGATGTGTAGTCAGTGCGAAAAAAATCAAAATTTCCTTCTTGATAACTCACGACTTCCAGCACGAGATATTCGAAGAAGCCCTAACCCATGAAGGATGACCTGTCCATATAATGGATGCATTCTTTGCTACCAACTTGCGATGACCTATCCTTTTAATGGATACAATTTTTGCTACCAACTTGTGAGCGTCTATATTGTGGATGCATTTTTTCCTTCCATCTTCTGTCAAATGTGTAGCTTTAGCTCTGCCTTCTACTGTCTTCCCTTAAATGTATGGCTTTATCTCTTCCTTCTATCAACGCCACAGCTACTGCAGCCAATCAGTGATTGTTTAAGGGAGCAAAGTTGCCAAAAATCTTAAAATATTGTATATGAGACTTACCCAGTAATTATATAGTTAAAAGCTTTCTACCTATGGCAGCCTAACAATTTAAAATTCACACCAGCCCTAGTTCCGGTTACGGTGTGGTTAGAATGCCCCGCCCACTATCGAGGAGTACATATATGTAGGTAACAACCTAGCTGAGAGCTTCAATTCGTTTTCTGCCGACCTTCGGTCAACATCGTTGGTTTTAGTCAGCCTTTTTTCCAATGGATTCTTGATAAATTCGGAGATCTTGGTGAAGTACTCTAGGTTGTTTTTCGCATTACAGGTAGTTGTTGACTTATGACTGCAGTTGGTTAGGACCGAGCGGTCGTAAATCGATTTGGACGTAAGTCGGCCCATGTTAATTTACTGTAAGGATATTATACTAGTCTAGCCTACACTAAGGTAATCAGTACCATCTTTACATATAGGATAGCTTAGCCTACACTACACAGCATACTTTATACATATATGGCATAGTAATTATTAATTTCAGCTAGGTTCAATGCACATTGGCTTATGATAATTCAATACAAAGAGAAAATGAATAACGTTTAACAAGTTAGCCTTGCGTATACGATGATGATGTTATCATGGTACATATATCGCATATACAGTAGTCCCCCCATATTCGAGGGGGATGCGTACCAGACCCCCCGTGATTAGTTAGAACCCGCGAATGTTTGGAACCCCTATAAAAATGCTAAAAACAGCCTGTTTTGTTAGTTAAAACTCAAGAAAAACCCACTAAAAATTTTCATACTTGGTTTTTTTTATATTTTATCACAAAAAGTGCATTTTATGATGAATTAAATAAAAAAATACCAGGAATTTGTGGATATTTCTTATAGAAAAATACTGCGAATGTGCAAATTTTCTGCGAATAGTGCGGGGAAACGTTTCTGAGAGAAATCCGCGAATGTGTGAGTCCGCGAATCCGGAGAACGCAAATACGGGGGGTCCACTGTATATGAATACAGTAGCCTAGCCTACAGTATACTGTATACTACATATATGAAATAATTTAGTAATCTATTAATATATCAACCAGTTTAGTAGGTTCAATGCATTCTGACTTTAATATATCAGTAGAAAAAAAATTGGACACGAAACGGGAATCAGATTCGGACCAACATCGGCATACCTAATTGAGCAATGTCAGGCTGCTGACGGCTACGTATATATATGAAATAAAAACACAATGAATATGCATCTTTTCCGTGAACGTTTTAAAAAGTTATACATTACTGTATCCAATAATATTGTGTGTATTCTCTTACTATTGTATCATAAAGTACTAACAGAGCAGAGCAGTCAGTGTTTTGGTTTGGAAATCAGCTGATGGCAAATATGAGTTTATTTCACCGTATTTAACTCAATTTGGAGCGAATTGCCTTGCTTCTAGTTAGGGTAAAATATCTAGATACTTATATGAGACAAGGTAATTTGTCATTATACGATATGTTTTTAATTTGAAATATGAATTTAATACATCTTGCGAACTAAATTCTTTTTATCGTTAACAGATTGCGTTGTGGGCATGTTTATTACGTGACTCCGTTTGCTATTTTTACTTGATTTCATCGTAGTACGTGCCTTACCGTCAGTTACGTTATTTATCTTTTATCAGAGAGAAAACAACAGTAAAATGTGTTCTTTCAAGACCTGAAGTTTTGATTAAAAATTTAATTATTCTCTCAATTTTATGTACGGTTGTGTTTGATGGCATAAATTTACTGGAGTTATATCCTTGTTGCCTATGCACGATAATAGTCGTAAGCAGCACGAAAAGTGAGTTGCTTGTGTGGAGTGGCGGGAGCTGGGGAAAAACTGTTGTATGTTCAGCGGGACACCACTCTTTCTTGCTCACATCGCTTCCCAGTCGTTTTAGTTGTTGGTGGTTGTAAAGTCGATCAGTCGTAACTCGCGTAGATCGTAAGTCGACAACTAGCTTTAGTGCATTTTCAGTATGTCAGATTCTAGTACTACTAGTGTTAGGTTTTGTGTAGATGGTTGTAAGACCAGATTAGCGAAATCTTGTAGTAAAGGCAGAGGCCAAGAGTGCAAGAAAGAGAATACTTGTGCTGAATGTCGTGATTGGGATGACAATGAATGGAAAATCTTTAGGTCTCATCAGGACAAAATGGATAAGGACAGGAAGAGGAAAGCAGCTGTTAGGGCAGAGAATAGATCAAGTGTAGAGAATGTTCAGGCTGCCGAATTGGTAGAAGGTAGCATGATTGTTTCACCTGTAATTCCTGTTGATTCTCCAATCATTTCTCCTCCTCCTCCTGTGTCACTAACTCCTATTCCAGGTTCGCTTGCTCCTGATCCCAACACCATGTCTAGCCTCAAATCAAAATTGGAGAAGAAGTTCAAATTTTTAGGAAGTGTAGTGATGGAACTTGGCAATTCTGTTAAGGCCTTGATGGAAAAAGGCAATCAAAGATAGTGAAGTGCATAGTGATTGTGTAGAGGAGGTGGCTGTCCCACTCCCCAGCACCAGGGAAAAGACATACTGGAGGTCAAAGGGAGGCCAGTGGGGTTTGCCCCTGGGCAGTCGAACCTGCTGGCGATTCCCAGGAGTCGACAGAGCGCCGCTGGAAAGGTGTCTCATTTGGTGTACATGAGCTGTCATCGGATTTGGACAGCTTGACTACCAGCAAGAGTCATCGTTGGTGATTTTAAGACGTGTCGCGCCCCCTCAAGAGACAGTCGAAGGATGTATATAAGTCTCCTCCTAAGAAGAAGAAAGAGGACTTATTGAGTCCTCAACCTTCGTGTAGCAATACAATATCACCGCCTGCTTGTTTGGCTTCCCGATCCCTGTCTGCTTGGGACAGTCCCGAATCATTCTCAGGTATGGAGTGACAGTATGTATTGGCCAAGCGTAGGACAGATACTTTGGAAAGAATTTTGTCGGTCTCTAGATCCAAACCTATCCTGGATTTACCTAGGACTCCTGGTCGTGATTCCCCAGTTATGATGCGACAATCGAGTTTGGCTGAACAATCGACATCTGCTAAGAGGTGCCCACTTCCTATGTCAGCCAAGTCAAGAGCTGTTTCACCTCGCTCTCAGTTGTATTCTTCAGCTTTGGATCCTTCGCTTGCTCCCCTGAAACGACAATTGGATGATCTCATGTCGTTGTTGCAGAAGGCTCCTACCCCTTCGCAAGCAGAAGAAACGGGGTTGTCGCTTATCTCTTCAGATGAAGAAGAGGAGGAACAGGACTCAAACCATTCATCTGCCTATTCAGCATTGTAGAAGTACTTTCTTGACAACTTCCCAGATTTTTTCTCACCTGCGACCCCAGCAGCACCGGCTTCGACTTTCCTTATGAGGAAACCTGCTTCAGACAACTTGTCACTACCCAAGTTGATACTCTCTTCATCTACGAAGAAAGCCTGGTTAGCGTTAAAGAGAGAAATGGATAAAGCATCTTTTGCCGCACCTCCTGCCAAGCTGATTAAGAGGAGTCACTGTTATTATGACACTGGAGAATCTCCTTCCCTGTGAACTTCCTGTTCCCAGGGAGATTTCTCAGGCCTCATTGACTGCTAGACAATCGGCCTTTTCTTCAGCCAAAGTTCTGCTCTCGTCAGTGGAAGTGGATCGCCTTACTAAGAGCATTTTAAAGGTATTAGAAGTCTATAGCTTCTTAGGCTGGACAATCGGGCCATTAGCCAGGAAGGTGGAGGATGGCCCGACAGTGACGGAAGACATCGCAGCCGATTTGCTGGGCGTTTTGTCTTGCACAGACAAGGCTGTTAGAAATGGCTCAATGGAATTGGCATCTCTCGTCTCTTTTTGCATCCTGAAGAAGAGGGATCTGTGGTGCTCCTTTACTACTAAAAGGGTAACCAAGACACAAGTCGGCCTTGCTTTTGCCCCATTTGACAATAAGCACCTTTTTCCAGAAGAATTAGTACTAATTGAAATTTTGTTCATGAAACTTACCTGTCAGATATATATATAGCTGTATTCTCCGACGTCCGACAGAATTTCAAAACTCCCGGCACACGCAGTGGGCGGCCAGGTGGTTAGTACCCATTCCCGCCGCTGGGAGGCGAATATCAGGAACCATTCCCATTTTCTATTCAGATTTTTCTCTGTCGCTGGTCGGTAAACAACTGTTTACAGACCTCCGCCTAGGATTTTGAAACTTCTTGTGCTAACTTAAGTATTCTGATTGACTTTTGGTTTTGATTTGGCTTGTTGGCTTGGCATACGTGATAGTGGATTTGATTTGGATTTTGGCTTTGACTTTTCTTTGATTACGATGTCTGGATCTAGCTCTGCTAGCTTCAGGGTGTGTAAGGTACAGGAATGTAAGGTGAGGTTGCCGAAAGCTTCGGTAGACCCTCATTCGGTGTGCTCAAAATGTCGAAGTCATGTATGTATGTTGAATGATAGATGCATCGAGTGTGAGCAATTGACTGAAATTGAATGGAAGGCATATGATTCTTACGTGAGAAAGCTTGAGCGTGATAGGATCAGGAGGTCTTCCTCTAGAAGTGCTTCTGTGAATAGAAGTCAGGGTAGAATTGTATCTCCATTAAATCCTCCTGTAGATGTAATTCAACCTAATCCTGTTGTATTGCCACCGAACAATCAGGAAGTGTCTGCAGAAGGAAACGTATTATCTACAATTATGGAGTCGATTCGCGCCTTGGAATCGAAAGTGATTGCTCTACAATCAAATGTGGATAAGTGCAATGAAAGTGTTAGTGCATCTAGTGTTGTGGAGGGGGCGTCAGATCGGTCCCATAATGCCTCTAGGCCTAGGCCCCTGCCGGACTCCCAGGCCTTAGGGAGAGGGCAAGCCGAAAGCCGAAGGAGGGTTACGGGATCTAATGACCGGTCTGACGTCCCTTCGGCAGAAACTGAGGACGAATCTCAGGCTGCCGGAGTTCGTGCACGGGCACGGATACTTAAAGAGTGCTTCTCTTCTTCCGAGGCTTCCTCTCCTCGCTGAGGTTGGGACTCTCGGAGGACCTCTCATGGGGAGAGCGGCAGGGGCGCAAGGTGCTGCACAGGCGGCCGTCGTCCTTGTCGCCCTCTTAAGAGAGGTTTCAGAGAAGAGGACGCTTCACGTCCTTCTGATCAGTGCTTAGATTCATCACCTGAATATTTTGAAGCTTTTCCGCCACAGAAAAGGAACAAGACTTCATCGGGGAGGACTCGTTCGAGCGTCCAAGTCGCTCTAAGTATGTTCCTGAGTTGAAGGAAAGGGCATCCCCTTGCCCATCTTCCTCGCACAGGATGAGTCCTTCTCCTGATCGAGAATTTTCCCCATCAAGGAAAATGCTTTTGGAAATGCAGAAGCATTTAGCTTCCTATTTTGAGAAAAAGGAGGCAGAACCTAGTCATCGTAGGAAGGATCGGTGGCTGCCTGTTAAGAGGACTTGGCAGTCCCCGGCTCCTTCTCCGTGTTTTTCGGCCTTTGAGTCTCCTCCTAGTAGCCGACTCATTAGAGAACGTGATTACGTTCCTCATGAAAGGGCATCTAGGAGAGACGAATTTGACAGAGACGTGAGTTGCCGCATAGGCGGCCGGCGTCTCTGTCAAAAGGCCAAGAACGCTCAAGGATCCATGACGGAAGTTCACGGTTTGCATGATGATAATCAGCTTCAGGACGTTCGGGAAGACGCTTCTTTTGACGCTCGGCGTCTTAAGCAGCGAAGCACTTGCCAGGACGCTTGAGAAGACGCTTTTCAGGACGCACGGCGTCTTATACATCGGGACGCTCGCCAGGACGCTCGAGCTGACGCTGTTCAGGACGCACGGCGTCGTACACATCAGGACGCTCGTCAGGACGCTCAGCAGGACGCTTCTCAGAACGCGCGGCGCCTTACATAGCGGGACGCTTGCCAGGACGCTCAGCAGGACGTCTTGGAAGAATGTTTGAGTCCGAAGCGTCAAGATATTTCACATGTTAAAGTGTCGAAGATAAGGAAACAGAGATTGGTTACTTCGAACTCTTCTTCATCTAGAGGCACCCTCTTGCGAACGGGGCCTCAAGGATTATTGTCATCGCGATCTTTGAAGGACACTGATGACCGAGAGAAGGATTCTTCTAGTGATCTGTGCCCTACGGATGATGACGAACCAACTGCGTCAGCGGCTTCAGACTATAAGACTTTGACGAATCTACTTAAGAACTAGTTTCCAGACAATTTTCAAGCGCCCGTTCCTTGCTCTCCCCCTTCACAATTAGCCTCATCGAAGGCCAGGAAGGCTCCTGGCTTTGTTAAAATGGCCACTTCGCTCTCTGCGAAGAGAGCGTTTAAGAGAATTCAGGATTGGATGGATTCAAGGAAGGCTAAAGGGAAGACTTCTTTTTGCTCTTCCCCCATCTAGACTGAGCGGGAGAGCGGGGATCTGGTACGAAATGGGAGAAGAGTCAGTATTGAAAGCACCGTCTTCTTCTCAAGGCGATTTCGCGAATTTAGTGGACGCTCCGAGGAGGTCTTATTTGTCATCAGCAAAGGTTTCCTGGACGATGTCGGAAACAGATCATCATCTTAAGGGGATATTTAAGACGCTGGAAGTGTTTAACTTCTTAGATTGGTGCTTGGGGGCCTTGGATTTACAATCTAGGAGTCAAAAGACTATTTCTTTGGAAGAGCTTTCAAGTGTGCTAGCTTGCATGGATAGAGCAGTAAGGGATGGCTCTGATGAATTAGCATCTCATTTTGCTACCGGGCTGCTAAAAAAGAGAGCTCTCTATTGCATTTTTGCAGCGAAAGCGGTTCCTCCCGTGCAGAAGGCGGAATTATTGTTCGCCCCCTTCTCTACTCATCTAATTCCGCAGTCCATGATTAAGGATCTGTCAGTAAACTTGCAAGAGAAAGCAACGAGGGACCTCTTGACTCAGTCTTCCAGACGCCCTACTCCCCAGGCTTCTACTTCAACAGCTCCAGCCCCCAAGAAGAAATTTAAGCCCTTTCGTGGAGCACCTTCCTCTAGAGGTTCTTCGAGAGGAAGGGGGTCCTTTAGAGGCAAGACCTCTTCTATCAAGAAGGGAAAAAATTGACATTTCTGCCCTTCAGGCACCTGTAGGTGTGAGACTCACCTTATTTGCTCAGGCATGGAGGACGATAGGGTCAGACACCTGGTCCCTAGATGTGATCGAGAGAGGATACAAGATCCCTTTCCTCTCTGCGCCTCTTTGAGCACGAAGCCGATAGACCTGTCGCCCGCATACCAGTCAGAGAAGCAACAGATTTTGCTCGACCTTCTAGACCAAATGTTGGAAAAGAAAGCCGTAGAAGAAGTCCTGATGCTGGATTCCCCAGGCTTCTACAACAGGTTATTCCTGGTTCCGAAGCAGTCTGGGGGATGGAGGCCTGTCCTAGACGTCAGCAGACTGAACCTTTTTGTGAAAAAAGAAAAATTCAGGATGGAAACATCTCAGTCTGTGTTAGGGGCCTTGAGACCAGGGGATTGGATGGTGTCATTGGACCTACAAGACGCTTATTTCCACGTCCCGATCCATCCTCAATCAAGGAAGTTCCTGAGGTTCGTCTTAAAAGGGCAGGTCTTCCAGTTCAGGGCTCTTTGCTTCGGTCTGAGTACGGCACCGATGGTTTTTACTTTCCTCATGCGGAATGTAGCGAAATGGCTTCACCTATCGAAGATAAGAGTCTTGCTTTACCTGGACGACTGGCTAATCAAGTCGTCTTCGGAGTCAAGGTGCCTGGAGGACCTTCAGACGACATTGCAGCTGACGAAGGCCCTGGGCCTAATAGTCAATTACGAGAAGTCCCATCTGATCCCCACGCAGTCCATCGTGTATCTGGGGATTCAGATGGATTCAGCGGCTTTTCAAGCTTTTCCATCAAAGGAACATCAGCAGAAATGCTTAGAGAAAGTGTCAGCCTTCTTAGGGAAAGAAACATGCTTGGCGAAGGAATGGATGAGTCTGCTGGGAACCATTTCTTCGCTGGAGAAGTTTGTTTCCCTGGGGAGGTTGCACCTCAGGCCACTCCAGTTTTTTATGGCAGAAAACTGGAAGGACAAACATAATCTAGACTCGACTTTGGTAATCTCACAAGCGGTCAAGGATCAACTGAAGTGGTGGCAAGATCCGATCAAACTTTCGGAAGGACTGTCCCTCAACCTTTTGAGCCCCGACCTAGTTTTGTTCTCAGACGCCTCCATGGTGGGCTGGGGAGCAACACTAGGCAAGGAGGAAGTGTCAGGCCTCTGGAGAGGGGAACAGAGGTCCTGGCACATTAACTTAAAAGAGTTGGAGGCCATTCGGTTGGCTCTTCAATTCTTCGAAGAACGATTGGTGGGCTGAGTTGTCCAGATCAACTCGGACAACACTATGGCTCTCGCTTACATCAAAAAGCAGGGGGGGACACACTCGATCACTGTTCATGGTAGCGAGAGATCCTTCTATGGGCGAAAGCTCGAAGCATAGTGATCCTAACAAGGTTCATTTCAGGAATACAAAATGTCCGAGCGGATCTTTTAAGCCGTCAACATCAGATGCTTCCCACAGAATGGACCCTACATCTAGAGGTTTGCCAAGAGCTATGGAAGTTGTGGGGACGGCCGCTAGTCGACCTCTTCGCAACCTCGAAAACGAAGAGGCTTCCGATTTATTGCTCTCCAGTTCTCGACCCGGAAGCAATAGCGGTAGATGCCATCCTATGGGACTGGACGGGGATGGACGTTTACGCCTTTCCCCCGTTCAAACTCTTAGGAGAGGTAACAAGGAAGTTTGCGGCGTCGCCAGGAGCGAGAATGACTCTGATCGCCCCCTTTTGGCCCTCAAGCGATTGGTTCATGGAGGTCATGTCTCTTCTGGTAGACTTCCCAAGAACCCTGCCAGAGAGAGTAGATCTTCTCAAACAGCCCCACTTCGAGAGGTACCACGGAAACCTCTCCGCTCTGAGTCTGACTGCGTTCAGACTATCAAGAAGTTGGCCAGAGTGAGAGGTTTTTCAAGACCAGTGGCAGAGGCTATTGCCAATGCGAGAAGAGCTTCCTCTCGAGCGGTTTATCAGTCGAAGTGGGCTGTCTTCAGGAGATGGTGTAGGAAGAAAGGTATTTCCTCCTCCATGACCTCTGTGAACCAAATCACTGAGTTTCTCCTGCATTTGAGAAATGTGGACAGACTTGCAGTGCCCACAATAAAAGGATACAAGAGTATGCTGTCAGCTGTCTTCCGTCACAGAGGGTTAGACCTGACAAATGATAAAGACCTTCACGATCTTTTGAGATCGTTTGAGACAACTAAAGTACCGCAACCGAAGGTCCCATCATGGAACCTTGATGTAGTTCTAAGGTTCTTGATGTCGGCTCCCTTTGAACCTCTGCATGCTGCCTCGTTGAAAGACACTACTAGGAAGGCGATTTTCCTAACTGCTCTTGCCACGGCAAAAAGGGTTAGTGAAATTCAAGCAATGAGTAAATATGTGGGTTTCAGAGGACACAGTGCAGTGTGCTCCCTGAATCCTAATTTCTTAGCTAAGAATGCGAACCCATCTAACCCCTGGCCAAAAACCTTTGAAATCAAGGGGTTAGCAGAGTTCATCGGACAAGAGCCAGAGAGAGTCCTGTGCCCTGTCAGGGCTCTCAAATTTTATTTGCAAAAGACCAAAGACTGTCGGGGTCCTTCTGAAAATCTATGGTGCTCTGTTAAGAGACCCGACTTTCCTATGTCGAAGAATGCACTGGCATTCTTTTTACGAAGCACCATCAGGGAGGCCCATGCGTCCTGCCCGGATGGTGATCTGAAACTTTTGAAAATAAAAGCCCATGAAGCAACTCTGTGTTCGCTTCACATTACCTGCGGGATGTGAAGTCGGCATATGAGAACTGCGAGTCGCTAGGACCATACTTATCCGCAGAAATGTTGTTGGGGGCAGGGAGCAGCACGAATCCTATCCTATAGAAAAGGGATAGGTGTGCTTTTAATTTTGGTGTTGGTTTATGGTTGAAGGGTTGGTCGCTTGAGGCGCTTTCCCTTTCTTTAGCCTAGAAGTTATGGGACTAACTTCGATAGGTTAGGTCAGGTGGTGGTTTTTAGCTTCGTTGCCCTCACAGTATGGTCAATATGGTCTAGTCACATTGTGGTCACGCTCCCGTTGACAGATCATCTAGAACTCACCAGCTATATAGGTCACTACCTTGCTGGAGACTCTAGTAAAGCAGAAGCAGACTTGGGTGACAGTAATCACGAAGTCAGCTATGCTAACAGGTAAGGAACCAAGATGTCAATCATCTGCATGTAATTTGTTTCCTAATCCTTCTATTCTGTCCCTTCCCACCTCCAATGGTGGGATTCAGCTATATATATATCTGACAGGTAAGTTTCATGAACAAAATGTTATTGTCATGATACAATAAAGTTTGTTCATACTTACCTGGCAGATATATATATATAGCTGTATTCTCCGAAGTCCGACAGAATTTCAAAACTCCCGGCACACGCAGTGGGCGGCCAGGTGGTTAGTACCCTTTCCCGCCGCTGGAAGGCGGATATCAGGAACCATTCCCATTTTCTATTCAGATTTTTCATACCACTGTCCCCTGAGGGGAGGTGGGTGGGTACTTAATTATATATATCTGCCAGGTAAGTATGAACAAACTTTATTGTATCATGACAATAACATTTTGTCTTCTCTGCAGAAGAAATCTAAACATGATCTGTTGGCACAACTGTCAAAGCAGACGAGGGAACGTCAAGTTAACACCAATAGGTCTTTCTCCCTTCTCCAGAACCCAGAATTTCGTGGAGCAAGACAGACAGGCCAACAAAGGCCCCGTACTAACCTACGACCTTCAACTAGGCCTCTCAAGAAAACAACTTACTAGACAGCAAATCAGAAGTGAGGAGTGTGTCCTTCGTGCGCCTGTAGGAGCCATGTTGGGCCTTTTTAGGAGGGAATGGAGTTTGAGAGGAGCAGAACCTTGGGTAGTCAAGGTTTTACAGCGGGGTATATCATTCCTTTCAAAGAAGGCCGACCTTTAGTCAGTTCGCTGATAACATTACCGGTGAACTCAGCCAAGTCAGAAAAGTTTGCAGCTCTTTTTCAAAAGGTAGTCACTGCTTTCCAAGAGAGCAGTAGTAGTAGTGGAAGATCAAAGCTTGGAAGGGTTTTACAACAGACTTTTCATGGTCCCCAAACATCAGGGGGCTGGAGACCAGTTTTAGATGTGAGCGTGTTGAACCAGTTCGTTCTCAAAACGAAATTCCACATGGAGACCAATCAGTCGATCATGTCCTTCATACATCAAGGGGACTGGATGGTGTCCCTGGACATGCAGGGTGCATATTTCCATGTCCCTATTCATCCGGACTCCAGAAAGTTTCTCCGGTTTGTTTTTCAAGGTAAGGTTCTCCAATTTTGAGCGTTATGGCCTGTCGATTGCTCCACAGGTCTTTACTCGGATTCTAGCCCCACTGGCGTAGTGGCTTCGTCTGTTAGGATGAATATCTCTTTTTACCTAGACGACTGGCTGCTCAGAGTGCAGTCGAAGGACAAGTGCTTAGAAGATCTCTCTACGACTTTCCTTCTCAGGAAGAAACTAGGGATATTGATGAACATACAAAAATCTCAGATCATTCCCAGACATTGGATTCTATATTTGGGAATGATTCTAGATGCTTGGAATTTTCAGGTTTTTCTCTCCCCCAAAAAGATAAACTCTTGTCTCCTTTGTGTAAGACGATTTCTGTCCCTTCAGGAATGCTCAGCGGCTCAGTGGATGAGCCCCTTGGGAATGCTAGCCTTCGTCGAAAAGTTTGTGAAACTGGTGAGACTCCACATGAGGTAACTTCAGTTTTTTTCTCAAAGCAAGTTGGAGCAGGAAAATGGCTCAAGACTTGTGTGTGCCTGATAACGGCAGAAATCAAGAAGGACATTTTATGGTGGTCACCAGAAGAAAGACTTCAAGAAGGGAAATCTCTCCTGTTGAACCCAGACTTTGACTTGTATTCTGATGCCTCAAACCTAGGTTGGGGAGCTCATCTAGGGAACAAGGAAGTATCGGGAACTTGGCTGGAGGAGTTCAGAAGTGCACACATCAATCTAAAAGAATTAAGAGTGATGTTTCTAGGTTTGCAAGCCATTTCTCCGCTGGTGTGAGGGAAAATGGTAACTATACATTACGACAATTTATTGGCTCTGTTGTTTGTCAAGAAACAAGGGGGAACGCATTCCTTTTCCATTTTTCAAGTGGCTCAAGAACTGCTGATGTGGGCAGGACTGCAACATTACTCCAGGCTGAAAGGTCATCCTAAGAGGAAACTTGAGGATGATGACCAGGAAGGCTGTCAATAAATTTAATGCTCTAATCTAGGGATGCACCGATACCATATTTTTGGCCAATACTGATCCCAACTTTTAAAGCCAATACCGATACCTGTTACCTCCATATTACTGTTTAGGAGAATATATATTGTTACTAAAATCATTATTGTTCTCTGGTTATTGTATATTAAAGGTTCAAAAGTTGAAAGGTCTTATAATCTTCTTCTTCTTCCCAGCTTGTTCCCATTTTTATGGGGTCACCGTTTCGGATGAGCCGTTTCCATCTATTTCTATCTTGTGCTTCTGCCTCATCAATTCCCTTCTCATTTAAGTCTCCTCTCACACAGTCCTTCCATCTCTTTCTTGGTCTCCCTCTTTTTCTTCTTCCTTGCACCTCCACCCCCATAGTATGTCTCCCAGCGTGGTCCTCATCTCTCCTCAACAGGTGTCCATACCATCTCAGCCTCCCCTCCTGCACTTTCTTTGATACTTCCACCACCTTAGTTGACCCCCTTATGTAGTCATTTCTGATCCTATCCACTCTTGTCACCCCAGACATCCACCTAAGCATTCTCATTTCTGCCACATCCATCTTCTTCTGCTCTGCTTTTCTCATGCTTGCTGTTTCCGTACCATACAGCATTGCTGTTCTTACCACCGTCTTGTGAAATTTTCCTTTTAACCTAAGCGGCACTCTTTTGTCACAAAGAACTCCCGAGGCCGCTCTCCAGTTGTTCCAGCCTGCCTGTACCTGATGTTTTACTTCTTCTTCCATACTTCCTCCAGCGTTAACAAAAGATCCCAAATACTTAAACTTATCAACTCTCCTTATTTGCTCTCCACCAAGCTGAATACTTTCTCTATCATCCCCCTCAGTGGTGGTACACATATATTCTGTCTTGGATCTACTTATTCTCATTCCTCTGTCCTCCATTAACTTGTCTCCATCTTTCCAATTTCACTTCCAGATCTTCCCTGCTCTCTGCACACAGAACAATATCATCCGCATATAATATGTTCCATGGTACTGTCTCCCTTACTTCCTCTATTATAACATCCATCACTATGTTAAAGATAAATGGGCTCAGAGCCGACCCCTGGTGTAATCCTACTCTCACCTCAAAACCTTCTGTCTCCCCAACACTGCTCCTCACTCTGGTAAATACATTCCGGTACATCTCTTGTATCAATCGCACATACTTCTCTGCACCATCTTCTCCCTCAGGCTCCTCCATACCTCTTGTCTCGGGACTCGGTCATAAGCCTTTTCAAGGTCAATGAATACATATGTAGGTCCCTTTGTCTTTCCCCGAATTTCTCCATTATTTGCCTCAGACAAAATATACCATCTGTTGTTCCCCTTCCCTTCATAAATCCCATCTGCTCCTTACCTATTTGTACTTCTTCTCTCAGTCTAGCATCTATCATCCTTTCCAGTATCTTCAAAGTGTGGGACATCAATTTAATGCCCCTATAATTACCACACTCTTGGACATCGCCTTTCCCTTTAAAAATTGGGATCAATATACTCCCACGCCACTCATTTGGTATCTTTTCCTGTTCAAGGATCTTTATCATAAGATCGTACAGTATATCCACTCCTTCATCTCCTAATGCTTCCCATGCCTCCACCGGGATCATGTCTGGTCCGGTTGCCTTCCCATTCTTCATCTTCTTCAGTGCATTTAGTACCTCTTGCCTAGAAAACCTCATTACCATGCCAATGTTCACTTGCCCATCCTCTCTTATTAGTCTATTATTTTCTTCATTTAACAACTGTTCGAAATATTCTTTCCATCTCTTCACAATGTCTTCCTCCTTTCTAAGCACTACACCCTCTTGATCCTTTATTTGTTTGATATGTGTTATATCTTTGGTGCTCTTATTTCTAGCCTTTGATAGCTTGATCATCTTCTTTAATCCTTCCTTTGTCCCCAGCTCATTATACACATCATCATACGACTTTGCTTTAGCTTGGGCTACCAACCTTTTTCACCACCTTGTTTTTCTCTCTGTACCTATTTCTGTCTTCCACTGACTGTGACTCTTCCCATCTTTTCTTTGCCTCCTTCTTATCTTTTACTACTTTCTCAATGTCTTCATCCCACCACCAACTCTCCTTTTCTTCCCATATGATACCAGATGTCTCTCCTAGCAGCTCCTTTCCATGCCTTCTTATTACTGCCGCATTTCGTGCCCACCATTTTTGAACATCTTCAATCCCTATATCAATATCCTCCAAAACCCTCCTCTTAAACTCTCTCTTCTTATCCCCTTCCTTCTGTAATTCGTACCATTTAATTTTCCTTATCCCTTTAGCTTTGGTTTTTTCTTTCCCTTTTCAACTTCAAGTCCATACATAGCAGCCTGTGTTGGGGGGCTACATGGTCGCCTGGAATAACTTTGCAGTTCTTGACCTCCACCAGATTTATCCTTTTATACAAGAAATAGTCTATCTGGGAGAATCTTCCCCCATTCCTATATGTTATTAGGTGTTCCCTTTTCTTCTCAAAGAATGTATTTGCTATTGCCATGTCAAATGACACAGCAAAGTCCACTACACTCTCTCCTTCTGGGTTTCTCTCCCCAATTCCATGGCCCCCATGCACCCGCCCAATCGCCTCATTTTCACTTCCGACATGGCCATTCAAATCTGCCCCAACTATCACCCTCTCATGCTCTTCCAGTTCTTGCATTATTCCATCCATGTCTCTCCAGAAATTTCCCTTCTCTTCTTCTGTGCAACCAACTTGTGGTGCATATGCGCTTATAATATTCAGAATCTCTCCTCCATAACATATCTTCAATCTGATGATACGGTCATTCTTTCTATGCACTTCTATTACCGAGTTCTTTAGTTCACTAGACAGTACTATGCCAACTCCATTTCTACCTTGTTTATTTGCTCCACTATAATAAAGCTTATATCCATCTCCCAACTCTTTAGCTTTATTTCCTTTCCACCGCGTTTCTTGCACACACAACATCTACTTTCTTTTCTCTCATCAAGTCAGCCAATTCTCTACCTCTCCCAGTCATGGACCCAACATTTAGCTGACATACTCTGAACCCAATGTGAGCTCGCTTCTTTAGCTGCACCCGCTCCTGATGCAGTAGCCCTCGCCTTACCACAGAGTTAGGGCGATGTCTCTGTGCGTCGTTTACGGAGTACGCCCTAGCATTACTTCTTTCGATATTTCGGCTCATTCCATTTTTGGTTTTGGCACAGATTTTTACAGCCGGATGCCCTTCCTGACACCAACCCTCCCTATTTATCCGGGCTTGGGACCGGCACCCACAAGGACTTGGTTGCCCCCCCAGGTGGCTAGGTTGAAAGGTCTTATAATATGGTTATATAAACAATTTCAAAGGCATAAATTTCATTGAAAAAGAACATCAAGTATAACTATTTAGTATTTAATCCCTTTATTAACTGGATACAGTTTGGCTTATATTATGGCTACCATTAAAAGACTTTTAACAATTTAGGCATGTAGTGCTTACTCGAATTCATGGAGGTAAAGAACAACTTGAAATCAATAATATATACTTTTATTCTGAGTTTTAATATATATATGTATCGCTAGAAACAGTTAAAGTAATCATTTATTAAGATTATGAAAGGTCCCGGTAATGGAGGGGTGTTACAGCCTCTGAGATCTCAGAGACAATGTTACGGTGTCGAAATATCCTGGAAAGGGTCGACACAATGTTATGGCCTCTGAGAGAGGTCCGCTTCAGGTTCGATATGAAATAATAAAAAAAAAATATTTCAACACCAACTGTTGAAACTGGGGATACGAATATAGAAAGAAACACTAACACAACAAAGGTTTATTTACAAACTTACTAACAAAGGTAAAGGCAGAATGGTATCTCCTATTTACGTAAAAAGATAGAATCTTACACTGCATGAACAGAATCTTACATTGCATGAACTGGGGGAACAGTGAGGCAATTCAAATACTTGCTAGTCAATTTGGCAATCCGAAGCGTTGGCTTCTCAACAGGAAAACGGTGATCGCAGACGTCCTCTTGACTCCGTATTGCAGAATCTAGTCTACTTGTAAGGCAGGAACTAACCAAAACCTCTAGTGGGACCTTTTCTTCTCTGAAGTCTGCTCGACGTCGAGATAACACAAAATAATTCGTCCACTCCTGAAGACGACTAGACCAATATCCAACCAACTCTCGAACAACTCTTCTGATTCTTTGTCGGTTCCTTTTTCTCTTCTCTGCCTCGGATGATCTCTGCTGCTGCTTATCTCTCACTGATAATCTGATTGGTGGCTCTAACTGAGGATATCTCTCTGAGACTAACTGGAGTCTCTCTTTTATGATCTCTCTCTCTCTATCTCCTCCTGCTGCTGCTACTTCCTCCATCATATTTATACGGCATTCTGGGGGCGGGGCCTACGGCGAGCGTCACAGACTCCCGAGTTTACTAGGACTCCTTAGATGAATCTAGACGAGGTATTGCATCAGAAATCGCGGCGTTTCTCACGTCCCGACGAGATCCACAACACTCCTGCCGATTCTAGAACCATCATGATAACAGGCACCTCCAACACATTGCGCTAATGCCTCCTTGCTGCCGAACTTCTTGAAAATGTGTTCTCCTTTCCTTTATCTTTCTTTGCTATGAAGCAATTACCATCACAAGCCCCCCCAATAGAGAAAAAAAATGAAATCAACTGATTTTATTTTTTTTTCTAAAGAGAAGCAAGAATTAAACAGGGGGGAACAATTCTGCATAAAGCTTTAATCCAGTCAAACACTCACGCTTCTCCACTCACACTCACTCGTGCGATAACAGAAAACGGTTATTAGGCTACTCATTCTGAGAAATCTCTAGAGAGGCTACTAACTATAACATTATCTTTCTCTCTTACTTTTTCAGTTTTCTGAACTCTGCTTAAAACTTATAAATACTAAAACACCTCTTGTTTTTCTCAAAACTAATCTCACTCAGTAACAGTTACAGGGGCGGAGGCCACGGCACGGGGCGTTGTTTATAATCCTGAAGCAAATTTACATTCATTGCCTTTGCTCTACTCTTACCCACATTAATTCTTCAATGTATACTTCCCCTCTCCTCTAACACTGAATAAAGACCTTTGTACTTATAAGGTAAAAATGGACTTTCTCTCGAGACTAGTACTAAAACTTTATCTCTTACACACAAACTTCTCTCGTTTGCTCTATGATAAAGTTTTCCTTCAGTTTCCCCTTGACTTCCGTTCGGGTTTTCTTTCGCTAAGTGCCAAGCGCTTCCGTTCTCCTCCGCTAGTTGCCAACCATCTCTTAGATTGTTTTTATAATACTCAAGATTAGTTATGCAATCATCTCTACCCTTACTTCTAGGCAAAGTTCTGAACATATTTATAAATTCATTCTCTAAAGATTCGCCTACTGAAGGAATATTACACAACTGAACTCTAGGAATTACTTGAATCGGTTTCCTGGCAATTTGATATTCATGACAGCTTAAAGCATATCTCTTCACATCATTTTTCATCTTAACCCCTTAAACGCCGAAGCGGTAAAAAAAAAAATGTCTCCCGTGTGCCGGAGACGTTTCAGAGTGAGCGCGGAAGCGGAAAAAATATTTTTTTCAAAAAATCACAGCGCGCTTAGTTTTGAAGATTAAGAGTTCATTTTTGGCTCCTTTTTTTGTCATTGCCTTTAGTTTAGTATGCAGCCATCAGAAATGAAAAAAATTATCATTATCATATATAAATAATGCGATATATGATAGCGCAAAAACAAAATTTCATATATAATTGTATTTAAATCTTGCTGTGCGCAAAACGGCTAAAGGTAACAAGTTACTTTTTTTTTCGTTGTAATGTACACTAAATTGCGATCATTTTGGTATATAACACATTGTAAAATGATAAAAGCAACACAGAGAAAATATTATCACAACATAATGCATGAATTCGTAACGCACGTACGTAAACAAATATTTTTTTCAAAAATTCACCATAAATCTAAATATTGTCCTAGAGACTTTCAATTTCTTTCAAAATGAAGACAAATGATTGAATATTACTATACTGTAAGAATATTAGCTTACAAATGCAGTTTTCGACCATATCTGACGAGTTAAAGTTAACCGAATGTCGAATTTTTTTTATATATATTTTTTTTATATGCAATTATTTCTGAAATAAGAAAAGCTACAACCTTCACATATTTTTCGTTTTATTCTACATGAAATTGCGCACATTTTCATATATAAAACTCTATGAAATGCCTAATATGAAACGGAGCAAATATTCCGAGAATGGGGCTCACGCATTTCGGAGATTTGTGGCGGAGAATCCGCGCGCGGAGGGAAGGAAAGTTTTTTTTTAAAATTCACCATAAATTTAAATATTGTGCTAGAGACTTCGAATTTGTTTCACGATGAAGATAAATGACTGAATATTACTAGACTGTAAGAGTTTTAGCTTACAATTGCGTTTTTCGACCATTTCGGTAGAGTCAAATTTGACCGAATGTGGTTTTTTTTCTATTTATCGTGATTTATATGCAAATATTTCAAAAATGAGAAAAGCTACAACCTTCAACTATTTATTGTTGTATTATACATGAAATTGCACACATTTTCATATATAAAACTTTATGTAACGGTTAATTTAAAATGGTGCAAACATTACCACAATCGCACGTATGATTTTTTTGGAAGTTACCGCGCGGACGTAAAGAAAATGTTATTTTTTTCATAAATTCACCATAAATCAAAATATTGTGCTAGAGACTTCCAATTTGTTGCAAAATGAAGGTAAAGGCTTGAATATTACTAGAATATAAGCGTTTTAGCTTACAATTGCGTTTTTTGACCATTTCGGTAGAGTCAAAGTTGACCGAAGGTTGAAAATTTGTCACTTATCATTTTTTATATGAAAATATTTCAAAATTGATAAAAGCTACAACCATGGGTTGTTTTTAGTTGTATTGTGCATGAAATTGCGCACATTTTCATATATAAAACTTTATGTAACAGCTAATTTAAAATGGTGCAAACATTACCACAATCGCATGTAGGATTTTTTTCGGAAGAGTTACCGCGCGGACGTAAGGAAAAAGTTTTTTCATAAATTCACCATAAATCGAAATATTGTGCTAGAGACTTCCAATTAGATGCAAAATTAAGGTAAATGATTGAATATTACTAAAATATAAGAGTTTTAGCTTACAATTGCGTTTTTCGACCATTTCGGTAGTCAAAGTTGACCGAAGGTTGAAATTTCGGCACTTATCGTTATTTATATGAGAATATCTCAAAACTGATAAAAGCTACAATAATGAGTATTTTTTTGTTCTATTCTACATAAAAATGCGCACATTTTCATATATAATACTCCATGTAACGGCTAATTTAAAATGGTACAAAAATTATGTCAAAGTGACGAAATAATTTCAGAGATGTGTCACAGATACTTTTTAGTGCGGCAAGAAAGAAATTCGCGCTTGCGCGCCTGCGTAACGATTGTAAACAAAACAACACCTTGATCCATGAACTCCCAGCATCCCCCAAGGCGCGTGATTCAAGAGTTTTCGGCTAGTAGGCCTAAAAGTATTTTTCCGCGAATTTTTAAAAATACTTTTGTATGTCGACGTAAAATACGTCCAGTCGGCACCTGAGAGACAAAAAATGTCGACGTAAAATACGTCCAGTCGGCGTTTAAGGGTTAAGCCAAAAGTACGCCTTACTTATACACTTGAAAGTTTTATTTACTCCCAAATGTCCTTGCTCATCGTGTGCTAACTTCAAAATTAATTCATGAAGCTTCCTAGAAACTATGAATTTTTCTGTGATTCCCCCTTCACTACGGGACTTAGGACAAACATGACACAAAACTTCGTCCTTTACACAAAAAGTTTCCTTACACACATCATCGAGAACATCATCCAGCTCACATTAAAAAATTCGGGTTAGTGTCTCATCCTCTTTCTGCAACTTGACTAGCCCATCCTTATCCAAAACGTTAAGAGCCTAATTCATCACCGTAACTAGGACTAGATACAGGTACATTGCGTTACTCTCGACAGCTACAACTTCCCTTTGGCTATCACTGTCAATGATAGAGTTAGGTCTCTCAGCCACACTCATGCCAAGATCAACCTCGCTACCTCTATCACACTCGTTCGAATCCACGAACTCACTCACATTCGAACACTCGTTCGAATCCACGAACACTCGTTCGAATCCACGAACACTCGTTCGAATCCACGAACTCACATACGTTCGAATCCACGAACTCAATCTCGTTCGAATCCACGAACAAATTATGACCGTAGTCTACGTCTGTATCTAAACCCGACCTAGTTACTACCATTTCAGGCACTGGAATATTCCTCACAACAGGATTCACATTCTTGGATAAAGCTAAGTCATTACCGACAATAATGTCAACGCCTTCGACGGGCAAACTGTCCACAACTGCAAGTTTTACTTCTCCTGACACTACCTGACTTTCTAAATTCAACTTCAACAAAGGACAAAGAACACAAGTGTTAGGAAATCCACCTAACATGACTTTTTCTTCCAAATTGATTTATGCCCTATTCGGCACACACACTCTTCGAATCAGTGAGATAGCAGCCCCTGTGTCTCGAAGTAAGACTACTTCCCTCGAATCTACTCCTCCAAGAGAGGAAACTACGCCTTCCGACAGAAATTCACCAAAAATTTTCCTAGTTTCTCTCATCACATCATTCCTACTTGACGAGAGGTTAACTAGAGACACTGGTTTCTTACCGTCCTTCCTTTCTACTGCACAATTCCTCGCTAAATGCCCTTTCCCATTACATCGAAAACAAGTTAATTCTTAGCCACTATATGCCATTCTACTCTTACAAACCTTAGACGTATGACCAGGTTTTCCGCATGTATAACAGGAATAGTCACTTTTACTCGCATTGCTATCACTAGGACTAAAACCTTTACTGCTTTGTACTCTACCAGATGAAGGATCATTTTGTTTCTTACTAACACTCAAATTATGAGTTAGACTATATTCGTCAGCTAGCCTAGTTGCTCCTGCAAAAGATACTTCTCGCCTATCCTCTATATAAAGTTTAATCTCAGGGGACACGTTATCTTTTAAGTTTTCTAACAACACTAAGTTCCTCAAACCGTCAAAATCCTCAACCTTAGCAGAAGTTAACCAATTAAAAAACAGTCTATCTAACTTCTTACCGTATTCTACATACGTAATATTTTCATCCTTTCTCAAATCTCTAAATTTCTTACGGTACGCCTCCGGTACTAACCTATATGCGCTAAGAACGGTTTCTTTCACGATATCGTAATTATCACATTCCTCCATAGACATGCAACTATACACGTTAATTGTCCTACCACTCAAAACTGACTGCAAATATAAAGTCCACGTTTCTTTAGTAGAACCTACTCATTCCATTAACTTCTTAAAACACATGAAATATGTCGTAACATCCTCCTCATCGAACTTTGGTACTAATTTCAACACTGAACTGATACCTAACCTACCAACTCCGTTTTCGTTTTCGCCTGTCTGACTGTTACGAGTACTTTCCCTTAACCGATCAATTTCCAACTCATGCATACGTACTTTTTCTCTTTCTTCCTGCTGAATTACCAACATTTCTCTCTCTCGCTGCATTTTCCTCACTTCTCTCTCAGCTGCTCTTTCATCTCTCTCATACTTCTCTCTTTTTTTCCTTTCCACATATTCACGGAGATCACTCCCCTCTAGACCTAGAAGCTTACCTGACTCAATAAACTCTTTCACCATCTCACTCATTCTGATTTTTTCTATATTTTCCGTTTCAAACTGTTAAAAGTGTTGATATCCTGGCAAGGTCGCCACAATGTTACGGCCACTGAGATCTCAGAGACAATGTTACGGTGTCGAAATATCCTGGAAAGGGTCGACACAATGTTATGGCCTCAGAGAGAGGTCCGCTTCAGGTTCGATATGAAATAATAAAAAAAAATATTTCAACACCAACAGTTGAAACTGGGGATACGAATATAGAAAGAAACACTAACACAACAAAGGTTTATTTACAAACTTACTAACAAAGGTAAATGCAGAATGGTATCTCCTATTTACATAAAAAGATAGAATCTTACACTGCATGAACTGGGGGAACAGTGAGGCAATTCAAATACTTGCCAGTCAATTTGGCAATCCGAAGCGTTGGCTTCTCAACAGGAAAACGGTGATCGCAGACGTCCTCTTGACTCCGTATTGCAGAATCTAGTCTACTTGTAAGGCAGGAACTAACCAAAACCTCTAGCGGGACCTTTTCTTCTCTGAAGTCTGCTCGATGTCGAGATAACACGAAATAATTCGTCCACTCCTGAAGACGACTAGACCAATATCCAACCAACTCTCGAACAACTCTTCTGATTCTTTGTCGGTTCCTTTTTCTCTTCTCTGTCTCGGATGATCTCTGCTGCTGCTTATCTCTCACTGATAATCTGATCTGTGGCTCTAACTGAGGATATCTCTCTGAGACTAACTGGAGTCTCTCTTTTACGATCTCTCTCTCTCTATCTCCTCCTGCTGCTGCTACTTCCTCCGTCGTATTTATACGGCATTCTGGGGGCGGGGCCTACGGCGAGCGTCACAGACTCCCGAGTTTACTAGGACTCCCTAGATGAATCTAGACGAGGTATTGCATCAAGAATTGCGGCGTTTCTCACGTCCCGACGAGATCCACAACACTCCTGCCGATTCTAGAACCATCATGATAACAGGCACCTCCAACACATTGCGCTAATGCCTCCTTGCTGCCAAACTTCTTGAAAATGCGTTCTCCTTTCCTTTATCTTTCTTTGCTATGAAGCAGTTACCATCACAAGGGGTTAATCCTTTGTTTGGTGGGCTTTGTTAATATTCATAAACATTTTAGGCATTTTAGGAAGACTAGAAGGATTTTAAATTCCTATATACTAATGACAAAATTATCAGCTGGTATCGGCCAGAAATTCACTGATACTGATACCAATACCACAAAAACTAGCCGATACCACCAATACCGATACTTGTGCACATCCCTATGCTAATTTACATGTGAAGAAGTCTCATTCTTGAGTTGGTGAACATTCAGAATTATATAATTGAGGTTACTTCACTTGATATGTTAATACATACTTTTTTACTACCATATTACTGGATAGAATATTCTCGTTTTTTTTTTATAACTTTTCCATAACTCAATTCTTTAGAAAGTTAACACTAATA
The DNA here is from genome assembly GCF_015104395.2 of Macrobrachium nipponense. Taxonomy (NCBI): domain Eukaryota; kingdom Metazoa; phylum Arthropoda; class Malacostraca; order Decapoda; family Palaemonidae; genus Macrobrachium; species Macrobrachium nipponense. The sequence continues at coordinate 43,350,617 of NC_087212.1, forward strand.
AAACAAATAGGAATAATAAGTTTTGTAACAATTCTGCTTCAAAGCAATTTTATTTCTTTGCAATTTCCATTTCTGAGGAATTTTCTTATGTTATCCAAACTATTTAACAATGTATACAAAAATAAATAACTTATTCAAAAGGTTCATTTTTCTTTTTATAAATATTAATAAACAGCCGTTGTCGTATGGTAACGTCACCTGTCATCTGTCAGGGGTTAAAACAACACTGTGGATGATAAGACATCTTGTAATAGTCCTTCATTAGCCTTTAACTTTTTTACGAGATAACCTTTTTACGAGATATCTCGTGGTAAGTCAAAACTTTTTGGAACACTGATCACAAGATATCTTGGGTTAGTCTGATAAGGGATTATAATATATAATTAAGTAAACCAAAAAATTATGAAGAATCTGATTGAATTTCCTTAATAGGGTAAGTATGGTGCATTAATATTTGCTATTGGCAAGGGAAAGCCTATTTGCACTGTGAAATATTGTAACCTAGATATATTGCTTTGGTAGTGTACCAAATTGATTTTAAGGAGGTGAAGGTTGATCGTGAGATTAATGATATCAGCTTCAGACCTGTGTTCTGTTCATTACAATGAAAGCTACAAAAGTACTAAATGGAATTTTTAAATTGATTCAGAAGCAGACCTTTTGCAAGTTATTCAAGTTCTCAAGTCTCTGATAAACATTTTACGGCTATAATGGCATGCTATATTAGTCTTTTAATGATTATATTAGAATTTTGTCTTCCGTCATCTGAAATTTTGATCTGTGACCCTGGCAGTTGTGACACCAGATAACTTAATAAATCAGTCTTTAAATTCTGGGCCACTGTACATTGTTATAGTTGCACCAAATCTCATCATGTACGTATTGGTTTATTGCCACACATTTTCTTCAGTACACAAATCACTATTTCTTTCCAAAATCTCTACTGTGTATATTTACTCATAACTCTGCAAATATAGGAGGTTCTTTGTAGCACTCCATCAGCCCCTAGCTGCAGTCCCTTTCATTCCTTTTACTCTACCTCCATTTGTATTCTCTTTCCTCCATCTTATTTTCAGCCCTCTCTGAACAATTGTTTAATAGTGCAACTGTGAGGTTTTTCTCTTTCAGTTTATCCTCCCAGTGCTACTATTAGATAATTAAAAGTTGCCGTATGTTGAGTAAGATCTAATATAATCAAGTACTAATCCTTGGGCCAGATGTGTGAGAGTTAAGAATTTTAGCTTAATGGGCTGGTTAAAATATTTAATATGTAATAGTAAAATCTAAATTATTTTGAATAAACTATAATTTTTATGCCTGAAATGTTTAAAAGTAGATTTACTGAATTTTCATCATTTTGCTTTTCCAGACCTTCAATCACTTTTCATATCAAGACATCTCTTCAACCCGAGGCAGCTCACTCGCATCGAGTTTAAACTCCTTAGGCCTTGCTGAAGAAGGTTGAGTTTAGAATTACTGTCATTTGAGGTCTGTGAATTCTGAAAACGGCTTCTTCACCTACAACAGGTTTGCATTAGTCAGATTTTGTGAAAAAAAAACATTTATACAATTCGTGAAAAAAAAGCGAGCTTTGGGTGGCATGTAAGAGCCAGTTTTTAAGCAAAGGAATTTTGTTAACTACAGTATGCATGCTCATACTTATGCTAGTAGCCATAATATGACCTGGCACATGTACAGGGATGTAGTAATATTTTGCCATCTAGATTTTAATGCAGTATGTTGCATTTTCAACTTCTTTACTTTTCAGAACTGTACTCTGTGACAAGATTAAATGCTTTTGTTTTCTTCTCATTAGAACGTAGTCGAAGTCCAAATGATGATTGAAATTAAGGCAAGTGTTTTATGGGGATTTTTTTTTTTACTTCATGTAAATAATATGGAATGAGTTACTTCTAACCAGATCAGTATCATATTGAATCCACATTGACAGTGTAAATGAATTTGAAGTTACTATACTCAGAGTTTATGGTATTCATAATCTGTTGTTATTTGTGTCTTGCAGCTAGTCAGTAATTCATATATATAGTACATATTCTACTTTTTATGAGTATGTTGTCTGTTCATCTTAAGTGGTTTTTACAAACCTTTAAAACAATTGCCTTGGTTAAACCCAACCATTCCACTGGAGTTATGTCTTGTCAACAAGGATGCAAAATTCTTTATTAAACCCTATATTTGTTAGTGTTTTTATGAATGTGACATTTTGTTTCCAAAGCAATGTTTGTGATTAATTGGTATCATAAGTCTCTGCTAGTTTTGCAGTATTCCTTATTTCTTTTCTGATTTAGTCACATTCTGTTGGTAAGCAGTACTATGTATGAAATTGCATTTCTTAAGGCTTTTCCACGCACAATTGACTAATAAGAAATTATAATAGGGCTGTTTGACAATCTCTTAATTTCACCACAAGGATGTTATAGTGTCTTTAGAGAAAATGTACTTGAGGGATGCTTGTTCTTCAGGTGCTTTCCAACCTGTAAGCATCTGTGGATGAGAGGATAGGAACTATGAAATGACCTGATTTTTAGGCCATGAAAAGTATGGGTTTGTACTAAACCTGTGTATTCATTAGTAGAACGATAAAATAAACTAGTGAAAACCACTGTGATGGTGACGTCTAGCATATGAATTTTTCTAGTTAATGGTAGATTATTTCTGCATCAGGACAGTAATACCTCATTTTAACAGACACTAGGGGGATTTGAGATTTATCAGCCTTTTTGAAGTTGACTTATGAAATTATGGAAAATGACATTTTATCAGTTTTCATCGATTGTGGGAACCAATAGCAATACTCTATTAGCTTATGTTTGTTCAGATTGAAAACTTTATGCCATTCATTCTGGATTTAGATGACATAGGCTATTATAATTTGTCATTGTTCTTGCTAAGTGTAACATAATTTTAACCTTTTAAATTGTTTTAATCTTTGCACTTGTAATGGCTATAAGAACAAGAAACCCAAGCATATTGTAAAATTGTAATGGTACCTTCATGTACTTTGGAATTCCTTCCCTTAATAGTTTAGCTGCTTTTTTTTTTGGCATGGTGTCTGTTAATTTGAGGTATCATTGTTTTAAATATTGCTTCAGTTTCACACAATTTGGTGTAAAAGAAAAATAACTGTGGATATGCTTCCCTCAACTTTTACAAGAGGAAATGTTGGCAAATTTTAAAATGTTTTCGGGAATATTATAAGTTTAAAGAATGACATGTTAACAGGATGTTATGTTAAAAACGCTTGATAAAAGGTAAGTTTTGGACTTGTGAAGTGAATGTTAAGTGGTGGTCATTTTAGAAGATAATACATCTCTTGTGCATTATATGTTAAAATCATTGTTGTGTATGTTGACTTTGAAACATACTTTTGAAAAGTGAAATGTTGTTTGTGTGAAAGGTGAGTGATGTTACTCTGTCACAATCTTATGAACTCTCAGAGCAGCTCATTAAAAGCTTTTGTAGTTAGTGAATGTAGGTGATGAAAGTTTTTACCTCTGTTGTACAGTTCTGATACTGATTTGCTGTTTAGCTCTAGGAATTAAAATCACTTGGATGATTCTACATTTGGCAACATTGTACTGAGTTACTCATGAAGTGCTTAAATTGAATGCTTATTTTATGTTCATTTTTTTAATACAATTCTGTGAATAATTTGATGCAATTTTTTCTGTAGACTAAAAATCATTTTAAAGAATCATGGCTGCAATAATACATACAGGATAGACAAGGAGGTGGAAAGTAGCTCATTATAGGATGTTAGTTTCTGATCGAGTTGCATAATTTAGCTGTATATTTTGCAAATGCATCATGGAAATTAGTGAAACCCAACTTTGAAACTGGTTTGCTTTTGGGAGATGAAAGTATAATGTCATTTAGAAGCCAAAGTGGCTTTAGCTACCGCTGGACTACTAGTTTTTTTTTTCTAAATTGGACTTACATATTAAGGTTTTTTATGACTCTTAAAGAGTTCTCAGCCCAGTGATTTTACTTAAGTTATATAAAATAGCATTAGTTGTGTACAGTTGCTGGGATCGACTGATATAGTTGTAAATATTACCTCGTGGGAAACTACTTTTTGGGTATTCATAGATAATGTAGGCAAAATAAGTGCACATGCATCTTAAAATTTTACATATCTTTCAGAATTTGTGTATATGATTTAGTAGGTAAATTGATAAGTTATATCTGTAGAGTTTTGATGGTCTTGTATTATTGAATTTGGTACTGTAGCTTAACTTATGAGGCCTTTCAAGGTGTAATTTGCCATTAGTTTAAATGCAAAATTTGTTGAGAAATGAAATGGGTTTTTGCTTTTACATCAAATTTAATAGACCAAATCAAGTTTCTTCATGGAAATGGAGGTCAGCAAAAAAAAATTCCTATATTCTTTCTGTATATTTAAGTCTTTTAACCCAGAGGTTGGGTTTTACTATTGGGGAAACAAATCTTGAAAGCTCAGAATGTGTGTTAAGTATTTGTAAAATGGTTTAGTTAAATTAAAGAAACCAATATATATAAAACATAGATAACCTTATCTTGTTTAAGTCATGTGTATTGACTTTAAGAACAAAATTCTTTCTTTTATAAGCATTTGGTAAGGAATGGTTTTAAAGGATACATTATCATACCAAAGAGTGATTGATACTGCCGACTGATTCTGGTAATTTAATTTAGGAAATTAATCCGTTTTTTCTTGTGTATGACTTGTATAGTCTGTTTTACTTGTAACAGATACCTAATTAAGATGGTGTAGTTCGTAATTTTTCCTTTTAAATAGCTTCAATTTTAGTACAGTGAGCAGACTTGGTTATATAATTCAGGTGAGTGAGGCATTTTTTATGGTACACAGAGTTGTAAATGTCCGTGAATTATTGTGAGAGCTTCTATTTGTACGAGCTATGGTTCAGAGAGTAGTAATGTAGGTAAAAAGGAGCCTTTGATTTTATCATTTAATGGTTGTTTCATGTGTCCTTTTGAAATGTTGTTGGAATATTTGTCTTTCAAACCATTTCTTTATCTGAAAGTTGTATCTGGAGGGGATGTCTGTTTGTCCTCTTTTGAAATTGTGCAGTCTGCCATACATGCTAGTGCAGTGTAGCAGTTGCATTTTATTAAGGTGTTCAAGTATTTTACAATAAACCCCAAGAGATACCCATGTGTGTATCGAAGTTTGTTCATTATATTGTGATGCTTGTATTTTCAAGTGAACTGATAGTCACGTTTTATTTCCAACTTTGGTCTTCAGTGCAGTCCATTCTTAATTTTAACATTTTTCTCCTTACTAATAATCTTTTTCAGAAATTCATATTGTAATGCATTGCTATTTGTTGTCAAGTGTTCCTATGTGGGATCACTTAATTGTACATCACACAATACTTTTCTTTTCAAGATACTATTTACATAAGGTCACATTAGTTGTGGTTGTTTCATGTGGTACTACTACACTCTGAGAACTTGCAAGGGGTCTAAGAACAACCAATGAGAACTCAAAGTGGACATTGATTATATAAACAAACATGATCTGTTTCAAAAGAAATGATCTAATGCTTTGTTTCAAAAGAAATGGTCTAATATTTAGCCCTACTTAGTCCGGTGATAACTACCTTGATGACTGCATAGGTTGAAGAAATAGTATTTATAGAGATTTGGTCTGATGACCTAGTAGAATAAGATTTTTAAAGAAAATTGTACTAAATTCTATTAAAAATGAATGGTAGAACTTTTCTAGTTATTTATTTTATGTAATTGTGAAAATGGTATTTCTCCCTTGCATATATAATTTTATGATGTGATAATTATAATTTAATTTTTTTATCATCATCTAGTAGAACTTAGTCTTCGTCGCCTGTTTCATTTCAATTTATTGGCTGTTAAACCAAACTTTTGCAGTATTAAAATCCTCAAAGTGAAAACTGTGGAAGCTGCACTTCTGCACAAAAAAAAAAAAAAAAAAAAAGTAGAACGTATGAATAGAGTATAAATTGCAGAATCAGGTATAAGTTTGTATGAATAGAGTATAAATTGCAGAATCAGTATATTTGGTTATGATAAAGCACAAAGGTATGTGAAATTAAATTGGCATTTTTTTGTAACAGTCTGATCATAATTACTGGTGTCTGAGACACCTGGCAGGCAGTTTTGGAACTAGATGGGAGTTATAAATTACAAAACTACTGGACACTCATTTTGTAACTTAAATGTAAAACCCAGACAGAGTAAGATGTGGCTTTTATTTACAAGTTTGTTTTATTAATTCCACAACTTTTGTTTTCTCTCAACCAAGACTCCTGCACCCTTCTGTACATTGGAGATTGACACAGCTCCTCTAGTATTTTGAGTGTTTCTCGGTGGGAATCAATCCTTTAGCTTGCTTTCACTTCTCTTGGAATTTTTATATTGTTTTACATGTGGAAGTATTACCCATATATTATAATTATTAGGTAGTTAACCAGAATTATAGTACCTGAATAACTGCAAATTGGCTGTTTACTCAAGAATTAAATTTTATTCTGAAATTTTGACCTTCTCCCTCCAGTTATGGTTGCCATACAGTCATGCAAAGTACCAAAAATTGCCTCACGCCCCCTCGATGTGGCACCTTTAGGGTCTACTCAGAATTAAGATTTAACCATGAAGATGCCTCCCTTCTTTCATAAAGTCCAAACTTTTATAAATCGAAAATTGCTGGAGTATTATAGGGAAATTTAAGATAAGTTTTGAATCTTGAGTTACATTAAAATGGGGCCTTTCGGTGGCAGTGGCACAACCTGATCAATACCTTCATGATCATCAACACTTTACTTATAATAATGAGGAAAGATAGATTAATATTGGTCCACTGAATCAGGTCCATTGTCTTTTTCTGGAAGACTTTTAGTGGCCTTCATGGTACAGTTAAATTTGCTTCTTAAACCTTGCCTAGTTATTCCATGCTCCAAGCATGACCACCGACAATCACAATATCAGTTGACCTATAACATTTCCATGTAAAACAATAACTTAATGTGTAAAGAGTCAACAATTTCTTGCCTTGAGTGTTAATCAAAATAAAAAAAACAGCAGAAGAGCCCTCAAAAGAGGGCTTGAATTTATGGTAATGGTAAAAAGCGAGACTATAATGAGAACATTTATTACATTCTTAAAAAAATTTTTTTTATTCAAAAGTAAACTCCAGGAAATCTCATTTATTATAAAGGTTTTTTGAGCCTATTAAATAAAATGAATACATATACCATTTACTAAACTGAAATTTACTTTTTACCTATTCATTCATAAAATATATATAACGTCAATAGCACATTAAAGAAATCATTAATAAATTGTGCGAAATTACAGAAAAATAAAAAGATGAAATACCAGTTTATGGCTATCATCTGTAGCATACACATACAGAAGTAACACTATGAGTGTAAAGCAAACCCGAATGTAAAAATGTAAGTAGAGGCTGTATCACACTAGTTTTCTCATCCAGGAATCATAGTTAAAATATGAGGAAAACTATCGATTAACAAAATCTGGCTCCTCGCAGTCCAGGGTAAAGGTGTTAAAATGAAAATGACGAAGGTTAGAGTTCACCAAGAAATTTATCAAGCTAAACCTTTGGGAAAAAAGTAATCAGGATGCTAGCTAGCTACCAATGTTCACATTCCAACTAACTACTTTAAAGTAGAGGGTACACAAAATACACAAGTAAATACAAACCCTATTAAGTCATTGCGTAACTGACTAGAGAAGCTAAGCTAAAAAACCGATTACATAAATGATACTTATAAAATGGATTGCAAATGAAATTGAACTGAATTGTGCCAAATGTAGTAATAGAATACCAACAATCACACCCAAACTACAACCACTATCAAATAATGGACGCTAACAAAATTACTTTTTGACAGCTATCCACTTAAAATATGTAAATAAAATTAAATCGCAAAAAACTTCAATTCATAATCATAACTAGATTCCCTAAATTTCAGGGCTGGGTTGCACATGCTGCAATAATAAAAGATTCTGTTGTGGGTATATTTACCATTAATCCTAAGTCAAAGTTCTGTGGACTTGTGGGTTAAGACAAAATTATACATTCTTTTAAAAGTAGGAATGCTATATTTCTATACTTTGCTTTTTAGATTAATCCATATTCAGCCTTCCAATCCAGACAAAAAGTGAAACTTGCCAGTCAATGGAAGGAAAAGTTATTTTTTATATGGCCAAGGAATCGAAGCCTCAGCTCAAGTGCTTACTTGAACATTAATGCAACACCCTTTTACATTTGCTATATAAAACAACAGAACAAGTATATCATTTGTCACACAAGAACTTTTTCCAGAACAGATCAGAAGAGACAAATGCCACTGTTTACATACAGGAAATAGATAGGTCATGAGTGTAGGTCATATTAAATGGGTGTGAATAAGGGAAAAAACAAAAGTAAATAACTGATCAATCCTATTCATGTCTTGAAATATTTCAGACTAAAATACAGATTTTGGGAGCCAAACATAGTAACATAAAAGATGAGAAAACTAGAATTTGATACTCACACGCTAGACTGGCATAATTATTCTACACCAAATAGCTCCAGATTGCAATAATATGGGGCTAGCTAGATTAGTGATGTTAATGAAGTTTGACTTCTGAGGAAATCTTATCAAATTTTCAAAGGTACTTCATTTTTAGGAATACGAAAAATGCATAGCAACCTTTAAAAATCTTCCACGTTTTAAGCACCTTCCTTGAGTATTCGTGACACTGTACCTATTTCTTACCATAAGATGAAAGTATGTGCATAAGAGGACACACTCAGGTTACTTCTGTTGATAAGTCATTGATGCTAACAGCAATATTCTATCTTACATTAACAATAAATTGTACCTAAGTGAAATAATAAAAAATAAAGGTTTAACGACTCCATTCACTACCACTCAGGAAATACTTGAATCATAGCATTTTCCCAATGGATTTAATGCCTTTGGAATTTTCAAAAAGAAAAATTCACTGCCAATAAACCTAAGAAGTTCACATAATACTGATGCAGTAGTAATGATGATGATAAAAATAAAACCCACACCAACTTGAAATGAATACCCATATAAACAAAACATTCCAAGACTATCAGTTAAGATGGGAAACCACATTAGTAAATTGGGTGAATTACTCTAGGGAAAAGACCAGACATTGCAAAAACGATCTCACCATTGAAATTCAAGTAAAGAGGATCAGAGGACAGAAGACTAAAACACCACAAAGACATGCATCTTCACTGTTCCTCTTCTATGGGACTGGGGAAGATAATAAAAATAAAAAAAAACAAACAGCCTACTGCTGCCCTTGCAAATTCTTAATGTCTTCTCGCAGACAGATATACTTAAGTAACAAATAACAGAGGATAAACGTTAAGGGACAGATGGTAAGGTGGTAATTACTACTGAATGCACTTCACTGCCAGTTTAGAAGGTACCAAAAAGCTAACTAGTCACCATCTGAACCCAACCCCACTTTCAATTTTCTTTTAATGTGACATTCTTTGGAACAAAATCAAGTAGAGCCATAAGGACATTTCCAAGGCAATATTTACAGTATGCTCACATTACAAATTTTGCTGAAATTTTGTGAAAGCTGATGCTAACATTCTAAGAGCATCTTAAGAAGAGGAACTCGTTTCTAAATGAAAACTGACTAGTATGTAAACTGAACACTGCCACAGATTTTCAGTAGTATTAAGTAAGACAGAAAATGTACAAGTTCTGTTATGTTAAAAGATAATTTTCTTGTGCATAGGACAACAACGCATATGATCTTCATAGAAAAAGTACTTACGCAAACAAGTTTTGTCCTACACTTCATTAGGTTAGGAAAATAATGTCCTCATTATATTCCTGGTGGTAATTTACCAGAGTCTACAAATATAATATATTTTATATATATATAAATTGTCCGATCTTTGGAAAAAAAAGTATAACCATGAACAATTAAGCAACTAATGGTCTTAGCACAGACAAAATAGGCTATCGGGATATCACATAAATGAAGCATATACAAGATACTACAGTAAACCCTTAATCTAGCAAAAAGACAGTATAATTCATTTTCACAGAGCATACAAAAGCCATTTAGTATATGCATAATGCACAGTAATAAAAACATTGTGACCAATTTTAACTTCTCCATGGGTAGATATATACAAACTGTTCTTAAATCATAATCTTTAGCTTCATTTCTTTTCCAAAGAAACAGTTAAATGTATGATACACTTACTTTTAATGCACCTGCACTCATATATACAAATTTCCCCCACTGACGGCCTTCATAAAATAAATGAATGGTAAATTAAGAGTTTACTGCAATATTATAATTGTAATTATTGTTAATATATTACAGGAATTCTTGTGAACACAGCAGTTTCCCTCATTTCTTTAGTGAAAAGATTATGAACAGTGACCTTGACCTTACCACAAAACAGTTTAGTGGGGGACTACAAAATAGGATGAAGAAACATACAGCTGACATATTTCAGTATAAAGTATTTCAATTCCTTTAGTACGATTCTTCATTGACTGCCTCTCCAGCATCAGTGCAAGAAAGAGGCAAACTCTCAACAGGCAAAGTGCCTTTTCTCACTCCATAGGTTTACTTTGAGACTAAATGTGAGCTTAGTATGGCTATATATATATATATATTTATATATGACATAAGATAATTAACAAAACTGCATGAAGTCACAGGTGAATATTGCCCTAAGAATGAAAAAGATTTCTGACTACAAAATTGGTTTCAGCTACACCTTAAAAGCAGTTCTACAATTTACATGTTCTTTCATTTTCACTTAAACAACAAAACATGGATTTATTAATATCACATCCAACATTTCACACGGTCCCAAGTTTCAGCTTTGACTGTATCTTTAAAAATACACATCAAATATACAAAAAAAGTTTTCTTTTATCATAAACAGGCTCTTTTCAAGTTCCAGTCACTCCTGATTCAAGTAGTTCTTTCTTACAATCCCCAGGGCTGCTTATGACAGAAGAAGGAATAATATTCCACCAGATGGCAGGAAAAGGGGCACTTTCTAAAGCAAGAAGCTATTACATACTGTAAGATGTTCTTACATTCCCTGAATGCTTGCTTGTTCCAAATGAACAGATTTCACAGAGCCATTCAGGGAAACGTTAGGTTTTAGGAAATTATCTATAAAGAAATTAATAAATTACAACTGTAGGAATGTGTTACGTGCCTACTGGCTTTGATGTACTAATATCGATAAAGCTATTTACTGAATGTAGTACCAACTTCATACTGCCTGTCGCTGAATATGACACTATAACAAAGCTTCCAGAAAATTATTTCAGTAGAAAACCTCAAAAATTATTTTTTAGCATAGACATGGTGAAGAAGTTTTCTGAGGTTTGCAAAAATCCAAAAGATGCTTCAAAAAAAATATATACACCACAAGATTAAGTGGTATAAAAAATACTTTTTCAATATCACCAAATATACAACCAAGTCTTCATGTAAGAAAAAAAAAGTAAGTTTCACTAATAAAAGATAAGTGAATGCTTCTCAAGTATGGTGATAGAATAACTAAAAGATAGAAAACAAAGTAACCAAACCAAAGAAGTTAAAATTAACAATTAAAGCTTGTTAAAATAATAAGATGGCAATCAAGAAAGGAAACTTTCCCAAGTTTAAAGATCTAATAAAAAGACAAAACTATGCTATCTTACAGAAAACTACAACTTTTAACAATATTAGACTAATAAATTTAGATGAATAGCAATCAACATTTGTTCTACAAAAGAACACTCTTTAGAACCCTAAATACATGAGGTTCCCACAGGATGGAGATGCCAAACACTCTCAAAAGGCTGAAAAGGCTCACAAAATACACTATGATAGAAAGGAATCACAACCAAAAACTGTATTAACACCAAGAAGTGCAAGATGAACAGCTAACAGGATATAGAAATATTCTGCAACAGGCAATTAATATTTTGTGACGACAATCTCTCACAAGATTTAACATTAAAATTTTCAAAATCATTCTGAAGTTGTCAAACAAGAGGGCAATCTGAACAATATTTAACATCCTTAGGCAGGATTTACACAAACTCTAATGTTAAACCTTATAAAACCAATCTCAGGTAATGCTCCAAGCTTTGCCCTCTGCCTGTTATTGGCATTTATTCCACCTGAATAATATTACAAGATGTTATATATCTTGTACCTTCCAAATTTCAATACTAAAATAGTTTTGATACAATGCTGATGAAATTAATATTCATACTATAGTTACATGAAATGCAACTTCTTTCTGTCTAAGTTATACTGGTATGATAGCCAAGAACTACTTGATTAAATAAGAATGGAGGAACACTGTCAGAGGGAAAGCCACAAATTATTGGTATTCACCTTCCTAAGCGCTGGTTTCATCCCACTCATCACTATCACTCTCTGTATCTGAAGAGGTTTCACTATCGCTCACTTCAAATGCAAATCTCCTCTGAAGAATTGAAGCCACATCAACACTATCTGGATCTTCTTTTGGTCTGGTTTTCACATCATCCACCTTCCTCAACTTGATACCTGGGAATATTCAAATGGAACACCTCAAGTTAATAGACCACAACAATATGGAATTCAGTATTCATCAGCTACAGTCTTATGATGATGTTTTGCTATGCTTTAATTATAAATTTGATACATTTAAAAATTAATCTCTTAAAATGACATTCATAATCAGTTGTATTTTTCATAACTAACAAACCTTTGGTCTTAACATCAGGATAAATCTTCTAGTGGTAGCTAGAAAACTAGAATTAATAAAATATTATGTACTTAAGACATTTGGGATCTGGTTTTTCGCCAGCTATGTGGTATCTCCCACAATGCCTACGGCACCTCATGATCGCGTCAGTTACTTTCTTACTGCCATTTTGCTGGTATTGATATATATCATGGATCTTTTTATCTCCCCAACAAAGGTTTCTTCAGGGTCTCGTAAGAAACAAGAAATGCTCGGGTAATAGTGGGTTCCCTTGTTCAAGATTTTTAACATGGGTGTCCACAGCTCCAAACCCGTGTAGTAGGTGCAGACAAAATGTATGTACAAAGTCTGGTTAATTTAGGTTAGAAAGTATGTGGAATGACTATTGGCTGTAATACATTTTGAAAATATTAATGTACAGCCTACGATATAAGATCTTTGTTACTTAACATACTTGTTACTTCTCAGGAAGTCAGACCCCAAAAGCATGTGATAGGCTAAGGTGCTTCTGTACTTAATACAACCTAAAAACACAGACTGCAAGAGAAAAACAAAATTCAGTTTCATCCACCTACCTGTATGCTAAGAGAAGAATGATCACAAAATGCTGTCTTTTTAACAGTATGATGCTACCACCTTAAATAAAATTTTCCTTTTTTCAATCCTTTGTAAAATTCAAAATACAGTGGTACCTCATTTGTTGAATTTTTACATGGAACTTTCTGCTTTTGAACGAATTTTTTTAGAAAATTTTGTATAGTTTGTTGGAACAAATGCTTGTACTTTGAACTGATGGATTACCTTGTTTATTGACGACCTACTGTACTAACACATTTTTTCATTTACAATATTTAGTTTAATGATAACCATATTCAACAAAATAAATAAAAGAATAAGGCATTTTAATATAAAATTTAGCATAAAATATGTACAAAATCGTATGTTACCGCGGTGACTGCAGCTGACTAGAGAATGAAAGAGGGAGCGTTGATATGTTGAGAAGAGGAGAGTTAAAATACTGCATGTATGTAAAAGCAATGACAATTCACATAAAAAAGGGGAATTTCACAATAAATTTAACATTATAATAAAATATGAAAATAATCAAATGCAATAGAAACAATTAAAAAAAAAGTCTTAAATGAGTCAGTGTTTGGTGTGCCAAGTTAGACGGTATAGTTTAACTATATTCAACAAAATAGTAAATGAAAGAACAAAGCTTTTCATAATAAAATTCAGCACGGACAATTAACAAAACAATTTGTCATTGCAGTGATGCACAGCTAACGTGAGATAGGGAAGGAGCGTTTATATTTTTAAGGAATAATGAATTAACCTCTTCATTACCGAAAGTTTGTTTGGAGGTAGGTGGGTACCACCATTCAAGTCTACTACACCGCACCGGTTGCATAAAGGTGGTACGCATAGTACCACCAAAACTCCTCTTTTCAGATAGGGACTTCCAATCATTCTGTAATTTCGGTTTGAAGAGTTTGGAGCAAAATAAACAGTATGACACGATGCCAGACGTATGATGAACCCAAAAAAATATTATTACTGCTTATAGTAGTGTGTAGGTGACAGATGAACTGCGTCTCAACAAAAAATCACAAAACCAGACAAGCGTAAACATGTAATAACTTCTACCCAAGTAAAAAACCAGTTGTATCATCATTTACTGTATTTATTTATTTATTCACTTATTACATTTTACAAATAAAAGATATGAACACCAGATAAATGAAGGTAGAAATAAAGCCTTATAGTAACTTTATATATAAAAAACCAAACCAGAGAAAAAGCGAAAAAGCGATTTTTTCTGAGGACAAGAAACTTGGAAAATTAGTTTAGATACCCCTGATGCCCCTAAAGTTGTTTTCTGTGATGAAACTAATCTTAGAAAACGTAGAAAATGACACCGATCAATTTTTGAAAGATATACTATAAAATTTGCGATTTCCATATTTATTGGCGGGGCTTTCGCTTTAGTTTTTGCTCTTTTTTTTTGTAATTACGTGCTTATTTACTGTTCTATTTTGATAATACTTTATGTGCATGTTCCAGGTGCGATATACCAACATTCTGTAAGACCGAATTTCTATTCAAGACCGTAGTTTTCTCACCGACCACTAGTGTCCCTTGTACAAGGGACACTGAGTTTCACATTTTTTTTCATAAAATCATTTATTTTCCCTGTAGGATGATAAAACTAACAGAGAATATGCATTATTATAGTGCTAATAATACCTGATAATTTCATTAGCCTGTCTTGATTAGTGTATTTTTGGCAAATATTTTTACGATCGGCACCCCTCCAAACTGGAGTCACTACCAAGAGATTCAGTTCGGCAGCGAACGCAATGTTTACATTCTGCTCACCCACCCGGTAAAGAAGGGGTTAATGATTTTAGGTTATCGTGCATTGTGATATTGTTGAGGAGAGAAGAAGAGACAGTAAAATCTTTAATGTAATATGTACTATGTAAAAGCAGTACCAATTCACATTAAAAAATAAAATGTCATTTCACAACAAATTTTACATAATGGTAAAACATGAAAATAATCAAATACAATACAGTAATAAAAAATTAATAAAAGTCTTACTTGAGCCATTGTTTATTGCGCTGAATGAGACGATAGGGAGAGGAGAAGGAAGACGGGGTCTGCTTCCTATTGACTTACCAGCTGGGCCGAGATGATTCGCCCGTTTCTTTCACTTATCAAATAATTTTTTTTTTTATGGTAAAAAATTTACCTAGTGACAATTGCTTTTAACAATTTTTTAACACTAAAAGTAACTCGGCTTTTCAAACACACACACACACGATTTCTTTTATTATCCTTGTAAAAAGTGAATAAAATTGATATTGTTATCAACCTTTGCCAACAGTTTGTAAATAGTACACGGAATCAAAATTTTTCTAATATGTATTTCACTTCATATAAAGTACTGTTTTATTACTTTACACTCTTAATTTAACTTTTAAACACATTAATAATAGAAAAAATTGTGAAAAGGGGGACTTTTTAGGTTTGGCTGGGACGAATTATCCAGAGTCCCTTTACTTCTTATGGAAATATTTATTTTATATTTCGAACAAATTTTATTTCAAACAGCCTCCAGGAAAGGACGAAGTTTGATGTCTGAGGTACTACTGTACTTTTTTGCAGCTTCTATTTATCCAAAAATTGTCAAATTACAATGACAATAGTAACAGCAAATTTTGAATTAGGGTGCAACTAATCTTACTTTAGTATGTTATTATAATGCATTAATTTTACCTAAATTAAGAGGAAAAAATAATTTCATAGCAGATCGACTGTTGGTAAGGGGAGATTTTAAAAAATTTGAATGAAATTTATCTACAACCAATTATTTATATTAAATATATTGCTCCTCTCATCCTTTACTTATCCATATCATTCTTTTTCATATTTTTTTCCTTTTTCATAATTTTACTTTGATTTCCTTATTCTATATCATTTGACATTCAGTCTTCTGTAAAACTTTGTTTTACAGAAAGACAGTTTATCTACCTGTGTATTCAAATGGGAGAGGACCTTTTATCTTTCTTGGTTCTTCATCTGTCAGTCCAATTACTGAACTCATCCTTATGTAATTTAATGAAACCAAACTTTCAAACTAAATGTCTACACTATAATGCTCAAGAAATCCTCCCCCCTCCCCCCAACCATAGCTAATTTTCATAATAATAGTTAACATGAAGAAAATATCCTGATGTACTGAAAACACAAAAATATATATCCAGTATTTACCTTCTCTAATAGCTTTCAGTAAGTCACTCCTTCCATCAGTTTCCACATGAGGAACAATCTTCTTCTCTATCTTTTTAGGTTTTGCTAGAACAGTCTGTTAATAAAAAAAAAAAAAAATACTTATTTTGAGACGAACTACATCATATAAATGAAACCTTCAAATTTCAAGTTTTTCAAAGTAACACAAAATAAGTTTGAAACTAAAAAGAAAGACGTACCTGCTTGATGACACCATTTGGCATGGGCATTGGAGGAGGAGGAGGAGCTCCAGGAGCATTTCCATTGGGCACAGGAGGCAGAGGTGGTGGTGGAGGTGGTAAGCCTCCACCAGGAAGTGGGATGCCTGCAACTGGCGGAGGTGGTGGTGGGGATGGTGGTGGGGGCTCAGGTTCAGTTTTATCAGGAGTTGGTGGTGGAAGTGGCAAGTTGTTTTGAGTATGAGATTCCTGCTCTTGATTCAAAGACGAACCTCTTGACAATCCAACATGAGACACAGGTTGCTGTTGAAAGTAAGGTAGTAAGGATGATCAATTTATAAGTTCTTTAACTACACTGTATGATGATCTGCATGACCAATCAAAGTATTAATTCACGAATTTTATATTCTTTCAAAACCTTTAAAGCATATTGAAATGCTGTTAGTGGATTTGTTTGACAATCATACTATTAATTAAAAATAAAGAGTATCAGATCATCATTTGTTAACTGTTGTAATCTAGAAGTCTACCATTACTTAGGATTCCTATATCTTCATGTTTAACATTACTGGCATTTTTTTTAACAATAATTTTTAAAATTTCTTTTGTTTAGCTACAGTCGTCCATTAAAATTTTACCCAAGGAGTTCCAAAACAACATAAGTAAGTACATTCTGTGGTTAGCATAAGAAGTTAACAAAAGGATTTGTAATAAGACTGATGAGGAAGAACATACAGAAGGTCATCTCATTTTAAAATCCAGGAATCTCACAAAATGAATTGATACTCCAGGACATGGGAGAGATCCCAAATGAAAAGTTCTGATGAGTCTTCAATAACCCTAAAAAAATCAACATCTAGTAAAAAGGAGCTACAGAAATGCTTAAGGGCTACCCTGTAGTTCTTTGTGGTTAACCTGATTAATGGTCCTTTTGCTACATGTTAAAAAATAACTACACTTAGCCTAATAATGGTCAGCATGATCCAGCAATGATTTCAGGTACTGCTCAATATTCTTCTACCTATGAGACCTTGCGTGATAATCTCCCAGCATGAAACTGCAACACCTCAAGGTTGAACTGGAATATGTGCAAATGCAGCTGAATGAATAATTTTTTCAGGCATATCAACACAAATGAGGTCTGCATATCACTACTGCTGTGGCCAAAGTGGCATTTTCTGCATCATCTCCAAGCTCCTGGATACTCTAGGGTTCCAAAATGAATGTTGAAAGAATTGTTGAGCTGGTGAATAAGATGGAAGAAGGAGAATATGAATGGAGGTTTAGTAAGAGGAATGAAAGGGGTTGCAGGCTAGGGGTCGAAGGTATGCTGCAAAGAACCTGGAGTAATGCCTACAGGCATTATCTTTATTTTCCAGAGTTCTTGGCCTGGCTAGGACGAGTTGCATACTGACATCTTGAAATTTGGGCTCCTTGCAAACAAATCCAACAATGGGATGCATTTTCTCAAATGGGTCTGATGTCACTAACAATTCCAACGTCATCACAACCAACCTATCCTCCACACAGCATGTCTTACGCTATGCCTGGTGACCATACTGCTATTGGTACCAAGGTGTAGACAAAGACAATGTGAGGTTGCATGTCAAAGCTCAGTGCTACTTGTAAACTAAAACAACTCTAAAACAACTCAAGCCCAAAAGTAACCAACATAATACCTCAAACCCCAATTGACTTCAACATGGAAGTAATGCATCATTGAGGTCTGAGAATGCTTGGAAGTCTGCCTTTCCAATGGGTAGCTTCACTGAAGCCATTAATTTCCATTGTGAGGGATAACTGCTGGAATGACGCATGGACTTCTGTTAATTTCAGTCAACACATAGAGACAAAAGCAGAACCAAGTGATTCATCCTACATCCTCTTAATTACCTCTCTGAGGTTGTGACTTTGCATAAGGCAGACTTCAAAGCATTCTCAGACCCCAAGGATGCACTGCTATGATGAGAAGGGTGGCTTCATCTTCATAGAGGGAAGTCTGGTGGTATCCATAACAACTTCCAACAACCAAGCCTTTACTCTTCCACAACCTCTTTAGACAAACCCTACCAAGAGAACTTGTCCAAGTTTACAGTTTACCAAATGTGACAAGGAAAGTTATTCCAGTGGTACATGTACTGCGTTACCACTACTAATCATCTTCCATTTTGTTGACAAAAGAAAATAGAATGGGGATATCCAAAAATTACAGCTGGGCATAGTATATAACATAAAGGGTTGTGATATAAAAAAAAATAAATCCACAGCAGCTCATACATATATGAATTATTCTGTCAATTTCCTTTGTGAGTTTAACCCTTAATGGAAAGATTGCTCATCGGTAGTAAAATCAGCTTTGGGTTGTGGATGGATTGATCCTGTGGTTAAACAATATTAACCCTTACAAGCCAACTGGACATATTATACGTCGACTAAAATTGTCTGTCGGGTGCCAAGTGGATGTACGGACGTCGACGACAAAAAGTTTTTTTAAATATTCGCAAAAAATTTTAAATCACACGCCTTGAGGGATGCTGGGAGTTCATGGATCACGCTGTTGTTTTGTTTACAAGTGTTACCCAGGTGCGCATGCGCAAATTGCTTTCTTCTCGCACCAGAAAGCATCAGCGACGCATCTCAGAAATTCTTTTGTCACTTTGTTGTAATTTCTGCAGTTTTATATTAGTCGTTACATAGTTTTATATATGAAAATGTGCAATTTCATGTAGAATACAACAATAAACAACCCATGGTTGTAGCTTTCATCAGTTTGAAATATTTTCATATAAATCACGAACAGTGCCAAAATTTCAACCTTCGGTCAACTTTGACTCGACCGAAATGGTCGGAAAAACGTAATTGTAAGCTAAAACTCTTACATTCTAGTAATATTCAATCATTTACCTTCATTGTGCAACAAATTGGAAGTCTCAAGCACAATATTACGATTTATGGTGAATTTTTGGAAAAAAAAAAAAAAAAAAAAAAAAAAAAAAAAAAAAAAAAAAAAAAAAAAAAAAAACTTTTTCCTTACGTCTGCGCGTGGTAACTTGGCCGAAAATCTCAGAAATTCGTTCGTCACATTGTTGTAATGTTTGCACCGTTTTATATTAGCCATCACAGAGTGTTATATATAAAAATGTGTGCAATTTCATGTAAAATACAACAAAAAACAACCTATGGTTGTAGCTTTTATCAGTTTTGAAATATTTTCATATAAATCACGATGTGCCAAAATTTCAACCTTTGGTCAACTTTGATCGACCGAAATGGTAGAAAAACGCAATTGTAAGCTAAAACTTTAACTTCTAGTAACATTCAATCATATACCTTCATTTTGCAACAAACGGGAAGTCTCTAGCACAATATTTAGATTTATGGCGAATTTTTGAAAAAACCTTTTCCTTACCTCCGCTCGCGGTAACTCGGCTGAAAATCTCAGAATTTCTTTAGTCACCTTGTAATTTTCGAACAGTTTTCTATTAGGCGTTACATAATGTGTTATACATGAAAATGTGCGCAATTTCATGTAAAATACAACAAAAAATAACTCATGGTTGTAGCATTAATCAGTTTTGAAATATTTTTATATAAATAACGATAAGTGCCAAAATTTAAACCTACGGTTAATATTGACTTTGACCAAAATGGTCAAAAAATGCAATTGTAAGCTAAAACTCTTACATTCTAGTAACATTCAATCATTTACGTTCATTTTGCAACAAACAGGAAGTCTCTAGCACAATATTTCGATTTATGGTGAATTTTTGAAAAAACTTTTTCCTTACCTCTGCGCGCAGTAACTCGGCTGAAAATCTCAGAATTTCTTTAGTCACCTTGTCGTAATTTTCACACGGTTTTCTATAAGGCGTTACATAAAGTGTTACACGTGAAAATGTGCGCAATTTCATGTAGAATACAACAAAAAATAACTCATGGTTGTAGCTTTTATCAGTTTTGAAATATTTTCATATAAACAACGATATAGAAAAAATTCGACCTTCGGTCAACTTTAACTCGACCGTAATGGTCAAAAACTGCAATTGTAAGGTAAAACACTTACAGTCTAGTAATATTCAATCAATTACCTTCATTTTGCAACAAATGGGAAGTCTCTAGCACAATATTTTGATTTATGGTGAATTAAAAAAAAAAAAAAAAAAAAAAAAAAAAAAAAAAAAAATTTATGTCCGCTCATTATGAATTCATGCATCATTTTGTGATAATATTTTCTGTGTTGCTTTGATCGTTTCACAATTTGTTATATGCCAAAATCATCGCAATTTAGTGTACAACAAAAAAATTAACTCATTAGCTTTACCGTCTTCCTCACAGCTCGATTTGTATACAATTATATATGAAATTTTTTTTGCGCTGTCATATATTCCAATATTTATATATGATAATGAACTCATCTTAAAAACTAAGCGTGCTGTGATTTAAAAAAAAAAAAACTTTTTCTGCTTTGGCGATAACTCCCAAAACTTTGGTAAATAGAGGCTCGGTGTTTAAGGGTTAAGAGCCATCAATTTCAAAAGAACTAGGTGGGAAAGAGATGCCAATACTTTCATAGCCCATAAATATGAAATTTTTTTTAATCAATTTCTATTTTTCATAGCTAACAAGCCTGATGTCTTAACAATAGGATAACTTTCCAAGCTCCAGCTGGTAACCGGTTCACACAATCAAAGACTGTAAAGAAAGGAATCCGTGAGATCTGGCAACTCCTGCGCGTACAAGGTGATAGCTGGTCAGAGACCACGCACCAGACCGTGTGACGCTTTTCTTTCCTCCAACCCAGGACATATAATAAAAGAGAGAGAGGGGCGGCTAGAGGTAGTAGTAAAACGTTATGACCTGTTTGCTATGAAAAATACAAATTTATTAAAAATTTGTCATTCGTCCACATGCGGAACAATAGGATAGACTAAACCGACTGGGAGTTAACCCACCTGACCACCCTTACTAGAAGAATGAGTTCTAAAGAAGGTGGCTCCATGCCTGTGAGAAGCTAGATAAACTGATATCTAACAACTCAGCCATCTGGGTTGAAACACAACGATATATGAGCAGATTCATTGCATCTAGGGAGCCAAAGAAAATTCTGACTGTTCATTAACAAGCCATATAGCCACAGGGGTTTGTTACCACTCCTCACTTCCCCTTGCTACAGAGAGAGAGGAGAATTTACTACTGAATAGAGGGTTTGATTATTTCAACAACATAATGCAAAACAACCATCAGTATGACTACCTTTACTCACCTGTATCAGACCAGTCCAGCATATGATGTGACTATTCCTCAACATGCCCATAGGAAGAAGAAAGGACCAAAGAGAAAGAAAGAGACCAGCCAGCTCACTCATTCTCTCTTCCACACAATCATCATAGGTAAGATACAAAGTTACCCCGTGAAGGGCACTGGGTGAATTACGCAATTTGTTGGGCAGCCACCACAGGACCCAAGGAAAACGTGTCCAAAGACCTGGGGGCAATATCTCTTAGGTAAAAAGAAGTGAAAGTGAATTGACACAACCAGGTACCAGCATTCAAAATCCTATGAACAGCAAAATTTTTCTTAAATGCCAGAGAGGAACTTATAACTCTGACGTCATGTGCTCTAGCATACACAGACGCAACAACAGAACCATCAAGAGACGAGTAAGCCTGCTTGATCGCTCACAGATCCAGAAAGAAATGGTGTTCTTGGAAACCTCTTTTCTGGACCGACCAGTGCTAACAAAAAGCCTACGACACCTAGGTCTTAGATGACGAGTCCTTTTAAGATAGCAATGTAGGGCTCTGTCAGGACATAGCAAGCGCTCTTGTGGGTCTTGTCTACAAAGTCCTTCAGAGATAGGGAAAAAAAAAAAAAAAAAAAAAAAAAAAAAAAAAAAAAAAAAAAAAAAAAAAGGCGCGCAAATCTATCGTCATACACCGAGGTATTCTGGGTCTTGGCCATAAAATCCGGGACAAACTTGAAGGTCACAGACCCCCAACCCCTGGTATGTTTCACATCATAACTTAAGCCATGAAGCTCCCCAACCCTTTCCGAAGAAGCCAAGGCCAACAAGAAAACTGTTTTCAGTGTCAAATCCCTGTCTGATGATCAACGCAAGGGCTTGAATGGAGCTCGAGTTAGACTTCTCAGGACAAGCAAAACATCCCACACTGGAGGCTTGAGTTCCCTTGGAAAACAGGTCTGCTTGAAAACTTTGAACAACAAGATTTCCTAGGATAAAGAGTTGTCCATGCCTTTCAGACGTAACACCAAACCTAATGCTGCAGACACAGAAAGGCATTTCTCATCCCTGAGAAAGATTAAAAAAATCTGCTATACGCTGAAGAGAGGTTTTGAGTGGAGAGAAATCGCGTCAACGACACCAATCACTGTAGACTACCCATTTCCCCTGGTAAACTGCTGAAGAGGACTTCCCGAGGTAGCTGGACATACGTCCCACTGCCCCGAGAAAAACCTCTCGCTCAGAGGAGAAACTTCATAGTCTCCATCCGTGAAGAGACAGGGATTCTCCCGACTGGTGAAACCTTTCGACATGAGGCTGGTAAAGAAGCTGCCGCCATGGGGGACTCACTCCTGAAACCTCTGACAGAAGGGACAGAAGGTCAGGGAACCATTCCGCTTGCGGCCACAAAAGAGCTACCTAAGTCATCCTGAGATTTCAAGAACTCATTACCTTATTCAGAACTTGACGGATCAGGCAAAACGGAGGGAAGGCGTACACCTCTGAGGTTATCCCAAGGGTGCTGGAAGGCATCCTCAACTATGAGCCAGAAGATTTGGAACCACTAAATGGCAATTTTTACACTGGCTAAAATCACGTGTATGGGCGTCTCAGGACTTCAGTTCTGCTTCTGACTTGAAGGGAGTATGTACTGCGTCTCTCTCTCACACGCCATCTTTTTGTAAATTTGCTCATAAATATACCAATGGGTTGCTGTTGGTTTTTGTTCATGTCTTTTACGATAGTGTCAGTTGTAGATGTAATTTTGCAAAGAAAAGTGCTAAGAAATTTTATAAAAAAACAAGTACAAATAAAAAAAGTTACTGAATCTTCTTTCTTGGTAATTTTACGTAAATATTTTTCAACAAATATGCTAAGAATCTATTATTGATTTTATTTTATGTTTTGATATTGTGTGAGCTATAATAATAATTTTACAAAATAAAACTATTTATTGGAATAAACATATAAGTTGGTAAAATTTGCGATTCTCTTGTAAAAGAGGCCCCACAAGGGTTTGTAAATAGTAATTTTCAAGTTCTCCTGGAAGGCAAGGAAAATTTTTTTTTCTTTCATCATGTGCATTTGCGTATCTTCCTCTTTCTATTGATGTTTTTTTTTCGTGAATTTCCCGACCTCAAATTTTGCCGGCATGGGGTACTGCATATCTATATATTACCCCCGGGTCCAAGGGTTAAGAGCTAAACCTTAAATTCACATAAAAACCTTAAACTACAAATCAAAGACACAAATACAAACTTGAGGTGGTGGTGGTGGGGGCGGTAATAATTCACGACCCTGTGAAGGACCACGGGATCGAGTTGGTGTACCACTATGTGATCCTCCAGGTGGTGTAGGTGTATTGTTGTCACTTGGTGGAGCTGGAGGAGGCTGAAGAGGTCGATTAGAAGGACGCTGTGCTGCATTTCGAATAGGTGTGCTACCTGTGAATATAGATTTAAAGGGTAAGTATTACTGCAATATTAAAAGAAATAAATATAATACAGTACTGTACAACAAGTAACATTGCACAAGCAATCAAGATGCATATCTCATAGGAAAAGTACGATTTGATTTCATTACCCTGTGAACCAGCCCCATCAGGGGTATAGGGAGGAGGAGGATAACCAGGGTATTGGTCTTGGTATGGCGGTGGATACCCTTGCGCATCAACAGATGAAACTGGCTGACCAATATCATGAGTTGGAGAGTAAGCATGTGGGTGTACACTATTGCCACAGATTGCTTCCTGTAAAGAATCAAAAATAAAAAACACTTCCTTCAGTCTTTTTTATCTTGAAGCAGCAGCTCCGAACAAATTATTTAGGCTATGGGTTCCATGGCTTGATCTGGCAGTAAATCTACAAAACAATGACACTTACATTCTTTAGTCTATGCATTTAAAAACTTTGTGGTGGTATATTTCCCATATGTGAAGTACACACAAATTACTGCATATAATTCTGTTGTGAAAACAGAAGCACAGTTTGGAAAGAAAATTCATCTGTTTTTCTGGTGATATGGCAAAAAGTTCTTATGCCAGATATATGTTTAGAACTATCAGTATAAACTGACCAATGTGAACCTATATGTCTGACAAGTTTCAAACTTAGACTGTATGTAATGATAGCTATAAGAAATAATAGTAGATAGGGTAACGTAAAAACAGAGAGAGAGAATAATCAAAGTACAGTGAAAATAATGAGAGAGAGAGAGAGAGAGAGAGAGAGAGAGAGATAGGAGAGAGAGAGAGAGAGAGAGAGAGAGAGAGAGAGAGAGAGAGAGAAATTGAGCTTTAGTGTGAGAGCCAGAATTTGATCAACAAAACCTTAGTCACAGGAAGTTGGACCATAACACCATCACGAGTAAAATCTTAAGACAGCCATGAAATCTTTGACCTGTTACCTCGCACCAAACTTACTCAGCTTCTATCGATAATGGAGCTCCACCTCCAGAAGTAGGTATTATCATGTTAAATTATTAACTCTGCCTGGAAGAGGAGGAATTAACATGTTAACCCCACTTAAAAGGTGATGGGGAAAGATAAGGGAAAGACCACTCCATGAATCAAGAATCCAGTTGGGCGGAGAACCAGAACCTACACCGCCTAAGGAGGTTGGGCTGAATTTGAACAGAGGGTGGCTGAATTTCAGAACGACAGAAGAAGACAGAGAGGACCGGCAGCCATTGTACAGTAAAGAAGCAAGAACTATGCCGGTGGTCCAACACAGTCTTTAACTTTATAAACTTTATAGTTGTAACTTGTATTCTTTGCAACAGTAAAGAAAGAAACTAAGCTGTTCGTCTCATTCAAACTTCTCCTGAAAAACTAAGACTACTAATCCAGAACTAACATTGAGAAGAAGCATCAAGTTAAACATAGAACCAGACTGCAGAACAATCATCAAGAAGAAAGAAGCAGGTAAGAGAACATATACTCGAACACATTACCTTAAAAAGGGCACAACATAAAATTGGAGATATTGCAGTGTCTTGTTTACATTGGAATTTAAAAAAAGATGTGGATTTATGAAGTCTAAGATGAATGTTACATTTAATTCTGGTATACTGCCAATAAACTATGCATTCTATAAAATCTGACTTTTATTTTGTACTTACTCAATCACTTAATCATAATCCTTACTTTTTTAATCCTCTGCATGACTAAAGGTGCCAATGCCAATGACTACATGAGAAGTGAAGGTGAGCCTTCATAAGGCCTTAATTCACAAGCTGATGTATGTATCCATGATATTTTGAATACCTTACTCTACTTGCTAACTTTGCTGGGTTGTCTCTCAACTGTACGCTTTAATTAATTTTACTTTACATATATATATTTACAAGTATTTAAAAGACAAATAAAAAAAATCTACTTGTAATCCTTTCACAATATCAAACTAGAACAAAATTTCAACAGCCAAACTACCCTATTCCCTGATGAAGCAAGAAAAAAACAAGTTTCTCTTACCCCAGCATATGCATTGCCATGATGGCCTCGAAGCTCTATGCTGTTGGGTCGAAGAGGTCTACCGTCTGCAGGATTAATTCCAACTGGCTGATCACAAATACCCTGAAAAAGGAAAAGTGACAATGAATCAAGTCTATATTCAAGAGGGAATAGAAATACTTAACAAGTTTGGATACAGACCAGACAATAAAACTAACTGTTGATGTGCATTACAAATTATGAAAACTTACCACTGGTAACTAAACTGTATACTCACTGATGCCAACAGATGCTCAAGATAAAAGCATGCTGCCAGTAAAAAACATTTTTGCTTTTATGAAAAATGTGAAAGAGCTCCTGCTGGTTTATGTTTGGGTTGCATTCACAAAATTTCAATTGCCAGATTATCACTACTATGATACCACTGCCATACGGGTTAAAGGGGCCCACTATTGCTATAAGGTCAACATTATAATGGGGCTTTATGGTACTGGCATGATGCTATTAATTAAAGTGATAGCATACCAATATTCTTTAAAAATTTAAAGGTACAGTTTTTATCTTTCCCATTCTTGATTTAGAGGAATAACGATTATTATATGTGATAGTAAGGCTATAGCAGGCCTATACAGTGTTCCCCCTGTAATCGCGGGGGATGGGTACCAGATCCCCGCCCCCCCTCAAAAAAAAAGCTACAACCCATGAATAGTTGAAACCCCTATAATAAAAACACTTAAAACTGCCTATTTTGTTAGTTAAAACTCAAGAGAAACACACTAAAAATAATAACTTTCCTTTTTTAATAGTTTTATCACAAAAAGTGCATTTTTTATTAAAAAAGAAAGAAAAAAAAATTGTGGATACTGCTCAGAAAATAAGTAGATGAATTTTCCATGAATAACGGGGATATATGTTTCAGAGAGAAATCCATGAATACGAGAGTCCACAAATACGGGGGTTCACTGTGTTTACAAGGGGAAGAGAGAAGGGATAATTTTATTTGGCTACTACAAACAAAATCTGAATATCTTTAAATACAGGTATGTGAAGTGAAGGCAGTTTATGTCACAACTTGGGGCGGAGTAACTGTACTATTACAAGCGCAAGGAAATAAAAGATATATAAGGGTTGATCTGGAATCAAATTATGGCAATGTGACAACCTTGATACGGACAGAGAGAGAGATTAAATTTGGTTTGTGATGCTGAACATTTTTGGAGCAGGTTCCTCACTGCACTGCCATTAAAGTTTGGAGGACCTGGGTATCACAGAATTGTGTTAATCAGTTCTGCACTCCTGTACTGCTTCTTGCTCGGTTTCTCCAGGCTGCTTTAAGACGAATGCAGTGCAAGACAATGCTGAGGGTGTTGGCAGCTACAATGATTATGTATGTTTGACACTTACTACACAGCAAACATTTCACTGAATCTTAATATATATACATTGTGCAAATATATTAGCATGGCAATACTGCAACCATAAGCAGCCAGAAAAATTATTTCTGTAAATCTCAGGAGACAAGAAGTGTAAAAAATAACATAAAATGCTATTTATCTAAAAAGTATATAGCTACTATACAACTACAAACAGTACTAACCTCATTGATTTGATTCATAGGTGGTCTGTACTGACCCTCTTTTCCTATGTATTCACCCTGGGCAATAGCCATTTGCTTGTGCCTTTCCCTAGTGTTGCCAGCTTGACGAGGCATTTTCCTAGTTTTGCTATTACGGCCATCACTTTTAGGTTTACTAGGCTGTTTAAAAAAATACACATGGCATTATACAAAGTTTTCTCTGTTTCAAGTAAAGCAATCCATCAATACGACAAACATTTTTATTGCAACAGTTAAGGAACAATCTTTAATTGAGCAAAAAGAATCATTATCAATAAAGAATACAATTTTCACTACTCAAAATGTTTGTTATTACAATGTTTATCATGACAAAATATATGTAAGCAGTTAGATCCTTAGGTCATACAGTAGTAACTTAATGAGATGCAATGTTAATTACAATGCAATATCTTTCAATCTTATTATTATATTTATCTAGAGCAAAAATAAATGATGTGTAATTATGCATCTAATGTGGTTATGAATAACTCTACCACCAATATATAACTTTATTGAGACCGGCTTTTTGTTCCAATACCATCCACAAGTCCTATGTAGTTGCCTTTACTGAATGAAAAACTGCAACAAAAAAAATGACAGGATTTGAATCATGTGAATATCAGAGAATAAACTGGCAACTATTACTTCATGATAACAAACAAATAATTGTATATAAAATCAGACTAGAACAAAAATGACAAGCCTTCCAAGATTTTTACTTTCACCAAGAGTAACTACAACAACTATTTTATAAAACCTACTTCAGAATAATGAACATTTTATGCAACTGAATTAGTAATACCCACTGACTGGCTTTTCAAGTAATAACCTTACCATTCAGAGTAATGAACATTTGATGCAACTGTATCAATAATACCCACTGACTGGCTTCTCAAGTAATAATCTTCCCACATGATGACAACAAAGTTAAAAAATTACTACCAATTGAAAAGCATATTTACACATCATTTTAAGGCCAAAATAATTTTTTTGAGTGTACTGTAGTCTCTTCACCAAGAACACCAAAAGCAAGGCACTATCAATGATCTAATTTGAAAAGAAAGAAAACTGATTAGCGGTCAATGAATATGAAAACAACAGTATCCCAAAATGGCATTTATCACCATAAATGAGGAATTTCAATGTTACTTTAAGAAGATAAAAGAGGCAAATTTCTGATTCACATGAGGTGGTTCAAGAGATGAGTGACCACAGAGTGGTGGTGGGGCAGTGTGTCAGTCACGGTAGGTCTCTCCCACACCATCCAGTTCACTGTGACCACACGATTACCCACACACACAAACAAAAACCCTTCGGGCTCACAATGTCCAACTAAATATGTGTGTCTGAGTGTGTGTGTTCACACTGAATAACAAAGTGCATGTAAGTGTACATGTATGTTCATACTGAATAACACAGTAAGTATGAGTTTGTGTGTGAGTGTGTGCAAGCGCGCACTGATAAAAACAAGGCCAATCAGCATGAAAGTGAAAGTAAAGTTGAGGTTAAATGAAATACCCTACAAGTATCTGATAAATAGCACAAGTATGAGAGACATAAAACCACCTTGCAGGCAATGTAAAAGATTCGTCACCCTCAGCACATGAGAGAATACATATACTTGTACATAAACAGAGCCCATAGGGTTACTCATGCACCCACTTTGACAGACACACTTGCCTCATTTCGATGGTCCCCTGCGTGTGCATGCTAAAAATGAAAATATATAATGGAGGTATGAATATAAAATCAAATTTTATCATTTTGTTGTGACTGATCTGGTACAATAACTGGAACAAAAATCAATCTACTAGCAAATCATAAGTACCAAAACATTAGGCCTAATTGTAATAAAAATATGAATGCTTTATAACTATGATGACAAATGCATGCAGAACATCTTCAAAATACACGTCTATTAAAAAATAATTTACTTAATGCAATATCAGAAATCAAATTTAAATTTAGCAGCTTACATAGCATATAAGGTATGACAGCATGGGGAGAGAATGTGACATGGGACATTAGTTTTATTATTACTGGGGACCTCACCTTCTGCTTCTTATCATGTTTCAACCTTTCAGTTTCCTGGGTCATCTCTTCTTTCCAAAGATTGAAGAAGTATGATGGGTCAGTGTAGAATTTAAGACCATCTTTACCATCGTCCCTGAAAGAAAATGGCTTGAAATTACCTGTCACTAATGGTCAAAAGGGAAGTAAATAACAAAATACGTCTCAAACCATAAAATTACATGACTTCAAAGTAAACACTGTGATTATTAATTATACACAAGTAGACTTCTGTAAACTAAACAAAATATTACATCTAGAGATGATGCTCATAACTATGGCAGAATCCATGATAAAGTATGTATAATTTGCTTGAATTATGGTACCATTACTAAAAACAGAGCTCCATCCCAATAAAGTTTGTGTGGACATCAGCATGTTACTTCCTCAGTGCTTTTTCGCTATAAGAAAACTTTGTATTCCATTAGGACACTGACAATTACAAACCTTCAATCCTTGTACCATCTTGCCACCTGAAGTATGTTGCTATTCTTGAATCAACAGTGATGATATCCACTCAGTACACAGACAGCATTTTAAAACACCAAGTGAAAGACTTACAAGAATATCAGACATTGCCTACTGAGATTTTTCATAAAACATACTCAGGTGGTCTGCTCAGAGTAGATAAAAGTAGGATACATCATGTAATCTCTACAGATCTTTGAAATGAAATAAATGACCATGTGATTATTTACTCTTAACTGTCATTGAGGAATCACTTATGGCTGGTTTGTTCCATGGGTAATGTAACAGAAGGAACTGGCAACGTTCTCTGATCTTACTTATCTAGAGTTAATGGATATGTACCATGATAGTATTCAATTCAGAATACAGTGGGGCCTCGCTTAGTTGCGGATCAGTAATCACGGATTCAGTTAATCACAGGTTTTTCCTTGGACCACTTCTCAGTCTATATCGCTGGCTGGTATGAATCACAGCATCGCAGGCTTGTCCGTGGTAGGCTAAGCCTCGTCCGGTTCCATTACCAGCAAATGCATAAACAGATTCACATTATGATATTCACTGACAATAAAGGTAATAAAACCATTCTCACCTTATATATTATTGGCATATCTTAGTAATATATAGCCTATTCATGGAATAATTCCACATCATTGACATCAACTTGTAGTTGAGTGGCCAGCAGAAATGTAAACATTGAGTTACACTTCACAGTGACCTTTGTCAATCGTAACCTTTTCGAAATATTAATGGTAGTAGTGTAATTAAAGTAGTAATAACATTTAGGAAAACATTAATTTTCAATTCGAACTTCATTATTGTTTTGGTATAACATAATCAACTTCCCTGAACACTACAGTCATACAAACGATAATTGTCATAGATTATTGTATTGTTTGCGATCGGCGACAAAGCGTAAACGTAATAAAACCATTTTTACCTTATATATTATCGTCATATACTCATAATAAAACGCATATCTTATAGATTCTTGGCATATCTTCATAATAAAAAGCCTCTTCAAGGAATAATTCCTTGGGGAATACATTTTTCAAAAGACAAGAATACACTTTACAAGTTTACAGTATGCACTGATTACTTTATTTTGATGTGATTACATTAATATTACAGTATGGTACTGTAAGCAGTACAGTAACTATTTTTTATCATAAATGAATATTCATTCACAAAAAAAATACGCATGACCACCATGACGTCACCAAAACTACAATCTCGTTCGTACATACTACTTTTACACAATGTGATAGTGTTTACACCGTTCTACAAACTACCGATGTATTTTTACATAAGTATCCTCTAAACTCTGTCATAAATCACTTTACTTACTTTTTTGTGGAGCCCAAATACTACGTATATCCCGGAAAATTAATGAGATCACGAATTTTATCATAGAGCAAGATTCACAAATTACTGTTTTCATCTTTTTTTCATGACTAAATGCATTTTTAGGATAAACTTATTTACAATTTTTCAAATACTATGAATGTAAATAGCAAAATTCTCTCTCTCTCTCTCTCTCTCTCATCACTTACAGAAAAAACTATAATACTGATCTATTATTATCATAATAAAAGAACAAGATGGTCCCCGACATTTGTAGGTACATGTGTTGCCATATTCTTATTCTTTCTGTGATTTACGAAACTGTGGTTCGATACAAGTTTTATGGTTGAATCAATGATTATCACATATTATAACAGTATACAAGAGAATATCTTATCACTATCGATGTTTCATTTCTTATCACATTAAAAATATTTAAAATACAAATTTCATTATGTTATTCTCGAGCTAAGCTAGTCAACAGTTACTCTCGTCCTAAGCTGCTCTCTCAAGCTAGTCAACAGTTACTCTCGTCCTAAGCTGCTCTCTCAAGCTATTCAACAGTTACTCTCGTCCTAAGCTGCTCCTCAAGGTATTCAAGTCTCTCTCTCTCTCTCTCTATGAAATATGAATTACTGATTCATAATTGAATTACTGTATCATAATATCATAAACTATTATGTACAAAGTTAAAAATAATAATAATTCCATTAATAAATTATTTTCTTTTAGCAACTAAATTGCTTTCCAAAACAATTCTTTCGGTAATAAACGTCCATCAGCTGATTCTAAACGTAAACAAAAGATAAAAATAGATTTTTATTGCTGTATTTTGCTGTTTATACATTGATATTATAGTTGGGTGCTGTAATCATTACAGTAAATCGTGTTTTTTTATCATAAACAGATATGTTCATTCACGAAATAGATATACTATGTACTTTTAGTTTGGTGCAGCAGCCAAATAATGAAAATAGAAAGGAATTGTTAAGTAATATACTTTTATTTGCTGATCTGATGAAGGGGAAATTGAAGACAGGAAAGAATTTATAAAAGATTTGTGTCATTACAGACATATAACTTAAACACAAACAAAGGAGGCATAAAGTTAACAAGGGAGCCGTTTTGTTTTACGTTACTGAAGTGGTGTTCGCAGCGTTCTTTAAATTGTACCCATAAACGAGTTAATTACGTGGCATCCAAAAGCACTGATTCTTTTACTCTTATGGGAAAGAAGCCTAAACGTCAGATGAAGGTTATTATGAGTAATATATTAACGTGTTGTGAAGAAGGGAAGAGATGTTTCGCAGCGTGCTGCTGGTAACATTATCTTTATTCTTCTTCCGATTGCACTGCAAAATCGTCCCCATCTTTATCATAGATCGTTGGTGATTGATTACCCATATGATTTACATAATTTTGATATTTCTCTTACCTCTCTCCCTCTCTTTCCTTGTATGTATATATATATATATATATAAAAAAGGAGCCCGACGTCAGTATGTAATGGCGCATGAGTATGTAAGCTTCTAGCTGCAATCCATACGCTAGTAGGCTACATATGTACAGTAGTATGTATACTCCTTATATTTTTAAGGCTAATGTAAAATCTAATGTAAAATAACTTTGAAACTGTCTTGAATTTAGTTTAAGGTGAAGTTGAAGACATATATGGTGCTTGAACTAAAGTAGGCAGTTATAAACATTGGAATAGTGGTCTTGGGTGGGTTAATTATTAAAGTAGGCAGTTTTAAGCAATTTTTGAGGGGGGTACCAGGTTAACATGGGTATTTACTTATCACGGGGGGTTCTGGGCCCTATCCCCCGCGATTACCGAGGCCCTACTGTACTTGCTATAACTTCTGTAGCAATTGCCCCATTGATTTATGAGAATACTTACAACTTAAATTGGTTAATAAGAAGTTCTGCCTTACTTTTCTCATTTTCAACATCTGATCAAGATGTGAAAAGTGAAGATAACACATTCTACTATGCATTCTGCAAAATAGCACGAGGGAAGTTAACTGCAATTTTTGAGGACATGTTTACCGAGTGAAACTTAACTTTAAAAACCTTCCTGTCCCCCTTATCATTTTGCATACACCAGCTTTTAACTTACCTGTATGGATTCAACTCGTGTAAAGGTGGTGGTTGTTCACAAGTCTGGTATGTTTCTAACATTGGTGCTGGTACTGTGTCTCTTGAGACCACTTGCTGATCAAACAAGGTTGATGACTTGAATGCTTTTCGCATATGGATATCTTGCAACGAAACTGAAAAAATTCACAGAATGAGAATAAAACCATAAAATTTAAAATACTTCACTGTTAAAAGTATGCAATATACACAGAAACAATAATTACTAGTGAACATTCCTGTAATGACTACCCATTACTTCTATACCACCAAGAAGGGTGCAAATATTAAATAGTGATAATTTTTGTTAACAGATGAAACAGCAAAACAAATTTATAAAAACTACAAGACTACTTATGACACAGGTTAACTAACAGTATGAGTGTATCCCTTGATTATATGTTCTCATTCATCTCTTCCATGTATCCTCAACCTGTGCTTTCTGAATATTACAGTCTCCCTCATATGGTTAATGTTTGGTGAATGCTAGTCCAATCACTGAAGCTTGCTAACTGCCTAGTGGCAGGTTTTGTTTGTTTGTATGGTGTTTTTACGTTGCATGGAACCAGTAGTTATTTAGCACAAGACCAACGGCTTTACGTGACTTCCAAATCACTTTGAGAGTGAACTTCTATCACCAGAAATACAATTCTCTAACCACTCAGTGGAATGCCAGAGAATTGAACTCGTGGCCACCAAGGTGGCAGGCCAAGACCATACAGATCACACCACTGAGGCGCTCCTAGTGGCAAGTGGGTAAGGGGGTGGGGACTCAACAACTCATTTGGTAACAATCACTTTTTACTTTAGCAGGGAGACAGATAAAGTACTGGCTGATGGGATTTTAATGAGATCACTTGACCAAACAACTTTGAGGGTCCCCACCCATTATCTCAAAAATTTGTTCCCTCATAGTGAAAGGAGGTAAACATGTTTTTGGCACCAACGAGCACCTGACCTCAGCACCTGCGACACTAGAAGTTCCTCCTGAACGCAGATGTGCAATGGCCTAAATTTCATGTCCTTGCCCTGGGTATAATGTTATCCCCCTCACTAGTCAACTTGTATGCCAATTTGATAACCTTCATGACTATGATATTATGCTCGCAGGTACTAACCAACAGTTCTCAACATTCAGCTTAAAATGTCAAGTACAGAGTAGGTAGTACTATAAAACTTGCATGGAACATGGCAGTGCCTTGTCTTGATCCTAAACTATAGTCTAAAGAGGGAAGGTATCAGAAAAAGACTATTATCTATCACTGAGGAATTACAGGTTCTAAGTTTTTGCCAAAAACTCCAGAACAAAACTGAACCACTAGGAGAAACCGAAGGGGTATGAGACAAATCAAAAGCAGGTGGAGAAACATGTAGAGCAGCCTGGTTTATTGCCGATACAAAAGAAGCCGGTAAGGTTTGGTCATCCAAAGATGGCGTCACCACCTTCCTTTTGTATTGGCTTTTCTCATAGAACTTCTTCCACTGTTCCACCGACCAACCGCGACAAACAGAACATGGATTAGTAATCGTACATACGTTTTCCCTGCACCTACTACACGTTGGATGAGGATCCGTCGACACCGAAGTTAGGAACCTAGAACATGGAATGCCACTGACTCCTGGGCATTTCCTTTGTCTCCTCTTCGAAACGGTAGACGATCCCGATGTTGAGGCAAAATTCTCCATCATACCACTTATACACTCTTTCCTCAAACTGAGCACACTCAGAGAAAGAAAAGGTAATAAGAAATGAAAAATGAAATGGATAAAGAACGGGCAAACTGTAAAACCGGCTTTAAATCAGATAGACAGTAACATGTCTTATCTTAAAGGCGGTAGGAAAATAACTGGTGGGTCACAGGTAGCCGTGGGCATTCTGGGTATACATGCCCCGTGACCTGGTATAGATGCCAATAGTCCCTGGATCTCACAAGTGTAATTTTAATTCTACCGGTTTCCAGCTTGGTGCTAGTAAATCCTAATGTTAAGACCGAAGGTTTGTTCCGTATATGAACAAACAAGATTTACATCCTTACATCCTTTCAAGTACCATACAGGGTAAAATATCCTAATCTCTCTCCGGCAATGCTAATACTAGCGAGAAAACATTCTTGCGTGGAACTCCTTTGTCCACAGTTTCCCTCAGGGGTCTGTACAGTGCATGGTAAGATGGGTAAAAATATGAAAGATGCAAGTCACATCCCACTCCAGGGAACCTAGTAAAAGGGTGGGCATCACTGTTCCAAGCTACTGACACTGG
Organism: Macrobrachium nipponense; assembly: GCF_015104395.2. Classification (NCBI taxonomy): domain Eukaryota; kingdom Metazoa; phylum Arthropoda; class Malacostraca; order Decapoda; family Palaemonidae; genus Macrobrachium; species Macrobrachium nipponense. Next base: position 43,386,957 of record NC_087212.1, read on the forward strand.
AAGAACCAGAAAAGGTATGATGTTAATCCTTGCCAAAGAACAAATCTACTGAAAAGCAACAAGTTACCATAGTAGGCAGCATGGAACATGGTTTTGAAAGTGAACAAAGATTGACAGACAAATCCGTTCAGAAGAAAGAGGTAGATGACCAGTCTCCAGCCATGGTTACCTTTTCCATCAAGAAGAGATGACCAAAGAAGCCTTCACTGTCTTCACTTCCATTGTAAAGGTAAGACTTCAACCACCCTGGAGAGAGTAAGAAATAAACATGATAGGCCTATGAGTAAGGGGAGGGTGTCAATCCTTGAAGCAAAGTCTTTAATTGTTATGAAGGCCACAGACAATGCAAGGCTCCTCTTCTTCGTACAACTTGACCCATTCCCAAGGATGAACATTTCTGGGAACCTGATTGAACCTTGGAATAGGTCTAGCCATGAACTAACTCCTACACTGATTTACCTTCATTAATCATAAGGATAAGTAGATACTCAACTGAATAGCTCCAAGAACAGCCATACTGCAAGATACTCCTGTATGTCTGCATAGCAAGCTACCCAAGGTGAAAGTAATGCTGCTTACCAAGTGAGTCGATAGGTCCCTTACCCTCATATACACCAACTGCAGGTTTATTACTGTGTTACCAGACTTCAATGTGACCCTATTTGGCCAAAGGTAAATCCATATAAAAAACTGAGGTATATACTCCAGAAGGAACAAATTTATCTATAAGGGCTGAGAAAGCAAAAGAACTCAAACCAAATAATATGGAAGCTTAGAGATACGACGAGTTCCTTACATCCCTGTCAACATTTTGCCAAAATGCTGTGCTTCAACTTTACAATGTTCTGTCACATTTAACTTCAAGAATAGCCTCTTCAGACAAACCCTATAAAATTCTAGCATGACCTTCAACCACTTTATATATAATCTTTTTCATAGCATCTACCAGTTAGTTCAGACCCTTAGGGAAGATTCCTCATTTAACTGCAAGTTGAGCCACTACAGTGCATTTACTTTTCTAAGATCGCTGTGGTGTGGCTTGTACAAATATCATACGTTGCCAATTTTCATGTTATGGTAATCATATTATTATCATGGAGTCTACTGAAATAGTTTTCATTTCTTGAAATGTGGTTCTTTGTTTCCATCAGATATTTTGAATATATCTTATTTCGTACATTCTTTGTTAAAACCTCGGTTTCATTAACGAAAATGAAGATATGGCATATTTTTTCCCCGGCGATGGCATATCAGAGTTTAGGGGACCCATGATTTTTAAGAGGATTTAAAAGGTTATGGTCAATATCATTAAAGGATACTCGCTCTCGATCACCCACTGTGATAAGTATGAATGGACAGCACAAGTGACTTGCAAACACCTTCACCCACCACCTGAGACCAAGGAAATATTCTATAATTTCCTGAAATACTTCATTTTATAAAAAAACATCATGAAGGTCCTATAACTATGTTTCGAAGGCTATCCAGAGAACATCTGAAGCAACAAGTGTCAAAATTGACTATTCATAGATTTAACAAGGAAGCAAGAGAGACGGGAAATATAGTGGAATCTCCAGTGTTTCAAAAAAGAAAAGAGAAAGTGAGTCCTGTTACTGACTTGGATGATTTTGATAAAAATGTTATGCAAAGAAGGAATGAGTGGTTGTCTTTTCTAAGGGCATAATAGATCTATTGACTTGTGAAATTATGTCTCAAGTCCAAATACCGGAGCCAACAGGCCATTCAGTGCATCTATAATTATAGAAAGAGAAAAAAGGAATAGTTAAATAGAATCGGGAATGAAAATAAAATTTTAAAAAAAGTTAACAGGGAAGAAGCAAACCCTTTTCCTTGACTCCCAAGGTCTAAAGCGAATCCTTTTAAGAAGGATTATATCTGCGGGAAGCATTTAATGGGACTGACATACCCGTAGATATGACAACTCTGCCTTTTCTACCTGGCCCCACCAGAGCGTTCTTAGAAAAGTAATGCACTATAGTATGTATAATAATTTCAAAACCAAAAGTCACTAACGTGATACATATGATGCACGAAGGGCGAACTCTTGCTCTATCACAGAGACCAAAGATAAGGTAAAATACATTCTTTTATTAAAAAACTTTTGTGGTTTACTTTGATTTACATTTAGTAATAGTGTTCATGGAGGTTATTTTTAATATTTCCTCAAAATAATTCAATAAAATAATACTACTGTAATTATAATGTAAAATCCCAGAACCAAATATTAGTTCTACATGGAAAACACTATTAATAACCAGATTAAGCAGTCAGTATTTTATGAAATCTACGTAACCTCCTAACCACTTACACGGTATAAATGACTATACAGTAATGTAAATTTAAAACCTTAGATTTATTGAAAAACTGTCAGCTCACCTTCCTCTACATTGCTGTCTAAGTTCTTGACCTTAACTGACAGCTTATCTACCCTGCCTTGTAATGATACTGTTCTGTTTAGTATTGAAGTCGATTCCGCGATCATTTCACCAAACAAGTCTTCGGCATATCGAGAGAGTGAAGAAAGCTGTAAACAAAATTGAATCAACAGTGCAAAGGTGATAGAAAACCTCCAAATACTTCCAATTATTATTATTCCAGAAGTTATATATTATCTTTGGTAAAATATATAAATCTTTCACATTCTCTTTCTCCACAAAGGACATTGGTCACATATATAATATACATAAATATGGAAAACTTAAACTACTACAACTTCTACCAATACTTAATTCAATCAAATACGTTCAATTACAATTAACAAGATAATTTCCTTGTAATGTATTTAGTAAAAGAAACAATTTTCAATCAACTATAAATGCAAATCAATATCACACTCTTCAGACACAACAATCTGGTAAGAATCACTCCTTAATAAATTAGCAAAAATGACAAATTTTTAATCAATTTGTATTTTTCATAACTAGCAAACCTAAGGTCTTAACATTAGCATAATATTAGCGCCAAGCTGGAAATCGGTAGAATTAATAAAAAACTTGTGATCCAGAGTCTATTGGCATTTGTACCAGGTCACAAGGTATTGTAGTTCCCAGAATGCCCCTGGCGTCCTGTGACCTATCAGTTACTCTTCTAACCCAGTTTAGACAGTTAGAGGGGTTGTTCGAGGTGGGCCTTAGACATTAAGACCTCAGGTTTGCTAGTTATGAAAAATATAAATTGCTTAAAAATTTGACATTTTTTCATATACGAAACAAACCTTCGGTCTTAACAGTAGGATACACTTAGTTATTGGTGGGAGGTAAGCCTCTATAACTGACTGGGAGTTTGCCACCTTCATCCATTTCCGAAGAAATGTATTCTAAGACAATGGACTATAACCTTTGAACCAAAGATATAAGAGAATCTATTAGTTTCCCTCTCTGGGTATTTCATACAATGCCGTAGCTTATTGCATTACGGAAGGTGGAGAGCTATCCATTCTCATAAGCAACTCCAGCCCCTTTACATGGATCTACTATCACCCCACTCTCTTCCTATTACTGAGAGGAGTGTGTTGCTACTGAAAAGTATTCTATGCTCTAAATTACCTTTACAGTATGACTGTCTCCCTCGCTTGTATCTAGTCCATTCCAGCTCATGATGGTTCTCTCCCTCTTACTGCCCGTAGTTAAAGGAGTAGCTAGAAAATGTAGTAAAGAAGGACAACCAGTCATCTCATTCATTCTACTTTCATACCTTCATCTTCGACTAGACACTAACTGACCCGCCAGGGGTACTGGATGAGCTATACCACTTGTTGGGCAGCCACCACTGGACCCAAGGAAAAAGTGTCCAAGGATCTATGGGCAACATCTTTTAAATGAAAGGAAGTGAAAGTTGTTTGGCGTTGCCAAATACCAGCTTGCAAAATCCTCTCCACATACATATTTTTCTTGAATGCCAAAGAAGTGCTCAAGCCCCTGATGTCATGAGCTCTAGCTCTCTTCAGACTATTTGACCCTCTGTCTCCTGTCATGTTCGCATTCCTAATCGTTTCTCTCAACCAAAACGATATTGTATTCCTGGACACTTCCTTCTTGTTCCATCCTGTACTCACAAAAAGCCTTCGGGATCCCAGCCTGAGATGCCGCGTTCTTCTTAAGTACACGAACACTTGTAGTACTCTGACAGGGCATAGCAGCATTTCTTCAGGATCATTATCCACAAATTCTCCCAGATAAGGTATAAAAAAAGGAGTCAAATCTGCCATCCACTACTGATGGGTTTTGAGTTTTGGCTACAAAATCTGGGATAAATTCGAAGACCATAGACTTCCAACCTCTCGAATGCTTCACCACATGTGACAGACCATGCAGCTCCCCCACCCTTTTGGTTGAGGCTAGAGCCAATAGGAAAACTGGCTTCAGGGTCAAGCTTCTATCTGTGGACTCTCGCAATGGCTCGTATGGGGGTTTTGTAAGAATGCTCAGTACCGTGATTAAATCCCAATCTGGGGCTTTTAGTTCCTTCGGGGAACAGGACTCCTCAAAACTCTTCATTAACATAGCCATTTCCCATGAAGAGTTAATGTCCACACCTTCCATCCACAGAACCGAAGCTAGAGCAGCCCGGTATCCCTTTACAGTAGATAGACATATGTCTTTCTGTTCCGAGATATATCAGAAAGTCCACTAACTGTTGAATAGTGGTTCTGAGTGGAGAGAAGTTCCCTCTACGACACCAATCACAGTACATGAACCATTTTCCTTGGTACACAGCTGCCGAAGACCTGATATTTCCTGCCATCTGTGTTGCTGCTTTCTGAGAAAAGATGTGCATGGAGGTAACTCTCAGCACATCTATTAGAAGTTCCAACAGGTCCAGAAACCATTCTGCCTTCGGCCACAATGGGGATACCAGAGCCATCTTGAGGTTCTGAGACCGCATCACTAGTTCAGAACCTGACGGATTAGGCAAAAGGGAGGGAATGTGTAAATGTCCAGATTATCCCATGGGTGTTGTAGTGCATCTTCTGCTACTGCCTCTGTGTCTGGGACTACTGAACAATACACTTCCAACTTTTTGTTGTACCTGGTTGAGAATAGGTCTATGATTGGCCTTTCCCACAAGATGAACATTATGTGGACTACTTCCTGATACAAGGACACACACTGTTCCAAGAATCTGGTCCCTGTGGCTCAATTTGTCGGCAACTATGTTTCTTTTTCCTGGAATATATCTGGCCCTGAAGTCTACGAGTTCTCTACAGCCCACTGATGAAGTTGAACTGTCATCAGGTGTAACTGCTGCGATACTAAGCCTCCTTGCTTGTTTACGTAGGCTACTACTGTGGTGTTGTCCGACATCAATACCACTGACTGCCCCTTCACCCTCTCCCGGAATTCCTGTAGTGCCAGAAAGGCTGCTTTTTAACTCCAGCATGTTTATATGGAGTTCTCTGTCCTTGCGATTCCACTTCCCTGAAATCATCAGCTCCTCCATGTGTGCCCCCCAACCTTCGAGTGATGCATCTGAGAACAGCAGGAGATCCAGAGGGCTGCTGAAGGGGAACCTCCCACTGTCAGATTGTTGTCCTGCATCCACCACAGTAGGTCTTTCCTCACCTCTGTCAACAAGGGAATTTGCTCATATGGGCAATCTACAGTTGGTGACCAAAACTCCTTCATCCTCCATTGCAATGATCGAAGGTGTAGTCTCCCGTGCAGCACCAGCTTCTTCAAGGAACTTAGAATTCCCATGACTACTTGCCACTGTTTTGCTGTGTTTTTCCAAAAAGGCATTCACTACTTGTTTGCAGTTCTCTACCCTCTGGTCTGCTGGGAACACTTTGGCTTTTACTGTGTCTATAATCATACTCAAGATACACCAGCCTCTGATTGGGATCCAACTTTGACTTCTCCTGATTTATCACAATACCTAGGCTGTGACAAAACTGCAGAAGGGTCTCCCTGTCCAGAAGTAATTTTTCTCTGGACTTTGCTATCACCAGACAGTCGTCTAGGTATCTTATTAGCCTGAGCATGCACCCATGTCGACACGAGAGTGAATTCCCTTGTAAAAACTTGGGGAGACGTTGTCAATCTGAAGCACAGGACTCTTGAATTGGAAAACTTTCTCTGCAAGACTGAAGCTGAGAAATTTCCTGGAAGAGTGATGGATTGGGATGTGAAAGTATGTGTCCATCAAGTCTATTGTCAGCATAAAATCCTTGTCCCAGACTGCTGCTAAAACTGTCTTTGGGGTCTCCATTTTGAATCTGGTTTTCCTTATAAACAGATTCAATGTTGACAGATCTGTAACTATCCTTCAATCTCCATTGGCTTTGGGGACAAGGAAAACATGGCTGTAAAACCCCCTTGATGGAAGTGATACTTGTTCTACAGCTCCCTTCTCCATTATCTTCTTCACTTCCCCTTGCAGAATAAGAGATTTCCGAGATTTCTGAGCGTAGGAGGTGGTGTGGTAATGGTTGTTCTGTCAGGGGTGGGGTCACGTTGAATGGAATCAGATATCCGACCCTGAGAACATCCACCACCCACTGCTCCACTCCAAATTCCTGCAACACCCTCCAATAATATTTGCCAGGCATCCCCCCCCCCCCCCCCCCCCCCACCCCCCCCCCCCCCCCCTGGTGTGACTGAGTGGTGAGAGGTGCTCAACCTAATGTCTTGAACCTCTCCCCCTGCCCCTAATACCCCTTCCACTGTTGGGTCTATTGAGAAAGGGCTGATGAGCTAACTTCTTTGGGGAAGAGGGTCTTGTTGATCTATTAGAGGTATTATGTCTCACTGCTCTCTTGAGGTAATTGTTGATGTTGCCTTACCTCATTAGAATTAGCCTGGCTTCCAGATGCTTTCTTAACTGCCTGCTGGACTAATCTGTCATTAGTATCTATTCTTCTTCTATCTATAGCAGCTTCTAATATACCCTTTGGCAACAGCAATCGCAACTTAAGGATATCCCCATTCTGCATTGTTAATAGGGAATCCAAATCAATAGTGCCACTTAATCTAGCCAATACTGCATCTCTCCTCATCAACAGGATACTAGCCCATACATTGGCACTCAAATTTGTCAAGTACGCAATTGCTTTCAAACCAGATTGGAGCAATCTGAAAAACAGTCTCATCCACTAATTTCATTGTTGATTCTGAGGATGCAATTTTTGCTACTGCTATTGATCAAAGGTTTAACCAAGAAGCAGTCTGAAAGATAGAAGTAGTCTTTGCTTTCCATGTAGCAGCCTCCTGATAAGTCATCGACGGGCATTCCATCTTAACTTGATCTTATAGAATTATCCCTTCCACCAATCCGTGCATTGACATACTGTAAAACCGACTCCGTATGACTTGAGCAAGGTAATTCATACATCTTCGTATACTTTTTCAGTCCTAATAGCGCGTTCATTTCCGGAGGAAGTATACTGGCATGTGTCTCCGGCCTCCTTGAAAGATTATTGAATTGGCGAACCAAGTCAACCACTTCCGCATACGAAGCCAGAAACTCCTGGTTTTCCCCTTCCTCCAATTCCAACGTATTCTGTTCGGCCGCAGGAGAAGTTAGTCCACTCCTATCATCTGACAAATGTCCGACCCTACAACCGCGGCATCTTTGATCTCTGACAGCCGATGTTGGCTCGATCTTGAATAGCCACTAGGAGAACATGACTGCCTAACTGCTTCTATGCTTGCGGATCTAGAGCGAGAACTCCGTCTATTCCTCCAAGATGACGGTTCTCGCGAAACCGAACTAAATCTCTCTCTATCTCCATTAATATTATCCAAGGCCATTGGGCTATCATCTCTGATGGCTGTTGGGGAAGTTGACCTTGATCTCCTATCGTCGAGGCAAACAACGCCTTCCATCGGTTTATCAGGAGAGGTTACCAACTCTTTATTATTTGACCTTTTAATGGGAGCTTTTTCATCTTCCTTCTTATTTTAAAAGGTCTTACAGGAGAAACTGGTATACATTCTCCATTCTTTGTTGAATGATTTCCCCAACAGCAGTGGAGTCTCTACTAACCACTTTGTCCTCACCGTTGGCATCTCCGCTGTGGCCGCCATTCCAGTGGCCATCAACGCTTTTGTCTGTTCGGACGCATGTAAATAACGTTAACTTAACTAACCACTGCCTTCATCACTTTGTTGCTGACATGGATGTGACAGTGCTGGCTTGAAGATGAAGAAGAATTTAATCTTCTCCTCTTGGCACGAGGATCAGTCACAAAGTCCCTTATCCTCCAACGCTTGACTGGTACATGCAGTGACGTCATCAAGTTTTGCAATGCCGTCGAACTAGAGGAAGAAGACGAAGAAGAAGACGATTCACGTCTTTTCTTTTTGTCTTTCTTATCTATTTTGTCCTCTAAAGCTTGTAATTTCTTCAGGACTGTACCAATGAGTCTGAAAGCATATTCATCTCCAGAGGCAATGAGGTGAGAGAAGCCGTAGGCCGTGTGTGACGTCATCACACTTTTAGGGAGACTGAGCGGCTACCGGCGGTATCCCTGTGTGTGCTGCAAAACTGCTTCCAAAGTTCTGCATCACTGGAAACATCAATGTTGTTGTCGCTGCCATAGCATTCGCGCCCATAAATAGCAGGCCAGGGGGATGCGGAACATTCATAGTTGGCGTAGGTTTAATGCGGACCACATTCCTTCTATCCTCTGCGCATCGGGGGCTGAAATCTGGGACAAACATGGCGATGCTCCCCTCTCCCTGCCGGAAATGACTGAGTGTAACTATGCATAAAATTACCCCAATAATGAATCGTTAGAAGAAACCGAAGGGGTATGGGAAACGTCAAAGTCAGGTGACGAAACATATGGAGCAGTCTGATGTATCACCAATACATAAGAAGCTGAAGACGCTTGGTCATCCTAGGATGGCAGCGTCTCCTTTCTTTTGTACTGGCCTTTCCCATAAAACTTCATCCATTGTTCCACCGACCAACCACAACAAACTGAACAAGGATTATTAATAGTACATTCAATTTCTCTACACCTACTACACGTTGGATGAGGATCCGTAGACGCCGATGTTAAAAATCTTGAACAAGGAAATCCACTCACTCCAGGCCATTTCCTTTGTCCCTTGCAAGATCCTGAAGAAAGTTCCCTTGGTGAAGCAAAATTCTCCACATCTCACAACATACACACACCTAGCAGATCACACCCACACTGAGATTACCCAAAGAAAGAAAAACAGAAAATATTAATTAAATAGGCAAACTAAACAGGCTTTATACAGATAGAAAGTAATCACATCCTATCTTAAAGGCGTTAGGAAAGTAACTGATAGGTCACGGGACGCCAGGGGCATTCTGGGAACTACAATACCCTGTGACCTGGTACAGATGCCAGTAGTCCCTGGATCACACAAGTTTTTTTATTAATTCTACCGGTTTCCAGCTTGACGCTAGTATTATCCTAATGTTAAGACTAAAGGTTTGTTTCGTATATGAACAAAAATTCTTTCATCATTGGGTTCACACAAATACAATTCCTAGGTATGAAGGGTTACAATATTGCAAAAGTCATTTCTTTGAGTCCACAAAGATTTTGTACACCATGTAACTAATGAGAACCGGAGGTCACTTCTATTTTATGTAAATGAATACAAAACTGAACATACATTAGGAGAACGGAAAAAAAAAAAAAAAAAACATCCATTACACAATTCTTACTTGAGTAATCAAATTTGCAAGTGTTAAATTGGTGAATGATTCCAAGTCTTGTGGTTGATTAGTGGCAGGGAACAATGCTGGGTACACCTTCCCATGTTCATCGGTCACCAACTCTTCCACTAAAGGCACCCGTGACACATGCACGGGTGACACCACACGTTTTAGAAGTGGCATCTTGAGCTACGTTCTAACTCTGAAAGACAATAGGAGTTGTGGATGACAATAATATGATATAGTGCAATCATTTTTCATGTGGGAAAAAAAAAAAAAAACTTTACTCCCCAGAATTCCATTACTTTGAAGTACATAATTTCTCTTGACATATCATAACAAAAACTGTTATGTTGTACAAAAGCAGTTAAACAAAACAGAATAAATTTTAAAGTAACTTGGTCCACTGGGTGTGGCAGTGTCTTTACTACATGACAGTTATGGATGACTTTCATGTTGATGACTATGCTATAAACACATTTATAAGATTGTGAGGCAGAGGCTTATAAAAAATTTTCCCCACAGTTCAACAGAATACTCAAGATGGTAGAAATGAAAATCCCCACAGACAACATGAAATTCAACAAACTTTGTACACTAAAATTCACAGAAAAATCAAAACCAAAAACTATGGACAGTATCACTTTCCTAGAAACTCATTATCACACAATGAAAACTTTCAACATTTATGAGAAATGTAAACAAAATATTTACAAACCTTACCTATAATTATGTCGGAAGTGTGTGTGGCCAAACTCCTTGTGTTTGGCCGCCACTCTGAATGGTGGCATATGCCTCATTTACAGCAGTCCTGTCCCACAAAATCTCAGTCACCTAATGAAAACATTTTTCCTGGAGAGAGAGGAGGAAAAAAAAAAAAAAAAAAAAAAAAAAAAAAAAAAAAAAAAAAAGGTAAAAAATAATAACATAAAGGTTCAGGAAAAAACAATTCATAAGCCATTATAAATGATAAATACAAAGTATTTTGGAGTTTGGATAATTCCTATAGCCAGTATAACTTCCTCCCCACACCAGGATACTTCCTCCTTTAGGGACAGGATGCAGAGGAATGTTGGAGCTGCCTACCCTCCACATAAGCCACTGGTTAAGACAACCTGGCAACCCCTCACTATGAATCTATCTGGGTATGACAACTACTGTACCAAACTACTGAACTTTGCTGGAACAAAAATCTACCATATCTAACAAGAAAAGTCAACAAAACAACATTAAACAAAAATCCCCTTTAAAACATTACCACCATATATCTGAAGTCAAGTCCATCATGATTTAAAAGGCAACTTGCCCTATGGACAATATGGTAATAAGGATGTACAGCACTAAGGCTGACTCACTCACCCACATGAGCTTGACTTTTCTTCCTAATAGAACTGCATTCTTGTAACAGTTGAGCAAAACAAAACAAAAAATATTCCTTTAAATCACATATTAACTTCATGATAGGATACCTTTTATACAACTCGAGAGTATAGAAACAGATGGTGTGTAATCTTACAAATGAAAGGACAACAGTAACCATACCCAACAAAACAAACAAACATGAAACATAGAGGTCCCATCGGAAGGTACCAATTCAACAATTCATGAAAAAAAGTGCAATACCATTTTCCATTAAAAAACAGTAATTTGGTTGCTTGGTTTGGGAAATTCTTAAATTTCAGCTACAACAAACATTTACAAACTGTTTTGCCTTACCAAACAAGACTCCTGCCATAGCTGCTAAAAATATTATCACTCATTTATCATAATATGATATTACCATACCACTTTTAATAACTACAACTCTCACAAGTTTGGTTTAGGAAATTACAATTGTTCTCACAGAAAATTTCAAATCAAGTTCATAAAATCATAAAAGAGAATGACGACTGTAATATTTCTTTAACTTATTGTATATTGCCATTAAAGCTGTGATCTTCAATATGTATACATACATATATTTAATACACCTTCCAAATAACCCTATTGCAAGAGTAGTAATGACATATACGGTGAGTCCTCGACTCAAGGCAGGGGATGCGTTCCAGCACTGCGCTGTAAATTGATTTCCACCCTAAGTTGGTTTTTCACCATTAATGTCACTTTATTGAAACCCAGGGCACTGTAACTCAAGTTATGGTGCTGTAACTTGATGTTGCATCAACTTATAGTGCTGTAAGTGCCATTAGCACCATCAATTGCACTTACAGTGCCGTAACTTTAACTTGATGCCACATCAAGTTACAGCGCTGTAAAACGCACCATAAGTTCAAATCGCCGAAAGTTGGTCGCACTTTATCAAATACTGGTAGTGGTTTAAATAAAGGCATTTTAATACCAGATACTATGACTTACTCATGAGTGGCCCATTTGTAATTAAGTTCATAAGGACCATGACAGGTAGCTTGTTTGTTTGTTTGTATGGTGTTTTTACGTTGCATGGAACCAGTGGTTATTCAGCAACGGGACCAACGGCTTTACGTGACTTCCGAACCACGTCGAGAGTGAACTTCTATCACCAGAAATACACATCTCTCACTCCTCAATGGAATGGCCGAGAATCGAACCCGCGACCACCGAGGTGAGAAGGAAACACCAAACCAACCACCCCACTGAGGCGCTATGACAGGTAGCATATGCGGAGGTTTAATAAATTTTAGTTTTTTTACGATACACTTCTACCTCTATTTTACAGACCCTCATTTATCATATATCGCTACCAACAAACAAAACCACAACAGTAAATTATGGAAATCTAAGTGGTAAACAGCTGAAGTTAATGATTTTTTAAAACCTGTAACAGCTCCATCCTCACCTGATGAGCCAGGGATAACAAAATCACTGTCACCTAAGCAACCACACCCGATACATCTGCACCATCTCATTTCTGCACAAGTAGTACCAACATATTTATAATCAGAGTTGCAAAGCTTCAATGGCTCAATAATTTCTAAGCCCCACCACACAATCACGGCATATCGAGAACATCTCTTAACTATCCAAATTTAGACTGATTTAAGGTAAAAATTTTGTATTTATTATATTAAAGTGTATATACAGGTACTTTTTTCATCCTATTAGATGCTATGCTTAATTAAAAGTTTTATTCGTCTTCTTTTCTGAATGTAACTCTTGTTACAGTTTGTATAAATATGAAAAATATTAACAAGGAAAAAGTGTTGTACTATTTGTTCCTACGGAACTACAAACTATCACCGTTTCCATAAGAAACTCACTTCATGGGAAGTTATCTTTGTCAACTGACTGGAAGTTGAAAACCCACAAGGAACTATCACAATACTGCTTTGATAGCTTGATATGATTACAGGCAGTACCCAGCTTACAACTGGGGTTCCATTCTTGAGATGCGCTGTAAGCCAAATATCGCTGTAAGCCATAAAATCAACAGAAATCCTATGAAAACCATACTTTTAATGCTTTGGGTGTATTAAAAACTATGTAAAGTGCATTATTATTGCATTTTCCATAAAAAAAAAAAAATTAAAATATTGATTATTTTGCATTTTTGGAGTCATATTTTTTCCACAAGATTGGCGGCGTGACCCTGGAAATAATTTCTGATGAATATAATTGAAAAGAGCTGTAACCTCGGAATGTCATAAGCCAGGGACTGCCTGTAGTTTTAAATTTAGGCTGCCTAGCAAAGCACTGAGGCACTGTCAGTCACTCAGCAATTAAGACTGGCAAGGAGTGGAAATGGTTGGACAGCAAGATAAGAATAGTCGAAAACATAAAGGAGAGGAAGCAAAAGGATCTGAAGGTAGAGCTGGGATAAAATTCCGCAGCTGCTCTAAGAAGTAATAGATAAGTGACAGTGACAGCAAGTCCAAAGAAAGGAAGCAGAAATTTAGGTAAAAATGCACCACTCGAGGTCTCGGTACTGACAGCACTAAACCCACTTGTGGCCAATCACAACAGTATGAAAAGGGGCTACTGGAGTTATTGCATCCCAATGTTTGTAATATTAAGTATGGGATGTTATGACCACCTGTCATCTTGTCAATATGGCATAAAGATAACAGACCAGTAGGGCCCTGAGCCCATGAGACAGTCAAGAGAATAATGTGTACCCCCTTGAGGGCTGCACAAGGGTTCAGCTACAGGTGCCTTGCCCCTGACACGGGTTTGCAGAACACAGGATGGCAGGTATGAGAGTCCTAGGACTGTGGTTCTCTCTCCATCACTGCCTCCACATTACTCCTTAGAATGAGTAAGAAGCCCAAAACAAAACCATTCCTGAGCAAAAGACTACTCTGTGTAAAACTTGCTGGAAGAAAAGGGACATAATTATGTCCCTCCTACTCAAAACAAGGCTAGTCCAAAGGTTAAACCCTTAAGCATTGGGAGAGTCAGCGCTTTACTGCACGATACACCTAACCTCCTGAACATGTTCCTATTTTAATGGGAGGAGCCAACAGTCACAGCGAGTTATGGCAATGTGTTTGACTCTTCATGCATATGAGCACCTGAGGTAGGAGCTTGCTTGATCTAATGGACTGCAAAAAAATCACAATCTTTTTAAGTATGTAAATTGTATTTTTCCTACTAGGAACTCCAGGGCACAAACGCTGATGTCAAGAAGGAGCAGAAAAGGCCATAATACCAGGTAAAAACACACACAAACACACTAAAGGAAACAAAACGGGCAAGAACCAGGAAAAGGCCATGAGAGGAAAAAACCAACTCTTGTCCAGGCGGTTAAGAAAAGACTGGCGTAGATGATCGGCATTTGACCACTCATCACCTGATCTATGCATGCGTTGCCAGATATCAGAAGATTCCTTGCTTTATCTGCTTTTTAACAGGATCCGGCTAGGCGCTAGAAATTATCCAATTGTTAAGACCGACGGTTTGTTTGCGTATGAACAATTGTATTTTTCCTAACTATACAACCCGGGGTCCTTTGCATTAGGAAATTACTTTATGGCAAACCTGGAACACAGCCATTAAATTCTTGAAAATGGTGGTTAAGCAGTAATTATCGTTTGGTAGGCTGGTAGACCCACCTGTCCAGATGTAAACACTCCACTTTGCCTTTCAGCCCAGGTTTCAGATTGAAAGGTGGCATGTGGTGGGCATTAATGTAAAGGACCTTAGGTTTGTATAGTTAGGAAAAATACAGTTTACTTTTTAGAAATTGTGATTTGTTCCTACACGATATACACTCTCGGTCCTTTACATTAGAAAGACTCACTGATTGGTGGGAGGATTCTGAGTGAACTTCTAGAACTGACTCGAGTTAAGCACACCTGGGCTATTCCTCCTGGTCGTAAGAGCGAGGAGGAGTGCCCTGCCTGACAACTTGATAGGAGTATAAGAGCTGCATGATCAAGAGTCAGACTTCTGGGCCTTTTCAAAATGAGTGAGGAATCGTAAATCACCCGAAAAAGAGGTTGGGAAGAATATCAATAAGAGTCGGAGGCATTAACGTAAAGTTATGGGAAGGGTTTGCGGTATTGCCAGTCTCCTTCCTTCCCTTGCTAGAGGAAGGAGTGGGATTGCTTCTATGATTCTGATAAAAAAAAAATAGAAAGGAAACTTGATGTGCAGGCTTACCACATCAAAAGCCTGACCAGCAAGTGTAAGTTCGAGTCCTATCCCCAACCCGAAGGAAGAGGAGTAGAAAGACTAAGAGGGGGAAGGGGAGAGAGGCCAATCAATCTCGCATACTTCTCACCTCTAGAACCGCACACCATAGGCGAGATGCAACTTATACTCTTAAAGGAGCAGGGTAAGCAAACACAACTTGTTGAGCATCCACCATTGGTCGAAGGGAAAAGGAGTTCCAAGGCCCTGTGGGCTTACCTGAAGGAAGAAAGATATAAATGTAGCCAATGAGACCGCATCTATCTTCCAGTCTGACATTCTTCAGAGTGTAATGAAAGTACCAAGCCACTGGCACTATTCACTCTCTGAGAGAGTATACCTTTGACATAGCCCTCTGCAGAGGAGTTCCTAACGATCTGGTAGGAAATGGAGGAAGAGGTTGTCATTAAGACACTTTTGCATTGGGAGCCAGCAGTGGAAAAAGGAATTGACATTCAATGAAGGGTGTCACTCCTCTGTATGTACAGCAACAAACCAATAAGAAGTAGTAATAACTGATCTGGATCAACAAATACAAAGTCCAAAATGCAGGAGATCCTGAAGGATTTGAACTCGTTGATGCTGAATGATTGCGCATCCGAGACGGAATCACGACATGAAACCAGCCTTTTGAAGGATGATGTTGAGAATGAACCATGCAAATTATCGTTTAGATTGTTGTAAAGAAAGCGTATCAGCATCTATGAGTACAACTGGTTAGCAGATTTAGCACAGGAAATGGGAAGTTTGTTTACAAAAGTGACTCCGCAAACATTGAAATGGCGTTAATCTTCCATATATAAGGTGTTTTGAGTAAAAATTTCAAGTGTCATGGAGTGAAGTTAGCACTGAGCATGGCTAAACTTTCATTAAGCTCTGAAATCATGGCATTAATTTGTGACTTGGCAGAGAACACTGACTTAAGTATTTCTAAGTAACGATGGCGTGCCTGCTTTTACCTTGGATATTAATTTTTCCTATAGTTTGAGTGCTTTCGATGAAGTAGTAGTAGTTATCTTGTGGCGGTCAACAATTATTTACCTCCTATCTCTACCCTACAATGATGGAGGACTTTGGGAATTCAGGGTTTTGGGAGGGGACCTAATCTAACCTAGTAAAACGTGTTACAAATACCCTGGGCCCTGCCCATAAAGGAAACCTAATATAAAGGTTACCCCTGCCGGGGCAGTCAGCTGGACCCAACTTGAAAGAAACCTAAAAAGGGATTTTGACAAAGGAAAAATCTATTTCTGGGCAGTGACCTGTGTTGACCAGTGAAATAGTTCCTATAGCACTCATTTCTAAGGTATAAATATTGCTAAATATACCAGATAAAAAGCTATATGGTTATGCCAGAGTTTCCTGGCTCGCTCACCCTTATTTAGGGTGTCGGTAAGGAAACTGGGACATGTGTAACCACTATCAGAGGTCCCCTGCCATTTACTCTCTTCCTTTCTCAATATCCCTCGTCTACAGAGGAGCCATTCTAGGCCATCTACCGCCCGCCACTGCTACAACTAGCGTCTTGTTTACCATTCCTGAAGATAGCACCCAAGCTTTGGCCAGTTAGGGTGTGGAAAGTAAAGGGTGGGTTTCACTGGGCGACACAGGTCACTGCCCAAAAATAGATTTTTCCTTTGTCAAAATCCCTTTTCTGGGCCTAACCTGTGTCGCTCCGTGAAATAGTAACAGAGAATTGGCCCCAACAGCTTGGAAAATTAGTGTAGATAAGTTACTGTAAGGAAAAATGAAACTTACTTAAATAATTCTAGTAACTATTTAATAAGAATTCCTTAATTCTACAAGTTCTTAATAAAATTCTTTAATTCTACAAGGATTTTAACAATATCCTTAAACTACAGTCCTTATCTACTAACTAGGGTTGTATAACCCAAATCTGATAAGATTAAATGAATCCCACACCACAATACAGGAAATTACACACACACATATACAATTAGACATTCATATGTACAATCAAGAGTGATCATAAGTGCAGTCCAGGTGAGAATATAGGTCAATGTGTGCAACAAAGTAACAACCGAGCAAAGATCAAGAATGCTAGCGAGGCAGGTAGGAGAAAAAGACGTAAAGAGAGATATAGGCTATTAAGAATAGTTAATACTATGCTATGCAGTGTCAGGGGAAACTGTGTTCCCTGCTGCCACTGCTGGGAATTTAAGGGCCTCTTAAGGATTTTAGGTAGTGGTGTTTAAATACTGTTGACGACTTCCAGCCTGTATACTTTTTGAGATCGTCAAAGTTCATATGCAAAAAATAATTAACTGAGGTAACTACCGCTCTGATATCATGTACATGTGGAATTGATTCCGGATTGGCCTGTTTAATAAAATAGAGGATTTGTTGTCTAATTCCTTTTAGGGAGATGGTCCCACCATTCTCCCTAATAAACAAGGGGCCTGAAGATTTCGTGGTGGTTCTGTTTAGATAGGCTCTTAAGTGTGTTTACTGGACATAGGGATAGGTCCAGCGGAAGAGGAACAATTTTCCATGGAGCCCATCTATTTTGTGGGTCCTCGTTTTTAGCCAAGAATTGACGATCCGGCAGAAGCAGTAATTCTCCAGATGGGAGGAATTCAATATGATTTGGTTCCCTGGAAAGGGCCGACAGCTCCGATATTCTGGCTCCTGAGGCCAGGCTTAATAAGAATAATGTTTTCCTGAGCAGGGTTATACAAGAACATGACTCATTAACCGTGTCTGAAGCTAGCTTAAGGACATCGTTTAAAAACCAGGAGACCGTTTGAGGCCTATTTACTGGTCTTGGTCTAGCACAAGCCCTGGGGATAGAAGAAAAATATGAATCGGTGAGATCAATATTAAATCCAAATTGGATTCCAGGAACAGGATGTTTTGAGGATCAATGTTGGCATCTTTTTGTGCAGCAAACTTCATGAAGACCATAAAGTTATGGCTTTCTGAATCCCTGAGGAAGTCCGCGTTTGTCCCAACTGCGTCAGTCTGGGATTGGGAATCCGCCGGGGCCGGAGTCCCAATTCCACTAGTAGTGGGAACCAATTGCTCTTGGGCCAGTTGGGAGCTACTAGTGCGATCTGACCTTTGAAAGATCTGAGTTTGTTCAGAACTTTCAGAAGTAGGTTTATTGGAGGGAAGAGATAAATTCTCTTCCAAGTATTCCAGTCTATTGCCATAGCGTCCGTGGCAAACAGTGGGGCATCGCTTATTCACGGATCAGTATTCACGGATCCAGTTAATCACGGGTTTTTTCTTGGACCGCTTCTCATGCTACATCACTGGTATGAATCGCTGCATCACGGGTTTGTCGTGTTGCGTATGCGATGTTTTTCGGTAGGCTAACCCTCGGCCGTGGTCCGATAACTACCAACATTCATTTAAAGACTCATATAATGATATTAACTGACAATAAAGGTAATAAAACCATTCTCACCTAATATATTATTGTCCTATCTTCGAAATAAATAGCCTATTCAAGGTTTATGTACGATGTTCATTGGTAGGCTAAGCGTAGTTGCAGTGCGATAACCACCAACGTACACAAACAGATTCACATTATGATATTAACTGACAATAAAGGTAATAAAACCATTCTTACCTTATATTATAGTCATATCTTCATAATAAATAGCCTATTCAAAGAATAATTCCACATCATTGCACTCAACTTATCGTCGGAGTGGCCAGCCACAAAATGTAAGCATATACCTTTACGAAAATGGTTTATGTATACGGTTGCGTTCAAAGCGACATTTTTTGTTTGATAAACTTTTAGAAATTTTAATAGTAGTGGTAGTGTAATTACAGTAGTAATAACATTAAGGCTAAAATTAATTCGAACTTCATTATTATTTTGGCAGTATTCGTATATAACTTCTCTGAACAATGAAGTCATACAAACGCTATTTGTCATAGATTATCATAAGTATTGCTGTTTGTTATTGGCGACGAAGCGTAAACAAAAACATACATAAAAAAGCATTTTTTTACCTTATATATTATCGTCATATCTTCATAATAAAAAGGCTATTCGTGGAGTAATTCCATATCAGTGAAATCAATTTTATCTATGCGAGGCCAGCCAGCTGACAAAATGTACGTACGTATATGAAAATCAAATTATGGTAGCGTTCACAGCAAGATTATCTTTCAAAATTTTTATAGTACTATTCATGCTACGTAGTAATAATGTTTGGAATATAAGTAACATTAATTTTCAATACAAAATATCATCGTTATTTTGGTAGTGAATAATAGTTTAGAATTATCATACATACACTGCATTGTTATGGGTTTGTGGCAGTGATAAAACAACCAAAATAACGTTCTCCTTTAAGTCGTCATATCTTCATAATAAAAAGGCTATTCGTGGAGTAATTCCATATCAGTGAAATCAATTTTATCTATGCGAGGCCAGCCAGCTGACAAAATGTACGTACGTATATGAATGAGAAGGAATCATTCTATTCTTCATGAAATCAGTAAAATACTTACACTAATAAAAACTAAAACTACGTGCTGTATGCAAAACACACACATCATCGTTAGCTTCGTGTGTGTAAACGTTCATTCTAAGAAATTACAGAGTAGTATAACTAACACCTGATTGGTTGGTTGGTAGCTATGGAGATCTGTTATCCAATGACTGCCCTCTGCTTCTGTTCTATTTATAGACATATGCCATGGATGGCACTAGGTTTGAACGTTACCATGTTCGTGATTTTCTGACTGCTGACGGCAAAAATTACTCAATAATTTTCTTTATATAATCATTCCTTCGTGAAAACAATAATATAATATGATCATTTTAACTTTAACATATAGTGGTATGAAAAACACCAGTGTGTCGTAGCGATGCGTCATCAATATAGTGGTATGAAAATACCACATGGTGTTGTAGCGATACGTAATCACAAAGTACAAATCCTTTTCCCGGACCATCCTCAGAATTTTACGACTCTTCAACTTCAAGATCGATATGGTGAAATATATTATATAGTCATACTTATTGTTAAAATTCACAAGTTGAACTGCAAAACATTATTATATTTTGATTGTTATGTACATATATTTTTTGTGTTTTACGGAATGTTTGTTTTGAAAATAATACCTATTAGTGAACATATGGTATTAATTGTCCCACTATTTTATTATAGGTGATCTTAATTATCTCACATTCATTTAACAGTATTATATCAATATTTATTTAAATAAATGTAATTAATAAATAACAATAATGAAAAACATAAAGGGAAAAAATGTTTTTGCTGCAGTAGTGGTGTTTGTTTGATTATGCATCTGACCTCACATTTCCAAAATCTGAAAAATTCCAAAAACCGAAACATCGGAATGTGTGTGTACTGCACATTTTTTTAAACACGCACACAATGTCTACACATTTACTGATACCCGTTGGTGAAAGACTCAAATTACAGTACGTATTTATTCCTGAGAGAGAGAGAGAGAGAGAGAGAGAGAGAGAGAGAGAGAGAGAGAGAGAGAGAGAGAGAGAGAGAGAGAGAGAGAGAGAGAGAGAGAGAGAGAATGATTAAGGACTCCAAGGCGTGTTATTTTTACAATTATTTTATTATCTTGGGATTTTTTTTAATCTTGAGATTTTCTATTCAATTCTCGAGATTAATAAGAAAATTACCGTAACTTGACTAGCATCAGCACACATCTGAATGACTCGGCCATTAGCAGGCTAAACCACCAACCTTATGAACTGACGCTCTCGGAAAAGGAACTTGCATGATACATGAGACACATGACAAAACCACTGATTATTGGTGAAAATTTGGGGGTCGCACGATATGGGAGATTGCACGTTATTCGAGTATATACGATATGTGATTTTTTTTAGCCTTTTATGGAACAAAATCTAGCAAGAAATTGCCATTCCCAGTTGGCAACACTGGCCTACTCACATTTGTCCAAGTTTTGTTTGTTGTTGTTATGAAATGTGGTGTGCGGCGCGTTCTTTAAATTGTACCCATATAAACGAGTTAATTATGTGGCATCCAAAAGCCCTGATTCTTTTACTCTTATGGGAAAGACGCCTAAAGGTCAGATGAAGGTTTTTACGTGGAATATATTAACGTGTTGTGACGAAGGGAAGAGATGTTTCGCTGCATACTGCTGGTAGCATTATTGTTATTATATTACTGGATTGCACTGAAAAATCGTCGCCATCTTTTATCAACATAGATTGTTGGTGAGTACCCATATGATTTACATAATTTTGATAGTTCTCTTACCACTCATCCTCTCTTTCCTTGTAAAAAAAAAAAAAAAAAAAAAAAAAAAAAAAAAAAAAAAAAAAAAGGAGGCCCACCATGCGTATGTAAGCTTCTAGCTGTAATCCATAGGCTAGTAGGCTACATATGTACAGAGGTACATATACATTTATTTTTTAAGGCTAATTTTGTAAAATAACTTTAAAACTGTCTTGAATTTAGTTTTAGGTGATAGTTGAAAACATATTTGGTGTTTGAACTAAAGTAGGCAGTTACAAACATTGGAATAGTGGTCTTGGGTGGGTTAACTATTAAAGTAGGCAGTTTTAAGCAATTTTTGATGGGGGTATCAGGATAACACGGGTATTTACTTATCACGGAGGGTTCTGGGCCCTATCCCCCGTGGATAACGAGGCCCCACTGTATGCCAGAGGGTCCAGGTTGGGGGCCACATAACATGACAGTTTGTGGTTAGATTCTGAAGCAAAAAGGTCTACTTGAAGCCCTGGCACCTGTTGGCAGATCCATTTGAATGAATTTCCGTCTAGGGACCATTCTGATTCCAGTGGAGTAGTCCTTGACAATGCGTCTGCCACTACATTTCTTACTCCCGCTAGGTGAGTGGCTGATAGGTGCCATTGGTTCCTTGCTGCTAGGGCAAATATTGCTATCATTACATGATTTACATGGCTCGATTTGGAGCCTCCTCTGTTTATGCAGTGGACTACCACCGCATTGTCTAATACCAATTTGATGTGGATTTTCTTTGCTGGCGAGTTTCTTCAGATAGAAACACTGCCATGGCCTCCAATACGTACATAGATATGTAGTTGGCGGAATGTCACTGACCAAGTCCCCTGTACTTTTTTGTACTGCGAGTATCCTCCCCAGCCGCTCAGAGAGGCGTCCATGTGGACAATCAGGGCTGGTGGAGGAAATTGTAAAGGTATTGATCTCGACAGATTCTTGACTTCTTGCGTAAGATTGCCGGGAACCGGGATACTTTGTTTGCTCTGGATTGGCAGACCCGGTTTATATCTTTTAGTTTGGCTTTCAACAGTACGTCCATAACTGATGCAAATTGGAGTGAGCCTAGAATTCATTCTTGGTTCCGCCAGGACGTCTGTTTGCCCTTGAGGAATTGCCTTGTAGCCTTTGCTATTTCCCTGCGTTTTGCTGGCGGAATTGATAGATTGTAAGTATTTAGGTCCCATTGTATTCTCAACCCCTGAAAACGTGGTGCTGGAGTCAGCCGGAACTTGTTCTTGTTTATCTGGAATCCTAGGTATTCCAGAAAACTTATCACTTTGACCGTTGCCTCGCGGCACTCTTCGGCGTCTGTGGCCCTTATGAGCCAATCGTCTAGATAGGCTACTAGCATTATCCCTTGAGTCCTTAATTCCTGGACTACTGTTTCCGCTATCTTCGTAAATATTCTGGGCGCTATGTTGAGCCCGAATGGCATTACTTTGAAGGAATAGGCCTTCTTTCCTATCCTGAAGCCTAGGAAGGGGTGGAAGTGTCTTGCTATTGGGACACGATAGTAGGCATCTGTAAGATCTATAGAGGTGGTGACGGCCCCTCGGGGAAGTAAGGTCCACACCTGCGAAACGGTCAGCATACGGAACTTGTCGCACTTAATAAATGAGTTTAGATGGGACAAGTCTAGGATTATTCTTGGCTTGTGTGAGTCCTTCTTTGTAAAGCTGAAGAAGCGCCCTTGAAATTTTAAGTGTCTGACTTCTGACACTGCCCTCTTTTGAAGCAATTCTTGGGTATATTCTATCAGGTCCGCCGTCGGCTTCTGGTAAAATCTGGTTGATGGAGGAGGCCCTTGTTTCCAACTCCATCCTAGACCTTTTGTCACAATACTGTGTGCCCAAGTGCTGAACCTCCAACGGTTTCGGAAGAGGTACAGCCTCCCTCCTATCTGGGGAGTCTCACTAGTTGGCAGATGGACGGCCACCCTGGGCTCCCCGGAAGCCTTTGCCTCAGGCCAAAGCCCTTCCGCCACCTCTGTGTCGGAAAGCACCCCTAGCTCGGCTGCCTCTGGCAAATCTGTTGTACCCGTGAAACCCCTGGAATTCGAAGGTAGCATTGAAGGCAGGGGAGGTGGCGAAGGAAGTCGAGCTCTGGGGTTGCTGAGCAGGTTGGCTCAAAAGCACAAACGGCTGCTGCAGCTGTGCTTTTGAGGTGGAAGGCCGATTCATTTGGGCCACCGGGACCGCTTGGACCACTATTTGTGGCTGAGATGACTGGAAGGGTTGGTACTTCCTCAACTTCTTCCTGCCCCTAGGGTGTAATCCGGCGGACTCAGGTTTCCTTTAAGAAATGAGTCCCCAGCGAATCCTCAGACTCTGGTTCACCCTAGCTGCTTCCCTGAGGACTTCGTTGACGACAGAGTCGGGGAAGAGATTTGCTCCCCAGATCGATGACCTAATGAGCTTGTTGGGCTCGTGGCGGATGGAAGCGTCTGCCAGGACATGCTTCCTGCAGTTCTGCCTAGCCACTGCAAAGTCATAAAGATCACATTGTACTGTGTGAAGGAATGACTTCCTTAGGACCTTAAACAGTGGCTCATCCGCATATATCAACGATGTCATCTCTATCACGGTGGCGGAGTTGAGAGACCTGCTCAGTCTACACCTCGCGTCATACTCTGCTTTGACTAGAGAGTCCGGAAGCCTGGGAAGCCGCTCGCTGAACAACGTAGTTCCGCAGTCCGAGGCGAGCTTACCCACCGTAAAGGTGGCCGGAGCGTCTACCCAACACTCTGTGCCTCTGGGGAGAAGGAGGGAAGGCAAATCTGTCTCCCGGAGTTGCGGCATGGGTTTATCTTCCGTGGCTGCCTGTAGTGGTAGCTCAGCCACTTTGGAGAGGCATGGGGTAGGGGTGTTGTCACCCACTACAAAGATGGTAAACGGGCTCTTGTGGGCTGTCAACTTAGTGTTGACACATTGCCACTCCGTCAAGCTCCGGACCCATGCTTGTTGGGCTTGGTCCCTGGGAAAGATAACGGTCTCCTTCAGGACCTTATCTTCCCTTACCATTGCCTCATCCGTCAGACGGGCATACCCCATGAATGGGAACTGGAGATCATGCGGGTAGAACTCAGTCCTCCAGTCTTCGAGTCCCGCATCCCTCAATGGTAAGCATACCGTCCGCGAACGGAGCGTATGCTGCTGGCCTCCAGGGGTTATTGTTTTTAAATGGGGGCAGCTTTGAGGAGTCCGGCATCGACAGGGGTTGAGTAGCCTGTCCGGACTGAGGTTGTCCTGTTGCCATATTTTCACGGATAACCGTCTCCTGAGTCATCATCCTCTCCGTTAGGGATTGGATGGACTGTCCTGATGCCTCGAGAGTGGAGGATAGCTGGGAGAAAATCTCCTGGAACTTGGTCTGAACCAAGTTCCCTACCTGCTCCATCATGATCGAGAACACCACCAGGTCAAAGCTAGGTTCCAGGGCCCTAGCTTTTGGACCTCTCGCTCTCGACCCCTGTGGAGGGGGAGTAGCTTTTGCCGAGTCCGCACCGGGATGGGGAGCCGATGGCGTACTGGCGCGGCTAGATCCAGACATTGGTTTTGGCAAGGACTTCTTAATAGCCTTGAAGGTGGAAGGATTTTTCACCTTAGGGATCACTGAGCTCGCCTTGGGTCTAACAGACTGGAGCTTACCGGTGAATCCCTGGAAAGAAGTAGTAGTAACAGAAGAATGAGATGGGCTAAAGGGCAAGCCTTGAGCCCCTAAACTAGCTACCTCAACAACATTCTTACCTTCGCCCTGGTTGTCAACAACCATGGGCTCCCGTTCCAAATCCAAGGCTGCTACTTCTCCTAACATCTCACCGAAACCGTCCTCCGGTAAGGGCGTGGTCTCCGCCTGGATTCTGGCGATGATGGGGGCCACTACCTCCGCCTCTACAGCTGACGACTTCTTTGCTCCAGGGTAGATGAGCGAGGCCATCTCCTCAGACAGCATGTAGGGCTGTTTGGCCTTTACATTACAGCCAAAGCCACCGACCCAGGCTTTCAGAGTAGCCATCGCCGCATCCTTGACGGCTTGAATACTCTGTAAGAGTGTTATCTCATTACTTAAACTAAAAACTATCCTTAGTCTAGTATGTATCAACATGAATTTATTTAATCTGATTCTCATTCTATCGTTTTTAAGGGTGGTACGTACTGACTTGGAGGTGATTTCATTCACCAGTCCGTAGCAGACCTCGCACCCCTCATGGTGCCACACCAGCAGATATCCCACCTGTACCACCCATCCGGCGTGGGTTCGGTACACCACGTGCCCGCAGGGCTCTTGGAGAACGGCGGTACACCCCGTCCCCAGGCAACGCACCATCTGTAAGTTGAATGATACATGAGTATCACAAATTAGACCCACCGGAGACGTATCCAGTGGGGCATGCATTCTTTACTAGTAAAATTTCAGGCATCCTTGTTTCTAACCAGCTCCGAGGACTAGTTGTTGTTCTTGACATGAAAGTAAAGGTATAGGCATGATGGAATGGGGCAGGGTAAGGAAGACCTGGCCTGACTCCGTTGGCACCGGAGACATTCAATCTAGTCAACTAGGATTGAGTCTCAAGCCTATTTTTCCCCTCCCACCAGGGTGCGGGATAGATGTGACAAACCAAGAAGATCAAACAAGGCGAGGGAGCTAGTGATAACATGGTACCTCGGTTCTGAATACCCGGCGGAGTAGGTTATCCGCCGTAGTAAACGAGCCTGAAGTATAAAATAAGATTTTACTAGACATAACTAATACATGCGCGTAACTAACTGTTCCAACCATGGTGGATCGTTCCCAGCGTCAAGTCCTCTTACACCTAGCTATTCTACCCCAGGTCCGACTTTGTAAGAACAGATCAGGGAAATCGGTAAAACCTTAACCTGAGTCTGGTCGAGTAAAGGATCATAGCTATTCGTATAGCCAATACCTTGGAGGCGGAGTCCCGGCCCCGCCGGAGCGGGAGGATAGGTCTAGTGAAGTAGGACCACAGATAGGGGACGTGGCTGTAGTGGCTCGGAGAGCGCACCGTCCCGACGAGCCAGGTGGTCAACCAAGGCTCGCCCGAGAGGGCAACCCCCTACCACTCATACTGAGCATGGCGCGGTGGGCCTACCCCCCCAACCGTACTCCCTAACACCCACCCCGCCCTTAAGCGAGCGGCTCGGGTAGGCTACTAGAGTAGCGTGAGGTGAGCCGCGTTCCCCCACCAATGTGGGTGCAGGGGGAGGGAGGTCGACTAGAGGGGTGGCCCACACTCGATCAGCTGGAGACCTTATAAGCCAGGTGTACCACCGCGTGGTAGGTCAATGCCCAACTGAACAGGAGTAGTAGGCCTATAGGTCTACTAACACATGCAAAACGTGCAACATAACACAATATCCGTATCAATCAGATATTTATAAATTACATATATATGTCTATATATATACAGTCCTGACGCGGGGGAGACGTGGAAGGGAAAAATGGAGAGAGAGAGAGAGTGAGAGAGAGGAGAGGACGGAGAGAGAGAGATGAGAGAGAGATTGAGAGGAGAAGAGGGGGGGACGTAGAAGAGGAGAGAGGAGGAGAGAAAGCTATGAGTCTTCTCGAGCGGTTGGCCTAACCTTCGCAAATCGAAACGATCTGAACAAGTTGGTCAGGAAGGCTCTGAGCAGCTAGCCTAGCTCGGTAAATTAAAATCTATAACCGATATGGCCAGGAAGACTAGGGCGGCTCATGGACCATCATGAATAGGCTACGGAAGGGCCAAGGTTCTTTTGTATATAGACAAGGACGTCTCTTATCAAAGAGACTAATATACTATGTAGCATAATATACACCATCTAATTATTTAACGGTTGGAAGACCAACCTAACGGATGTATCATAGGGCTACCAGGTCTAGGCTACCTTCCGAGAGCATGCGGCTCGGTCGGTAGGCTAGTATCCCCCGCGATCGGACACGAAAATAACGTCAGGATTAAAATTGCAAAACATCTGAGGAACTGCTAATTATCAAAGGTAGGCAACTCCAACTAGTATGGGAGACCAATTGGGTGCCGACATGAGCGTAAATATATGTGGGTAGCAATGCGCGAAATGACAATTTGTCTAAAATTGCATTTTTCCTAACTATACAAACCTGAGGTCCTTTTACAATAGGAAGGTACTAGCGGCAGCTGGATAGGTCGTAAGCTTTCGAACAAGGGGTTCGGTAGTTAACTGCTTGTCCGACAGGCGCGCGCGCGACTGGGAGGTAAACAAATCACTTTTGCTTTTGGCCCAAGCAAAAACTGCAGAGTGAGGGGTGGCATGAAGGGTGGTGCCTATGTGTAAAAGGACCGCAGGTTTGTATAGTTAGGAAAAATGCAATTTTAGACAAATTGTCATTTGTTCCGACACGGCATACAAACCTTCGGTCCTTTTACAATAGGAAGACTCACTTCTTGGTGGGTGGAATCTGAGTCTTTTGTGAACAGACTGGTGTTCGCCCAACCTTGGAAGCCTCCCTGGTCGTAAGAGCGAGGGGAGGGATCCAAGCCTCTGTCCGATTGATCGGGGTGTGCAACCGCAGGATCAATGGTCAGACCTCTGGACCGAGTACTAAGAGAGAGGCAAGCGTATCTCTTCGTACCAGCAATGTAAGAACTTGTTCCTGTACAGGAGCAAAGTTAAAGTCATGGTTTTGACTCTTGTAGGCATCCACTTCCCCCCCTTGTAGAAGGAGGAAGTGGTGGATATTCTGCTCCCATCCCTCGTGAAAGGGATAGGATGGGGCTCTGTCATATAGCTCACGGCATCTCGTCCTTATCCAGCAGGGTGATGACCGTATCCTCCACCCACAGGTAGAGGGAAGAAAAAGATAGAAAGAGAAGCCAGTCACTTTCTCATCACTATCTATTCATACAGTCACACCAGGACTCGATGCTGTTCAGCCTGCTAGGGTCTGGGTTAGCTAGACGACGTGTTGAGCAGCCACCACGGGTCCTAAGGAAACCGATCCAAGGACCTATGGGCAATATCCAAGAGGTATAAGGGGAAGTTGCCGGTGGTCTGGTTGTACCAGACCCCCTGCCTTCCATACCTGCGCCACGGAGAAGTTCTTACGAAACGCCAACGAGGGGCCAATACTTCTAACTTCGTGAGTTCTCTGACGGGACCGTACGGATGTCGTCACTACCATCAGCCTCATACGCCCTCCTGAGGACCTCACGCAGCCAGGACGAAAGAGTGTTCTTGATACTTCTTTCTTGTTGACCCGTTGCTAACGAAGAGGCGTCGACACTCAGGCCCGAGGTGTTCGAGTTCTCTTCAGATAGCGCCGTAGCGTCCTCCCAGGACAAAGCAGCATCTCATCCACATCCTTATCTGCATGACGCTCCCGTACTCTCTTCGCCGATGCCAGGTCCAGCAAGACGAGGGTCATTCGAGTTCCCTGGGTTGGCAAGACCTTTGGAAGCTGCTACTAAGCAAGGAGATCTCGAACGAGTTCGAGATGTCCAATCCCGTCAGTTTCAGGAGGAGCGACAAGGCGGCTCTGTATCCTTTGACTGTGGGAACTTAAGAGGAGCTTCCTCGGCAAGAAAAGAAAAAAACGAGGAAATCCGCTACCTGCTGAAGAGTGGTCTCAGAAGAGATAGGCCCGTCTACGACACCAACCACCGAAGACGGCCGATTCCTCCCCTGGTACACAGCTGCAGAGGACTGACGGACGTTTCCAGCCATCTCTGTTGCTGCGCTACGAAAAAGCTTCTCGTTCGCAAGAGAAGGTGGATAACAGCCAGCCGTGAAGACGTAGGACTGGACTGCTCGGTGGTACCGCTCGACGTGTGGCTGGAACCGAGAAGGTTGTGCCAAGGGGAATCTCTCTCGGTTCTCTTGCGAGAAGAGCCAGCAGGTCCGGATACCAAATGGCCTGTGGCCATTTTGGAAGCCATCAGGATCATCCTGAGATTCGGGATGACCAGTGCTCGACTGATCACCTTGCGAATCAGGCTGAACGGGGGAAAGGCA
Organism: Macrobrachium nipponense; assembly: GCF_015104395.2. Classification (NCBI taxonomy): domain Eukaryota; kingdom Metazoa; phylum Arthropoda; class Malacostraca; order Decapoda; family Palaemonidae; genus Macrobrachium; species Macrobrachium nipponense. The sequence goes on from NC_087212.1 coordinate 43,416,472, forward strand.
TAGGCGAAGAGGTGTACACCCACGGGTTGAAGAAGCGTCCTCTGCAGCTGCCCATGGATCCGGCACGGCCGAGAAGAACACCTGGAGCTTCCTGATGTGCCGGATGGCGAACAGATCCTCGACTGGTCGCCCCCACAGGTCGAAGAGCCTTTCCGCCACGTCCTGGTGTAGAGACCATTCGGTCCTTATCACCTGATCCCGACGGCTGAGCGTGTCTGCTACTACATTCCTTCCCTGGAATGTAGCGTGCCGACAGCTCTATTGAGTGTGCCTCGGCCCACTCGTGCACCTGCCGAATCAACTGATACAACGGGAGAGACACTAGGCCCCCCCTGTTTGTTGACGTAAGCCACCACCGTGGTGTTGTCGTACATCAACACCACTGAGTGTCCATCAAGCGGTCCTGGAACTCTTGGAGAGCAAGGAACGCTGCCTTTAGTTCCAGTACATTGATGTGAAGGTGCTTGTCGTTCTCGTACCACACTCCTGAAGTCCGCAACTCTTCCAGGTGTGCGCCCCATCCCTCGGTCGATGCGTCTGAGAGCAGCTTGCAAATGTCCGGGGGAAGAGTGCGCGGAGGCCACTCCTCTTAAGGGGTTCCGTCGTCCAGTCACCTGGCTAGGTCCTGCCTCACCTCCTGTGTCAGTGACCATGGAAGGCTTGGGGATCCGCGCCGTCGTTTGACCAACTCTCCTTTGGTCTCCCTGAAGAGACCGCAGGTGAAGACGCCCGTTTAGGGACTGGCTTCCCGATAGTGACGACAGGTGTCCGATCACGACTTGCCATTGCTGAGCTACCTGTTCCTGCCGAGACAGGAACTGGTTGGCTGCCTCCCTGAATCTGCTACCGTGTCGATCAGCATACCCAGGTACTTCATCCTCTGCTTGTGCTCGAGATCGGACTTTCCGAAGTTCAGAACGATCCCCAGATCGCGACAGAACTCGAGCAGTCGATCCCTGTCCTGTAGCAACTGCGAGCGGTAGCTCGCCAGGACTAACCAATCGTCGAGATACCCCATCAGACATATCCCGTGCGAATGGCCCCAAGCAGACACCAGAGTGAACACTTGCGTGAACACCTGTGGGGCGGTTGAGATGACCGAAGCAACGTGGCCTGAGCTGGTACACCGTCCCGTCGAGGATGAAGCGGAGGTACTTTCCGAAGGACTGATGAATGGGTATTTGTAGATACGATCCTTCAAGTCCACTGAAAGCATGAAATGAAATCGTTCTCCCTGATAGAGTCGAGCACTGAGCGTGCCGTCTCCATCGTGAACCGGGTCTGGCGAACCAACCGGTTCGGGGGAGAGAGATCTATCACTGGGGCGCCAGCCTGTCGTAGACTTTTCCACCAGAAGAGTCGGCTGTAGAGCCCGGTGACTGATCCGTAACCGATTTCTACAGTTCTCTTGCTCAGCATGGTCTTGATCTCCTGTCTCATGCTACGTCCTTCGACCCTGGCCAACTGGAAGTACGCCTGATGTTGGGGACCGGGTCCCAATGGCTGGCCATGGCACCCCCCCAACTTCCGGCAGAGCAGGTGAGGGGGAATGCCGTCCTTACCACTGTGAACGTCGTCTGGTTGGGGCTGATCGAGACCTGACAGGAGAGAGCCGATACCGCTCCGACTCATTCCAGTCCTCGTCGAGGTCGAAACCTCAGGAGGACCGAAGGATATATAAATACGATGTCCGAAGACACGTAGAAACGCCCTCCTCTGTCGCAGTAGAGGAGGTGAAGGAGCTTGTTCGACCGTCCGAACCGAGAGAGCCTTCTTGTCCGGAGACGAGAGACTACCTGGCTCAACCCAGTCGGCAAGCTCCGATCGCGGCAGACCCACCGTCGATTTGGATTCCCTCTCGGGCCCCAAAACGACTCGAACCGAGACGTGGCTCTGCTGGTGGGAGCGGCGGTCCTTCCCCGAGGTCATTGTGCTGACGAATCAGCGCCGTAACCTCGGCAAAGTTCCTCTGGATCTCGGAAGTCACAGCATCTTGCAGAGTGGGACCGTTAAGCCCTTCGAACAAGAGCATATTCCGAGAACCTTCCTCCTAAGAAGGGGGAACAGCGACAGCCCTCTCGGTCTTCCCCCATCACTTGCGCATACGTCCTGGCCGGTCCAAGAACCGTGCCTGGCACGTAGGGCGTCGTGGTGGGATCATGAGGGGCGCACCCTCACGATCACTCCTCAATACCTCGCTCCTCCGGTGTAACCGAGGAGGTTGAAGGTACGGGAGAGGCAGACCTGACGCTCCCTCGTCGCTCGCTGGCAGAACCAGCAGGGCTTGGAGGGCTGCAGGCGATCGCAACCCGCGGTGACGATCGAGCTGCAGGCCTGGTCGAACCGTCTCGCTGTGGAGAAGGCTTTGGACTGAGCACAGCGGCCCCGATCTCGAGTGTCAGAAGAGCTGGTGCTGGTTGCCGTACCCGATCGCTCTCTGTGAGAGCGACGGTCAGGCGACCTGCAGGCTCCACTGTCGCAGTGAGGGACCGGTGCTTGTCCTCACGGCACGTCACGTCGCTTTGGTTCCAGCCGTGGCTGGCAAGGCCCCGGCGAACGGGAGGGACCTCTTCCCAGCCTCAGCACGTGGTCGGTCGTGGACCGTCACGTCCCCGGGTAGCCAGCTGTTCACACCGCGAGAGTGAGAGCTGGTCTGGTGAGAGTCGCATGAGCGGCTGTCACCAGTCTTCCGCCCGTGCCGTGAACCTGACGCTGAGCGGACTTCCAGAGGTTCTTCACCTGGATGCACGGTCGCTGGTAGGCGGACCGTACACTCGGTACCTCCCGCGAACGACGAGGCCGAGACGGACACCCTGATGCAGTGGCAGAACCACTGACACCAGGCGAGGAAGTACCGTGTTAGCCGGTACCCCACCTCTGGTCCCCGTAGTCTTCTTCCTTGCGGAAGAAGAGACGGGCCCCGCTCACGAAGGAGCAGGAGGACCAGCGGAAGGAACCCTCCCGTCCCACCGAGGTGAGACGGGTCCCGAGAAGCTCCCGAGGAAGCTTCTTAGGAGGGAGGAGGCGACCTTCTTCTTCCTCGGCTGTAAAGCCTTAGAAGTCGAAGGGGAAGAGGCGGCGGCCGACGACGATGAAGAAGATGAAGACGACGACCACGACACCTTCCTCCTCTCTTCGTCAGCTTCCTCAGGACAGACGTAAGATCTGCTATCCAGGGCGGAGCCGGGGCTGCTGTAGCCGAAGCCACAGGGCCCGGACGCACCTGTACAGACAGACCAAAGTCTGGGGTAGTACCACCACGAACAGGGACGACATCAGCAGGTATGGGCATCTCAGGAACAGCAGGCACGGCCAGCACATCATCGGTAGGGACAGCCAGCGCAGCAACGGCAGGAACAGCCAGCGCAGCAACGCAGGGACAGCCAGCGCAGCAACTGCATGGACAGTCAGCCCAGAATCGCAGGTACGGCAGGCAGCACGGAAACACAGAAGTGGAAGGGAGCAGCAGCCAGCAACATTCTAGGTAGGGGACAGCCAGAGCAGCAACGGCCAGGACAGGAAACAGCCAGCGCAGCACGGGGCAGGACAGCCAGCGCAGCAAACTGCCATGGACAGTAGCCCAGGAAACGGCAGGTACGGGCAGGCAGGCACCGGCAACACAGGAAGGGGAGCAGGCTTAGCCAGCAACCATTTGGTAACGGCGGGCAGGTCAGGGTTGCGAGTTTAAGGGGCAGCGGAAGTGTGGTCGCTGCAGCGCGGCAACCACGAGCGGGCGCGGCACGCCCCCTCTCGGTACGGCGAACGGCACTTCACAGCGGCTGTAGGCAAGACTGTTACCACGTGAGGCGAGTACACCAGGTGAGGAGGGACGTCGTCACCCTGGTTGCGTGGTCACCACTCCATGGGTGACCGCAGTAGGCCCAGACATAGAACCGCAGCCCCTGGACACCAGCACGCTCTGCAATTGGTAAGGACGCCCATACCTCACCAAGGTCCACCCTCGTGGCAGTAGCACCTGCGGAAAATAATAGTAGTAGCGATTAATGGGGGGGGAAATCCCTCTGTGCGGGGTTTGATCCCTCCCGACGAGAGTGGAAGACCCCTCATACAATTGTACATCGGGCACCGAGCGCCCTCCCCCGCGCTCGACGGATCGGGCGCGGAGAAGAACGCCGATAACCTCCCCCCCCCAACCCCCCCCCCCCCAAGGGGAAGAGCCATCTGTGGGAACTGAGCGGGGGGGGTCTCGTTCACCGACGCACAGTACCCACGTACCCAACAACAAAATAAGAGCCCTAGAGCAATCGTGCCATCGGCACGAATACAAGGCATAAGGATCAATTCCCTGACTGAGCGGAACTTGAACCAAATAATATTGATGCAATCAATAATAGGAACAAAATGAAAATGCATCTTGCAAAACGATTCACTTCACAATGAATAAGGGCTCGGATCGAGCGCATTTGCGCCCTCTGGTACCGAGCGCAAGGGTGAAAGGTTTCATTCCTTACTTTATGGATCAAGGTTTCTGGAAACCTTGATCCATAATGAATTGATGCAATCAACAAATATATGAAAATGAAAAGGACTACTGCGCTTGCGATTTTCACTTCATACAAATAAAAAGGGGAAGGATCAATTCCGGTGAATAGCGGAACATTGATCCCAGTCACAATGCAATCTCAATAAAAAACAAGAAAATGAAAACAAAAGAACTGCACTTGCCGATTTCACTTCATTTCAAAATAAAAAGGGGAAAAAGGGGTAAGGATCAATCTCCGGGCAAGCTCGGAAACTGATCCAAATGAGTATTGCTACAATAAAAAATAATATATGAAAATGAAAAAAAGAATACTGTACTTGCGATTCCACTTTCATACTGAATAAGTTTCCGTGCCGAGCGCATTCGTTCGGCAACGGCATACAGAGGTCAAAAAATTATAAATGAAAAGAGCACTTACTTACGATTTTCATCTACACATTTCCAACCCAATATACGCTTCGGAGCGAGCGCTCCCGCCCCCTCAGGCACCGAGCATACACAATACGAGGATCATTCTGGGAAAATGAATTCCCGCAATTACGCCTTCAGTCCCGGCACTCGGTAATCGGAGGGCGTAGTGAACCAAGATCCTTTAATTCACAATTGAATCAATGAAATGATTGTACTTACAATTCAGTTTCACTATATACATAGAAAAAGAAAAACACAATCATGCGAAAGCAAACGACGATGAAGCGGGCAAACAGAGCGATGATACACCGTCCACACGCCAGCAGGCCGAAAGCAAAAGTGGTTTGTTTTCCTACCTCCCAGTCGCTCGCGCGCGCCTGTCGGACAAGCAGTTAACTACCGAACCCTTGTTCGAAAGCTTACGACCTATCCAGCTGCCGCTAGTACCTTCCTATTGTAAAAGGACCGAAGGTTTGTATGCCGTGTCGGAACAAATGGCTGCCTGGGAGCGGCGCCATGCTGGCTCCCGCTCCTACATATAACCAAATTAAACAAGTTATATCGCCCATCGCTACCTTAAAACATGATCAAACATTAATTGCAGTACTCAACTTAGATGCAGCAGCTTCTTAACGTTCAGACATGATGAAATGAGGGAATATTCACAAAGAATAACACAGCGTGAAGCAACGTGCGGAGTTAGCAGTGCTATTGAAAGGAATACTAAACAAGACGCTAGTTGTAGCAGTGGCGGGCGGTAGATGGCCTAGAACGGCTCCTCTGTAGACGAGGGATATTGAGAAAGGAAGAGACTAAATGGCAGGGGACCTCTGATAGTACACACGCCCCAGTTTCCATACCAACACCCTAAATAAGGGTGAGCGTGCCAAGAAACTCTGACATAACCATATAGCTTTTTTCTCTAGTATATATTTAGCAATATTTATACCTCAGAAATGAGTGCTATAGGAACTATTCACAATCAGCTGATATCCAAACCAAAACATTAACTGCTAAGTTAGTAGTATTTTATAATACAATGAGAATATGTATGTACAGGCAGTCCCCGGGTTACGACGGTCTTGGCTTACGACGCTTTTCATTTATATTCATCACACATTATTTCCAGGGTTACGACGCATGTTCCAGGGTTACGACGCCTATGACGCTCATCTAGCAGATGAAATATGACACCAAAAATGCAAAATAATCAATATTTGAAATTTTTTTTGATGAAAAATGCCATAAGAATGCATTTTACACAGTTTTCAATGCACCCAAAGAATTAAAAATACCAAATTTGTAACTAATTTGTATTTTTCATAACTAACAACCTGATGTCTTAATATTAGGATTTACTAGCGCCAAGCTGGAAACCGGTAGAATTAAAATTACACTTGTGAGATCCAGGGACTAATGGCATCCTATAACCAGGTCACGGGGCATGTATACCAGAATGCCCACGGCTACCTGTGACCCACCAGTTATTTTCCTACCGCCTTTAAGATAAGACCGGTGTTACTGTCTATCTTGATTAAAGCCGGTTTTTTTTCAGTTTGCCCGTTCTTTATCAATTTCATTTTTTATTTTTCATTCCTTTTCTTTCTCCAAGTGTGATCAGTGTGTGGTAAGAGTGTATACGTGGTATGATGGAGAATTTTGCCTCAACATCGGGATCGTCTACCGTTTCGAAGAGGAGACAAAGGAAATGCCCAGGAGTCAGTGGCTTTCCATGTTCTAGGTTCCTAACTTCGGTGTCGACGGATCCTCATCCAATGTGTAGTAGGTGCAGGGAAAACGTATGTACGGTTACTAATCCGTGTTCTGTTTGTCGCGGTTGGTCGGTGGCGACGATTTTCGGCTTACAACACGTCTCAAGAATGGAACCCCCGCCGTAACCCGGGAACTGCCTGTACATACAATATTATTGGATACAGTGATGTATATTTCAAAAGATTTATGGAAAAGATGCATAAGTTACTTTTTCTACTGTGCTTATCTTAATTTTTGTCACTATGCCATCTATGTATAAGTGGCATCTCGAGCTCGTACGGTCGTACCTCAATTTTTTGCTTGTGTAATAAAGCAAAAAATCGACAGAGTTGCACAGTTATAATTTGTACTTCTGTTCCATGGAAAAAACAAACAAATTAGTGTTGCAAAATCAAAAGTATACATGAGTATTATCTTTTAAAATCAATTTATGCAACAACTGTAAATTTTGTTATTCAGGCACAACTGAACTGAACTACCTATTCTCTTCATCATATGAAGGGCTATTACAAAGACTGCAATTGGTCATGCGTATTGCCACTGTATCATATTTATGTTACAAAAATAAAAAAAATACCTTGCAATACATTTTTCATACACCTTTTAAACATAAGAGCATAAAACTTATAACAAAAAGCTGAATTTTCATAAACCAAATGAGTTATAATTAGCTTCCAAATTAATAAAATATAACCACAAGAAGTCTTTGTAAATGCATTATTTGGAACAGCGGCAGACAAGAACGAACATGAAAAAACATCCTCTGATATTATGGAGGGCAGTTACAAAGGCTGCCTAATTTGTATCATATTTATGTACAAAAATAAAAATACCCAATATGTAATATATATTCTTACACATTTTAAACATACAAGCATGAACATAAATAAAATAAACACATCAATCGCAGCGGCGGACAAGAACAAACATGAAAAAACATCCTCTTTGATAACGTGGAGGGCAGTTTCAAAAGCTGCCTTTGTATAATATTCATGTACAGAAATAAAAATACTCTATACATATTTTCATACACATTTTAAACATAAAAGTATGAACATTTATAAATCGACACATCAGTCACTAAATTTGCACTTTTTTAACTATTTTTGGAAGAGCAGCAGGCAGCGGCATAGAACAACGTCATGGGGTTATAGTTTACCCTAATTTGCATAACCTTTATGGTCTGAAAGGTATTTCTACAAATGTATGTACTCATTAGACATAACGTGGCTTGCAGTGCTGTTAACCGATAATTGTACTGTAAAAATACCTTAAAATACCTCATCTTTTAATGATTATTTTTTAAAACAGCCATAAAACCGATTCAATGCCAAGTGATTGCGCTGCTAACCGCTGGCTGCCTGTATCACATGATTAAAAAAACAAATGAGAAGAGAAATACATGTAACTTGGTGTATGAATCTCCTCAAAATCTTCACTGTCCTATTGAAATTAGGGTTAATAGGGTAAACAAACTGGGCCAGTTTTGCCTGCTCATTGACCCACCTACCAGAAAAAGTACTTTAGCACATCCTGACACTGGAGATGGGCACCAGTACGATTCATAGGTCGTGGGACAAAGACCTCAAGACCTCTACTTTCCTCTTGAAATAAGAGTTTTCGGTAATTCTTCAGAAGCAGTCCGCACTGGATATTAAAATAAATAATCACCTACATGGAAAGAGCATGTGAAAAGCAATATAAAAAGCATAGTCATTATATGAGAGATGGAACGGGGTGGAATTAAATGAGCTTGATAAGTTTTTACCTCGAATTTTTCCTAAGTCGGGAGAGGTGTTTCCTCTACGGTAATGTTTACTTTTAATGAGCCCTCTAACTTATTTTCTTACGCAAAACAACCAGAAAGGAGTGCTTTGCAGCAATAATAATAATTGGGAGCACCTACTGATTCGCGGGCCCACTCGACCGCCGACCGAAATCGGCGGAAGAACACCAAAGCCAATATGGCGGCGATACCAAAACAACAACAAACAAACAAAGTAAGGAGCGAACTACATATCGGCGACCATCGATTTATGTGTGCTGTCAGTAAGGCCGTAGCGGAACGGCGCTTTGCGCCTTATCCGCAAATTTAAAGATTCTTGGCAAGCACGCATGTACGGCAAGAGGTAATGTTGCGTCTGCGCGCGCTACCCACAGGGTTTACAGTAAGGCTACTTACCGTGGCAGATAGATTTGGGCTGTCGCATCGCTTACGCCGACGTCCTTTCGTCACTACAGAGCGATCACACCCAAAGGCGTTCCTGTTGTAGTCGATCCGACAAATAAGCTCCACAAACACTCGCAGTTTTTTTGGCTCGAAGATTTAAATTATGTCTCTGAACATATTCAATCACAACTTCTTTACCACCACCACTAGACAAATAACGATAAAATTCACCGTAACCCACATTGCACTGCAAACAATCGGTAGGAAATCGAAGGTCTCTGTCAAAATTAATGCCAGAAGGGCCAGCCACTACCTCTCCATAGCTACAGGAAGACAAAATGCTAGTGGATTTTTGTTCATTTTTCGAGTATTCAGTCAACAAGGATACCAGTGGACACTGGACAGCTAACTTTATTACTCCGCTGAAATGCTAGTGAAACTTAGTTTTCGACTAAAGTCGTTCGTAATTGGTTATGAAACCCATGACGTCATAACGATGTCACACCTCTCAGCCAATAATGAGTAACTGGAACTGCTTTTGTTTCCGTAAGAAAGTAAGTTAGAGGGCTCATTAAAAGTAAACATTACCGTAGAGGAAACACCTCTCCCGACTTAGGAAAAATTCGAGGTAAAAACTTATCAAGCTCATTAATTCCACCCCGTTCAATCTCTCATATAATGACTATACTTTTTATATTGCTTTTCACATGCTCTTTCCATGTAGATTATTATTTTAATATCCAGTGCGGATTGCTTCTGAAGAATTACCGAGTTTTCTCCCCAAAGTACAAAATAATGTCATAATTTAAGATTAAACAGAGGTTACTTCCATGACGCTTTTGAAATTTTTACTTAAAAACACAGTATATGTAGAAGATTGATCCTATCTCGATGTTTGCGGAGTCACTTGTATAAATAAACTTTTCATTCCTATGCTAAATCTGCACCCCACTCATACCCATAGACGCTGGACACTTTCTTCACAACAATCTTTAACGATGAACACTATCGCCCTCTAGCCCCGAGGAAACTCGCGATTTTTCGAGAGGAAAGAAGAATGCGCTG